>NW_012123043.1:2898272-2916528 GCF_000951035.1 Colobus angolensis palliatus
TACAACCTCCGCCTCCTGAGTTCAAATGATTCTCCTGTCTCAGCCTCCTGAGTAGCTTAGACTAAAGGTACCCGCCACCATGACTGGCTAATTTTTGTATTTTTAGTAGAGACAGGGTCCCACCATGTTGGCCAGGCTGGTCTCGAACTCCTGACCTCACATGATCTGCCTGTCTCAGCCTCCCAAAATGCTGGGATAACAGACGTGAGCCACCGCACCCAGCCAAAAGTGAAATTAAAATTTTAGAAAAAAATTGTATGAGAATATTTATCTAATGTCAGGTGGGGAATCCTTTTGAAACCCAAAACTCAGAAATCACACAGGAAATGAATTAACTACAACACAGGTTTCTAAAAGAAAAATCAATAAAAAAAATTTGTTATAAATATTCTTAATGTGCCTTATATAGACAGGAATTTTGCAAATTGACTAAAAGGAAAAGAAGTACAATAATGTGACTGGGTGTGGTGGCTTATGCCTGTAATCCCAGCACTTAGGGAGGGTGAGGCGGGAGGATCGCTTGAGCTCAGGAGTTAGAGACCAGTCTGAGAGTTCAGGAGTTACAGACCAGTCTGGGCAACATAGCAAGACCTAGAGTAAGCCTGGGAGGTTAAGGCTGCAGTGAGCTGTGATTGTGCCACTGCACTTCAGCCTGGGTGACAGAGTGAGACCCTGCCTCAAAAAAAAAAAAAAGAAAAACCAGTAAGCACAGCAATGGGAATGTACCTAATGCCGTTAAACTCTATACTTGAAAAACATGGAAAATAAAACTAACACACTAGCAGAAAAATAGGTCAGGGAGTAACAGCAGGAAACAGAAAATTCACAGGAGACAAATATAGTTCCATGAATACATGGCGCCTCATTAGTAACTTAAAGAATACAAAATTTAAAGTTTCAGTTTTAATTGATAAAATTAGCAAAAATAAATAATTTGAAATGATGATGCCCAAGTCATCACTTGGGTTTGAGAAGACAGAAGTTCTCAACGTTGGTTTAAGAGAGTAACTTGGTACAATCTTTCCGCCACACAATCTGGTAACGCAGTGTATCACGAGCCTTCAGATGCTCTTCGACCCGTTGATCCAGTGATGAGCTCAGTTCTGGGAATCTCTATCAGTCAGACCTGCTTCCACCACAAGGGACAAAACCTCATTTCACACTGGCGTTGGCATAAAGGAGAGTTTACCGGCTCACACAACAGGTCCCGCTAGGTCCAGGGGTGCAAATAGTGTCAGTGGGACTGTACCTCTGTCTCCCTGTTGCTCAGTTCTGCATGCTTCTGCTTGGATTCATTTATATCAGTTCTCTCCACAGGCAGAAAGATGGCATCCACAGCCCCAGGGGATGCCATCCTCACAACTCTCACAGAGAAAAAGCATAGCTCTTTCACCCCCATAGCAATCCCGTCAAAAGGCCTCTGGGTGGCCCGACTCTGGTCACCTTCTGTGAACAGGAGAATGAAGTCGCTCTGAGTAGCCAGCCCGAGTGGCGTGAAGTCTGGAATATATGCCATGATTACTAGAATCATGGGGTAGGGAGGAGGGTAGAAGAACAAAGAAAGATGCAGGAGAAATACATAAGCAACTCTTGTATAGAATACCTCCAAGGGAAATCACTGGAGTCAGGATGGCCACCTCTAGTTTGTCCTGGTTTCAGAATAAGAGCCAATCAAAAATCACCTTACAGATTTTTACTGAATAGTCATACATACGTCTCAAAATGTTTCCAAATTTCAAAAAGCCCAAAATGATTATTTCTGAGTGGTGACATTATGGATGGTTTTGATTTTCGCCTTCGTATTTTTCATATTGTCTTCAAAAAGCATGTACCTTTTTAAAAATCAAAGATAATATATCTTCTAAAATGAGAACTGAAAACTGTGTCTATGATATGTATAATCCTGAAAGGGAACGATTTTTAATAAAATGCGCCTCTTTATTCCTTTTCTGTATTTTCTACAATGTGCACATAGCATTGAAATAATGTGGGGGAAAACACAACAAAATAAAATTCTTTTAAAGATCCATTCCTGACTCCAGGGACTTTATTCTGCCCCTGTGGCTTCTGGTTGGAGTCTTATCGTCCAGGATCCAGGGAATCACTTTCACATCTTCTTTTATAATTGCAACTTTTACCACCAAAACACATTCCTGAACTGTGTTTTACTGGTTCAAATTTGTGAAGTACACAATGGGTGATGAACCAAAAATTATTTATAGAGGCAAACAATAAATAGTTTCCCTATTTGCTAAGGAAAGGAGAATAATTCAGATCGTTTGTGGATTAAGCAGAAGTGTTACAATTTCCTGATGAAATAGGAGAAGAGGGATGCTTTAAACATTTCATTAGGAGCCCAAGAGGTGCAAATGATAGCAGGATGCAGAAAGCCCTCAGCTCAAGAACTGGCACAGGCTTCTCAGCATCTTGAGTTTCCCTCCTGTCCCTTTCAAATCCAAAATAGGCAGGCCACGACTTCAGGTGGCACAGATGTAAATTCTTGAATACTTCTAATTCAGAAGTCACTGAAAAAGCAGGGAATTTTGGAACTGGATTCTGACATTCAGAACTCGATGAGTCCAGAACATGTTTTCCTCAAGGGGCTCTTCTCTTTGCCTGGAATGCCCCAAGACCCTAGGTTTCTTCTAAGCAGGTAAACTCCTATTTATCTTTCAGTCCTGATAGTTTTTCAGATAGAAAGCCCACACATCAGACAGTTTTCACTAGGTGATGTTGCGATAACAACAGTAACAAAAAACCCAAATCCAATGACTTACAACCACAAAGATTTCGTTATCATGTTATAGTAGTTCTCCCTTATCTGCAGTTTTGCTTTCCACAGTTTCACCTACCTGCAGTCACCCGCAGTCCGAAAATATTAAAAGAAAAATCCAAACTACAATGTGTAAGTTTTTAATTTTGTGCCCTTCTGAGTGGCATGATGAAATCTCTTAGTAGCCATCTGGGTTATCAGATCAACTGTCATGGTATCACCATGCTTGTGTGTATAGCACGTATTTTTAAAAATATAAATAGAAATATCAAAGTAAAGATAAATGTGCATATTTTAATGTAATTAAGGACACTGGAATCATACTATTTTACTAAGAGAAAACTCAATATGTTCCAAATTTAATTCCTAAATAAATCAATCAAGGAATTCATTCATTCATACAGCATATTCTCACCACTGAATTTAAGCCCTTACAGAAATAAATAACTTTTTTAAAAAACACAGCACACATTGTTCCCCTCCCCTAATTAAGAAACACGGTGCTGTAGAAAACAGAAAGACAAATAAAGAATCATTATTATCCTCAATGAGCATTAAAAAAAGAAATAACATAAGTAACTTTAAGACAGTAAACTAAACACACCATAACAATTAAAACCCTATCCAGATTCAGAAGACAGAAATCACAGTAGGTGGAAAGCATCAGATGCTTTGTGAAGAAAGTAATCAATACTCCAGCTGAGCCATTTAGAGTGGAAGAGACTTCAACAGATGGATACGGAGTAGATGCACTTTGCACTATTTAAACATAAAGTTTAGGGTTTAGAGAACCTTGGGTGGTGCATTTTGATGAGACTGTGGCATACATCCTATGATGGAGCAGCAGAGAAAAAGTCTAGGAAGGTAAATTGAGACCAAAGCACAAAGGGACTTGAATGTCAGTTTAAGAAATTTGGGTTTAATTCTGATGGCAAAGCACATGCATTAAACCTTCCTAGATGTTTGCTTTAACAATGTTACATGTCACTACTGTCAAGAATGTGATTGCAAGCATTGAGCAGACATTTAGAAATCATAATCCTGGATTACTACTCAATTGCCTAGAAAAGCATGTCAATTGTTCTGGGCTTTCTCTTCCTCATGTATTAAGTCCTGTTATAGCAGCCTCAGTAGAGTCCTCATCACGTGTGTGTTTGTCAGGAAAAATGAGAAACTTGCATGCCCGTCTACATTCTCTGTCTGACTCTTACTGTGAACAGTAAGACATAACTGGAAAAAAATTCATCAACTTGAAACTACCTGTAGGTAAAGCCACAAAGTACAGGGCGGGCAGAAGGAAAATGGGGGCTGAAATGCAGCTCAAGTTCTATGCAACCCGTTGCGTGACCTGATGCGAGCTTAGTCGGTGCAAAGTGCTCATATTCCTAATTAGCACAGTATAAGCCTGTCCATCAAACCCAAGCCTGAAAGGCTATAGGTACCCAGAGGGGGCAGCACCTTTTTCAGCGTCACCCAAAGATACCATATTTGTAGCAGAGGCCCTGTTGCCCCTTTTTAAACAGGGACCATAGTCCTGCTTGCATGATTTCCTTACACCTGCCTTTCTGCACTAGAAAAGGCTTTATTTATCCACCAAAGGGGCTCGGCAACTGTTTCTTGATTGATGGAACTAGAGGCTAGAACAGTGTTAATGAGAGGATCATTTTGAAAAGAGTTACCATAAAACCTTCAACAGAAACAGAATGGAACACCTGGCAGCCGAATTTCATTTGTCCTGGGACTATGGTTCCTCACCAGTATAACACAGCAAGCCATAGTTCTTTGCATAGTGAAAATATCAATGTCTTTTATATATTCATTTAAAGTAATTTATTCATTACTATAAAATGCTTTTTTATTGCTTAGTTAATAATAAACATGAATCACCAACAATGAGACAAGTATTCTCAAGAAACAGCCAAGATACAGACTTGGTATTCAAGTATTTACACACTTTCTAATCACCCAATAAAAATGTAAGATGTTCATTATTATTATTAATGTTCACAATCAGAAAGCTTGATAATGTCCTGTAGGCCTATCACTCTTATTCTTCTAGATCCTGAAAGCAGGTGCCAGAGCAGAACTCACAGGAGGGGCCTTGTTCCCTTGGCATTCTGCATATCTCAGCATAAGAAAATTGCTAGTGCAGTAATATTCTGCTTTAAAGCTATAGATAAAAAGGGTGACATGCAGTGCCATGCTGTAATCCTCTCCAGGCCATCTAGGAACTGATCGACCTTCATTTTGTTTCATGAGGTCCACATTACTATCTGACTCATAAAATGACTTCTCACATTCTAAATAAATTAATCTTGCTTGTTCCCCTCAATAATGTATGCTGGTGTGGGTATAAACAGAGACAAGATTTGCTAAATTATTATTAATGCCTGTGGGCAAAAGAGTCATATCAGAAGCAGGTACATCCCAAACTTTTACCACGATCAGGAGCTCATACTGTTTTAGCTGTCAATAGATCTGGTTTCTGTACTCTGGTTGCCAGAGAGCTCCAACTGTAGACCTGGATGAGTTGTCAGGCACCACTTTCTGTACTTCCAGCCAAATGAGACAAATGAATCCTCTTCACCCTATGCAGTTGAAGTGCAGGAAGTTGAACCGTTTCTTCCAAGCTTAGCTCCCTTTGCTCTATTCTATTCCATGGACTCTTTCACCTCCTGAACAAGACAAGACCAGGAAATGTGCAACAGCAATTCCAAAGTTCCAATTCCCAAAAGTAAGTGGCTGTGTAAGGGCATCCTCTAATGATCCCCCAAAATAAAAGTCACAGATCTTAAGACTCTGCTTTCAAGGATGCCCATAGTAGTTATCAGTTTACACCCTGGCTCTGTTGTAAGACCAATTCCACAGCAAAGGAAAACACTTAGAAACTGTTTAAAATGCTTAGTTTAGCCATTCTGCAGTTTGGAGATTTCTCGAAGAACTTAAAATACTGCTACCATTAAACCCAGCAATCACATTTCTGGGTATATACCCAAAGGAAAATAAATCATTCTGCCAAAAAGACACATGTACTTGCATGCTCATCACAGCAGTATCCACAACAGCAAAGACCTAGATGTCCATCCATGGTGAATTGGATAAAGAAAACATACATATACACCTTGAAATACTACGCAGCCATAAAAAAACAAAATCATGTGCTTTGCAGCAACATGGATGCAGCTGGAGGCCATTATCCTAAGGTAATTAATGTGGGAACAAAAAATCAAATACCATGTGTTCTCACGTCTGAGTGGGAGCTGAACATTGAGTACACATGGACATAAAGATGGGAACAATAGACACTGCAGACTACTAGAGGTGGGAGGGGCGGAAGGGTATGGGTTGAAAAGCCACCTATGGGGCCCTATGCTCACTACCTGGGTGAGAGGATCCATACTTCAAACCTCAGCATCACACAATATACCCACGGAACAAGCCTGCACGTGTACCCCCTGAATCTAATATAAAAGTTGAAATTATATAAATAAGTAAATAAAATCACCTTAAAAATAACAATATTAGAAATATAATAATTTGACCACTAAGTTAAAATTATTTGGTCGGAGGTACAGTATAAGGCATCTAAAGCACTGGCTGTTTCTTGAGAATACTTATCCCATTGCTGGTGATTCATATTTATTACTAATTAATCAATAAAAAAATTACAAGTTTTTTTTTTTTTCTTGGGATGGAGTTTCACTCTGTCGCCCAGGCTGGAGTGCAGTGGCCCAATCTCGGCTCACTGCAACCTCCACCTCCCAGATTCAAGCAATTCTCCTGCCTCAGCCTCCTGAGTACCTGGGACTACAGGGGCATGCCACCATGCCCAGCTAATTTTTGTATTTTTAGCAGAGACCAGGTTTCACCATGTTGGCCAGGCTGGCCTTGAACTTCTGACCTCAGGTGATCCCCCTGCCTCGGCCTCCCAAAGTCCTGGAATTGCAGGCGTGAGCCACCGTGCCCAGCCTAAAAGCATTTTATAATAACCTTTGTATTTGCAAGCTGAAGAGAATACGTTAGATGGTGTCTTTAGTTTGGGCTGTGATAACAAATACCACAGACTGAGTGGTTTAAACAAAAATGTATTTATCCTAGTTCTGGAGGCTGGAATTTTAAGATCAGAATGCCAGCATGGTTGAGTTCTTGATGAAAGCCCTCTTCCTGGTTTATAGACAGCTTCTTCCTGCATCCTCACATGGAGGAAAGAAAAATCATCTCTCTCTGTCTCTTCTCATATGAACACTAATGCCATTCATGAGGCTTCCCTCCCTTATGACCTAATTGTCTCCCAAAGGCCTGACCTCAAATACTACCACACGGGGAATTAAGGCTTCCACCTATGCATTTTGAGAGGACACAAACATTCAGTCCATAGCAGACAGTAATGCTTTAAATTTTGCCATAAGCAAGTTCAGGACAGAACCTTCGGAATTTCTAACCTCCCTACTCCGGTTACTAATAATCATTCCCTACAGGCCTTGAGCTAAAAATATCCTCCACATTGGGTAAGCTGGAAGAAAAATAAATATTTACCCACCATGAATGACTTCTTTTGCCTTATAAATACTGTGTGGAACTTGGTTGCTTTGTCAAGAGGCAGTAAAAAATAGGACGCCAGGTGAGGCGGCTCATACCTGTAAACTCAGCTACTCAAGAGGCTGAGGCAGGAGGATGCTTTGAACCCAGAAGTTCAGAGACCAGCTGGACAACATAGTGAGACCCAGTATCTTTAAAAAAAAAGAAAAAAAAAAGAATATTCCAGAACATTTGAGCCATGAAGACACCAGCATAACAAATATTTAGTATCATCATGAGGTCAGTCATTTACAAAGTAAAGCTATTGTGTCCTCAAGAGACAGGAAAACTGAGGCTAAAGGGATGCTAAAAGATGGCAGGGAATGTAAATATGCCACCTTAAAAGGGTGAGCTCTGCCGACCAAGGACCAAGAGATCAAACTGGGAGGTGGTTCATCTGTCCCTAAAGCCAGTTTAATTTCAGCAATTAACAAAACAGTATTTCATAAAACGAACACAACAGTTTAGTATCAACAGTTAGTGTCAACAATTAAAACCCAGATATCCTATTTCACAACCTTTAAAATTGGCAACTCAAGCTGAGAGCAGAGGCATGAGCCTGTAGCCCCAGTTGAGGTGAGAGCGTTGCTTGAGCCCAGGAGTTCAAGACCAGCCTGGGGAGTATTGTGAGACCCCATCTCTTAAAAAAAAATGGTAACTCAACTTCTGACACGTATTAACTAATAACTTTTCTAGTTTGAACCTTGCCATGGTATTTTGCTTTGTTTTTGTTTTTGTTTTTGTTTCTTGAGACAGAGTCTCGCTCTGTCACCCAGGCTGGAGTGCAGTGGCGCGATCTCGGTTTACTGCAACCTCCACCTCCTGGGTTCAAACGATTCTCCTGCCTCAGCCTCCCAAGTAGCTGGGACTATAGATGTGTGCCACCACACCTGGCTAATTTTTTGTATTTTTAGTAGAGACGGGGTTTCACCATGTTAGCCAGGATGGTCTCAATCTCCAGACCTCGTGATCCGCCTGCCTTGGCCTCTCGAGTGTTGGGACTACAGGCGTGAGCCACTGAGCCCGCCCTGCCATGTTTTTTTTTAAAGCTAAAGACTATAAGTGTTCCACAATGCCTTTTCTCTGTCAGAACCTGCAGTTCTACCATTCATTCAGTTGCTCAAGCCCCCGACCCACTGAGCTCCATGACAACGGCAAGTCCTGCAGCTTTTCTCTCCCAAACACCAAATTTTGTCTAACAACAGGCCATGGATTGTTAGATGCACCATTGTCACTCGTATCTCTAAGAAAGAATCAGTATCACCAAATCTAAGCCTTATCCCAATTTTAGAGACAAAAACATGAAACATCCTTACATTTCAGGATCAAGGTAATATGGTATATCTTGACTCTTAAGTCTTTCTCATCCAATGTCACCACCCTGGTCCAGGCCCCCTTCATATCTCACCTGGACCTTAGTAACCACGGACTGCTAACTAGTCTCCTTTACTCATGACTCCTCCAACCCATTCTCCATTCCACTGCCAAAATCACAATTTTTATAACACAAATCTTATCATACAATAGGAATCTGGTCATTGTTGGCTTCAAAGTCTTCAGTGGCTTCCAATTGCTCTTGGCATGAAGATCTAACTCCTCAAGAGAGCCTGTAAGACCATGAATGATCTGACTTCTGTCATCTCATCTCTCGGTAGCTTCTCAGTCAATATCTCACCTCCAACCATGTCGACCCCCTCCTGAGTTCTTCATACATCTCAACGGCCATACACTCGACTTCCTCTGCTAACTCATCCTCTCTCTTCACCTGGCTAACTCCTACCTGTCCACCTTGTCCATCTTGCCTGTCAAAGCTGGCCCTGGCCACTCTCTCCTAAGAACAGGTGTGGTCCCTACTACTTGCTCCCATCGCACTCTGTACTTTGCCTGCACCGCATTTGGCACACCTGGAATGATTTGCTTAATTATTTACTTAATTGTGTGTCTTTCCAACTCGAAGTTCTATGACACTGGGATTGATTTTAATCAGAACAGATTTACTTGTGTCTAGCACAGTATCTGGTACATATACATGTAGGGTGCTCCATAGTGGGTGAATGTGTGTGTGTGTGTGTTTTGTTTTTGGGTTTTGTGGGGTTTGGGTTTTATTTATTTATTTTGAAATGAGGCCTTGCTCTGTCGCCTAGGCTGCAGTGCAATAACATGATCAGGGCTCACTGCAGTCTCAAACTCCTGGGCTCATACAATCCTCCCACTTCAGCCTCCAGGGTAGCTAAGACTACAGGTTCATGCCATCATGCCCAGCTAATTATTCTGATACCAGTTTTAACAGGTATTAGAATAATTTCTCCTTTAACAGGATTAACTTTTAAACATACCCCACAATTGAGCTCTATATAGTTTTTATCCACACAAGTGTCTAACAGTGATCCCTCATAATCATAGTAACCATTAGGATTCTAAAATCCCAGGACAGGAAAACAGTACTAGAGTCAGTTTAAAAGGCTGATGATTAAGAATTGACAATGACAACAAATGCTATTGACTAAGTATGTTTTCTCCTTAAGTATAGGATAAAAATGTATTACCTGAAAATGCAATAGAAGAACCATATTTGATGTGTCTTTTAAAATCTAAACCATAAAAAATACATAAACTAGCCACAAGAAGTGGTGCACACCTGTAGTCCCAGCTACTTGGGAGGCTGAGGTAACATGATCACTTCAGCCCAGGATTTCGAGGCTAGCCTGGTCAACATATCGAGACCCCATCTCTAAAAAAATTACCAGTTCAAATTTTATCAGGCCATTCATGATAGAACAGGTGCTCTCCAGGCCAGGTATATAGTGGAACCATTTCATGTAAAAGAATCCCAGCTGACCATCATGTTCCTAGCCGATTACATATTTGGAATTTGCCGTGAATTACCCACAGACATCCTATCCCACGACATAGTCTTAGCAGTTCATACCAATTGTACTGTGGTATGCTATATTATGTGGTATGCTGTGAATTAATGCGCTTTATGAGTTCACTTTAGAACCTGGGGCCATTTTCCAACATGGTTTTTGTGAGAAAATCAGTGCTAGGGCACAGGAAGCCCTGAAGTAATGAAAACCCAAGTCTCTATCCACCATCTCCCCTTCTCCACCCCTTCACCTTCAGCCAAGCCTGCCCCAGCAGCAGCCCAGCATGAGAAATGAAGCCCAAGGCACTGTGGAGATACTTCCTTCCCTGTCTCCCCATCCCCCTCAGTGCCATTGCAACTGTGTCCCCCATCCCAGAGCCCAGGCAGCTAGAATTTCCTTTCACCTTTCACCCTTTACCAAAAACACACATGAAACTGCTCCTCGCCCTCCTAAGACCCTGGGAAACCTCACCTCTCCTTGGTCTCCCATCCTCAGGCTCCCGTCGGACTTCACTTGGCCGCATCCGTCCCTGCTCCCCTTCCTTATGCTTTATTTAACCCATTTCCACAAGACATGCATTCCCATGCCCTTCTTTCATGTCCATCTCCACAGTTTTGCTCAGGTTCTCATTCCCTCTCCCAGGCCTCTCTCCACTCTATACTTTGAGGAATTCTACCATGCAAAGCCCATCTCAGCTTCCACCTCGCTCCTGACCTGACACCTCCTCGTGCAGCTTGCCTGCCTGGTGCCTTGTCTAGATGCTCTCGCCTCGTTCTGCCTTGGATTACTAAAACTTACTTCCTGTCTTGCTTTCTTTCCTTCTGGAGTTCTTGAGGGAGAGTGCAGCTCCTTTACAATGTCTAGATCCCTGTCCCATCCACGCACATGCACAGACACACTACAGAGCGCCCAGCTCACAGCAGACACTAAATGGTGAGAGAATGCAAGAGGGTCCTGTGTCTCCCTAAGTCCAAAAGGAGACATAAGAATATTACAGGACAATATTTGTAACCCATTAAGAAAAAAAGAGCCGCGGTGGCTCACGCTTGTAATCCCAGCACTTTGGGAGGCCAAGGTAGGCGCATCACGAGGTCAGGAGATCAAGACCATCCTGGCTAACATGGTTAAACTCCATCTCTACTAAAAATACAAAAAATTAGCCGGGTGTGATGGCGGGCGCCTGTAGTCTCAGCTAGTCAGGAGGATGAGGCAGGAGAATGGCGTGAACCCAGGAGGTGGAGCTTGCAGTGAGCCGAGATAGCGCCACTGCACTCCAGCCTGGGCGACAGAGCAAGACATCATCTCAAAAAAAAAAAAAAAGAAGAAAAGAAAAGAAAGAAAAAAGGTGAAATAGTGTCAATACCTACGCAAAATACCATGAGAATATAAATAAAAGTGTGAACAGGAGAATATTAAGACGGGAAGACAATGGTTCTCTTCTGGAACCATTAGCATTTAAATACAGAAAAGAAAATGCACCATTTTTACACCTGCAGAAGATAGTAAGAGACACAATTATTTTTCCCTAACTAGGTTCCATGCCCCATGTACAGTACTTCCTAATCATCCCCTCATCCTAGTCTCATAACAACCCAATTATTGTCTCTATGTTACATAGGAGGAAACTGAGGTACCGAGCAGTTAATTAACCTGCTCCTCATGCAACCAGCAGGGCAGAGCTAGGATTTGCATCCTAGAGCACCTTTTTCAGATTCAAGCTCAACTCCTAAATTCTCCTGCCTCTTCATTGTATTGTTTTTACAACATATTTGCAGGTTGTGGGCATAAGTCACCAGCTACTTAGAGATAAAGAAGTAACACTGCTACGAGTTGTACATTTCTGGCTGGGTACCACGGCTCACACCTGTAATCGCAGCACTTTAGCAAGCTGAGGCAGGAGAATTGTGTGAGCCCAGATGTTTGAGACCAGCCCGGGCAATATAGCCAGACCCCATCTCAAAAAAAAATTGTGCATTTCTAATACTCACTGAGCCCCTACTATCGCCTGGCTCTGTGTGTGTTGCTCTATATCTCCTAGCAAACCCAGGAGCTGTGTATGAACTGAAACCCTGGTTAAACAGCTTGGTCAAAGTCACACAGCTCAGGTGGAGTGGGGGGTGGCTGGTTTTAAAGGCAGGCTGCTGATGCTATGATCCATACTTCAGGCTACTGCTGGCCACAGGCTCCATCTGAGGCCCTGCAGCGCGTGAGAGGAGAAGTCTGGCCACAGAGACAGGGTCTGAATCCTCTGCTGCCAGCCAGCAGAGAAAACAGTCCCTCACCTACAACGGGGGGATAACACCACCTATCACACCAGGCAGTGGAAAGAATTAATTTAAATAAAGAAGACAGTGCAGAGTACCTGACAGGCAGTAAGCACTCAGCGAGAGCTATGATTAGAGGTAACTCTCCCCTCTTTCAGTCTAATGCCATGTTTCTGATCACTTACGGTGATCACCTTTTTCCTCTTTAAAATATTATATATGGTTTTCTCCAAGATATATGTAAGCGTAAAATGCAGAAGAAAAGCATGCGGGAGCAGGGGGAGGTGGGGCAGAAATTCCCTTTTCTTTATTGATCAGCCTTTCCCCCCAAACTCTTTCTCAAGAAATTATTAAATACTCAACATGGCGCTGCACTACGTTATTTTAATTAAAAAAAAAAAAACAAACAAAAACAAAAAACCGAGTACCAAACAACGAAGTTCCTGCCCTTGGGAGTTTATACCCAGGCTATGTTTGCAATAATATTTGCAAAGGGCCCTGAGTGTCTAAGCGGCCAATGAACGTCTTGGGTCGGTTTCCTCAAAATCCATCCCATTGTTTCCCCTGTGAGCACGATCCGAAGCCGTATCCCATAACGCACTCTAGCCCGAATCTTTCTGCCAACAACCGCTGAAACCACCAGACATTAAAGCAATTAACAGGGGATGCAACCTCACCGCAGCGCAGCTCCGGGCGCCCCCAGCTGCCGCGACCCGGGAGTAGGGAGCCCCGGAGCGGCTGCGCCCGGCCCCGCACCCCCGGCAGAGCGGGTTAGCTCCCCATGCGGGGAAAGCCTTTGCAAAAGAAAACCGAAAATGAGCATTCGCTCTCCTGACAGTCTTACCTAAAAGAACCTCGTCCATACTGCAAAATCCCATTAGGCACACACTCCGGTCGGCATTGTTACTTTTAGTACTACTTCAGTTTACACATTCAAAGAACACCTGTCCCAAGCATGGGACCTGATAGAAAGGTTACGCTCTCTCCGAAGGAAGTTCAGCTCAGGATTTTGCTCCCCCGGTGCTGCACACACCATCAACGGCAAATCCTCCCCTCCCCGTTTCATGTCTAGGCTTGCTGAGAAAGGTGCTGGAGATGTTTCCAAGGTCATCCCCAGCACCGCGAGTCCAGCCTACTGCACCACGCAGATTTTTAACAGGAGATGCCTATCGCCCGTGGGGAGTCAAAATTAGAACCTCAGTTTCCTTTGTGCTGTCACCCCTACTGGTAAGAATTCTTACACTGTAGATGCACTGGGTGCTCAGAATTTTATCGATGATCTTATTACGGAGGTCTATTAATAAGCTCCAAATCAGAGACCTGCTCTGGAACCACGGAGCAGGGAGCAAGGGAGAAATTGCTATCTTTTCTTCAAACGCTGGGACCTAGCCCAAGTACAGAACGTAGTGGCTGCAGGCTCAGCCTTGCTCCTAACAGCGCTGACAGCTGGATTAGCGGACGCACTCCAGCATCACCGTCAGGAATTAACACGTTCCCAATTTTCACTGCACCCTTCCACTCTTGTGTGAAATGGAGGGGAATGTTCTTTTCAGCATTCTTCTCTAAAGGGAGAAGAACTATTTCTCACTACGTGAATACCTCACGGGGGATTCTCATTAAATAAAACGGCTTGATGATGACCTAATTTGTTCATTCAAGAGAATAAACTCTTCCTATCCATATATTATTGTCGTTATGGTTTCCGTTGTTAAATTATACATAAAAGGCCTAAGCTGTACCAAGCCTATTTTTTAGAAACAAAAATGTTCTTGGGACATGAATCTTAATGAGATCCTTATTTTAAATTGTGCCTGAAAATATGCATTGTTTTCAATGCTTCCTTATATTTTCACCAATTTGTTGTCCTAAATGCATTTTTTTTTTAAAAAAAGTCGGTTGCTTGGAGGTTGGCGGCGCGGGGCTGAAGGCTAGCAAACCGAGCGATCATGTCACACAAACAAATTTACTATTCAGACAAATACGACGACGAGGAGTTTGAGTATGGACATGTCATGCTGCCCAAGGACATAGCCAAGCTGGTCCCTAAAACCCATTTGATGTCTGAATCTGAATGGAGGAATCTTGGCGTTCAGCAGAGTCAGGGATGGGTCCATTATATGATCCATGAACCAGAACCTCACATCTTGCTGTTCCGGCGCCCACTACCCAAGAAGCCAAAGAAATGAAGCTGGCAAGCTACTTTTCAGCCTCAAGCTTTACACAGCTGTCCTTACTTCCTAACATCTTTCTGATAATATTATTATGTTGCCTTCTTGTTTCTCACTTTGATATTTAAAAGATGTTCAATACACTGTTTGAATGTGCTGGTAACTGCTTTGCTTCTTGAGTAGAGCCACCACCACCATAGCCCAGCCAGATGAGTGCTCTGTGGACCCACAGCCTCAGCTGAGTGTGACCCCAGAAGCCACGATGTGTTCTGTATCCAGAACACACTTGGCAGATGGAGGAAGCATCTGAGTTTGAGACCATGGCTGTTACAGAGATCATGTAAACTTGCTGTTTTTGTTTTTTTCCTGCCGGGTGTTGTATGTATGGTGACTTGTGGATTTATGTTTCAGTGTACTGGAAACTTTCCATTTTATTCAAGATATCTGTTCATGTTAAAAGCCTTGATTAAAGAGGAAGTTTCTATAATCTAAAAAAAAAAAAAAGTCGTAAAATGCATTTTCTTATAATGTGTTCTGGGTCTGTCTGTTGCCTTTTTGGTCTTAAGTTACTTTTTGGTGACCAGAAAATAAAACATGTAATTAAAAGAGGTTTTCCAGGCTGGGTGCAGTGATTCATGCCAGTAATTCCAGCACTTTGAAAGGTCAAGGAGGGCAGATTGCCTGAGCCCAAGAGTTCTTTACAATGTAGCTTCTTTACAATGTCTAGATCCCTGTCCCATCCATGCACATATGCACAGACACACTACAGAGTGCCCAGCTCACAGCAGACACTAAATGGTGAGAGAATGCAAGAGGGGATCGGTGGTCCTATGTCTCCCTAAGTCCTGGGCAACATGGCGAACACCTGTCTCTATAAAAAATTCAAAAAACAGTTAGCCAGGCATGGTGGTGTGCTTGTCTGCAGTCCTAGCTACTGGGGTTGGGGGAAGGGAATTGGGAGTGCTGAGGAGGTTGGCAGGTTGAGATGGAAGGATGGCTTGAGCCTAGGAGATTGAGGCTGCAATGAGCCACTGCACTCCAGCCTGGGCAACAGATTGAGATCCTGTCTCAAAAAAAAAAAAAAAAGAAGAAGTTTTTCAAATGATATGCCAATTCATGCCATTCGCCCTTCAAAATAAACCCCTTTACAGTCTTTTGCCTTCCCTATGTCCACTTTTCCTCTGTACTAAATCTTTTCAAACATAAACGAATCTATAAACAAGTGTTTTCCCAAGATGTGGTTCTTAGAACACCAGTTCTGCAAGTTCCTCCCTGGGAAAGAAACTGGCCAGTGTATTTGGGAAACTCTGCCCATTCCCTCTGTAAGGGTTACATCTCACATTAAGGCTCTCAGTCAAGAAACTTGCTGAACTTGGCTCAGCCCAGCATTTTCCAAATTTATTTGGATGTGGAACCCTTTTCCAAGCAAGATTTATTAATACACTGTGGAATTCGTATTTCCAGGATTACACTTTAGGAATTGGTGATTTAAAGCATCTAATATACAGAATAATGTTATGTCAAATAAAACTGAGATGTCAAGATCAAGCATAAGAATTTTTTTAAGAGAATTAAGAAGAACTTGGCTCTAATTGTTATTTGTGAATTTTATAAAGCCATTGTGCTAAAATAAAAATAAAAATGCTTTAAATAACTGGAAGAGTAGACATCGTGTCAGAATTCTGAAACTATACTGAATAAGAAGTTTCCAGAAATATCCCTTTTTCCCCCATGGGAGCTATAACCCAAAGTGTGGTACAGTTTATCTTGGTTGAGTCAACCTCCCCATTAGCCCCAACACACCTGGAGTATTTAAAAATAGTCCCCTAGGTATAGATTCCTGCAGTGTTGGAAGTGGACTCAAGGCTCAGGAGAAAGGGCCACCCAGTCCGAACCTATTCTATTATTACCTGAGCCCCACTCTTGCCCCCCCCAAAACAACCATGCACCCCAGCAGGCTCTAAGCTGCCAGAAGACCTGTATGTTTGACAAGCCTTATTATGTGCTTTCTTTCCCTTGAGGCAGAGCTATGAAGAAAAAGTACAAACATCACCCTTGAGAACAAGACAGTCAAGCTAGCAGTCTAAGGGCTGTTCAAACTGTGACCCATCTGGACTAATTTTTATTTAATGAAAACATTTTATAAAAGGAACTCCAGGTGTGTCAGGCACCTGGACTAATAAGAAGAGGGGAGTAGGCAAATGAAAAGGGCTGCATTTAGTCTTTCTCAATCGGAGAGGTTCCTCAGAAAGTGAGACAGAGTGTTTATGTTTTTTTTGTTTGTTTGTTTGTTTTGAGATAGAGTCTCACTCTGTCACCCAGGCTGGAGTATAGTGGTGCAATCTCAGCTCACTGCAGCCTCCATTTCCCGGGTTCAAGTGATTCTCCTGCCTTAGCCTCCCAAGTAGCTGGGATTACAGGCACGTGCCACCATGCCAGGCTAATTTGTGTATTTTTACTAGAGATGGGGTTTCACCAGGTTGGCCAGGCTGGTCTCGAACTCCTGGCCTTAAGAGATCTGCCCACCTCAGTCTCCCAAAGTGCTGCGGTTACAGGCATGAGTCACCGCACCTGGCAGAAGTGTTTATGTTAAAACACCTAAAAAAATTGCCCTTTGACATCCCTGCCTATCCATGGCTCCCTATAGCACACTTCCTTCTCCCTACCCCACACATGAAGGCACAGAAGGTAACATGGATGCAAGTATGGGATTATGCATTAAATTTCCCTCATATTCCTCACAACACTTAACAGATGACTAGGTAATAAATAGACGTCCAAATAAGTAATAATTGATTGATTAATTAATTGATCAACTGATGGCCCTTCAAAAGTTACTAATTATCTGAGAGAAGCTGGACTCATAATGCAAGCACTTTGTTCCTATTTCACCCCAGGAGATTATCTTACATTTCAAGGGAACCTCACAGTTTGAACTGGACTGTGAAAAATGAACTAAAACAAGCTGGCGAATAGTTCTCAAATTCTATTCCACCCACAAAATTTGCATTGCTTCTATTTGTCAAATGCCACCAGGCCCTTCATATCTATCATCTTCTCCCACACAGAATAGCTTGAAACTGTGAAGCTATGTGTGCATTCATGCTTTCTGTTACTTAATAATTATGAATTTTATGGAAACTTTCTCAAGAAATTGAAATAATAGGCAAAATCTGTCTCATCTAAGCCCATCGAATGATTATTTTGTTTTGTTTTTGAGACAGAGTCTCGCTCTGTCACCCAGGCTAAAGTGCAGTGGCATGATCTCAACTCCTTGCAACCTCTGGCTCCTGGGTTCAAGCGATTCTCCTGCCTCAGCCTCCCAAGTAGCTAGGACTACGGGTGTGTGCCACCACACCCTGCTAATTTTTTGTATGTTCAGTAGAGACATGGTTTCACCATGTTAGCCAGGATGGTCTCGATCCCCTGACCTCGTGATCCACCTGCCTTGGCCTCCCAAAGTGCTGGGATACAGCCATGATGCCCAGCTGTGATTGTTTATTTTAAAGTTGGATGTTTGACTTCTTTAAGATTTAAACACAGGCTTAATTTCATCACTAAGAATTACTAGTATCACATCATATACCCTTTTAAACAAATGAGTCT
>NW_012123043.1:2916578-2922138 GCF_000951035.1 Colobus angolensis palliatus
AAGATTTAAACACAGGCTTAATTTCATCACTAAGAATTACTAGTATCACATCATATACCCCTTTAAACAAATGAGTCTATCCTGAGACATTTATAGTCATTTATCATGTGAATAGCTAGAGTCATCTACTGATATTTTTTTTTTTTTTTTTTTTTTTTTGAGACAGAGTCTCGCTCTGTCGCCCCGGTTGGAGTGCAGTGGCACGATCTTGGCTCACTACAACCTCCGCCTTCCAGGTTCAAGAAATTCTCCTGCCTCAGCCTCCCAAGTAGCTAAGACTACAGGCACACACCACCATGCCTGGCTAATTTTTGTAATTTTGTTGGCCAGGCTGGTCTCCAACTCCTGACCTCAAGTGATCTGCCCACCTCAGTCCCCCAAAGTGCTGGGATTACAGGTGTGAGCCATCATGCCTGGCCAGCTACATAAAATTCTTATATTTGAACTGGCTAGATGTGTTTAAAGAAGAAAAAAAGTATCCAGTATGCATAAAAATTATAGCATGCCTCTGCATCCATGCTTCTCATACTTGCACAGAAAATGAAAGTGATACTTAATTATCAAAATAAAAATCCACAGAATCTACACGTGCAAAACAACTTCCTCTTTCTGTTATTCTCAGTCACCTAAGGAGTGCGAGAACTGAAAGAGATCTTTTGGCTGTTAGTTCCAAGAAACGAAAGTATTTTCCTGTTCAGAATAAGTAATTTCTTAGGGTAACTTACATAGTATT
Organism: Colobus angolensis palliatus; assembly: GCF_000951035.1. Classification (NCBI taxonomy): domain Eukaryota; kingdom Metazoa; phylum Chordata; class Mammalia; order Primates; family Cercopithecidae; genus Colobus; species Colobus angolensis. Next base: position 2,917,312 of record NW_012123043.1, read on the forward strand.
TAAACAATGATATTACGTAGTAAAATAAAATACTAATCGCCACTCAGGAAATTATATTTGATTATATATGCCTCTGAGTGAACCAATAATCTTGCTCTGTGCTTTTCTCTCCATGGTGCTCAACTCCTAACAAAATGTTGTCTTTCAATTTTTGTGACCTTAAAGTCCAGGATTGCTCATTCAATCTCACGCTACTCCTCTAAGAATATTTTAGGGCAGTTTGATGGGACATTATGTCCACAATCTATCCAAACCAAATCAAGATTATTGACAGGATCTCACGTAGATAAATTTTACCTTTAAAAGTTTTCCACCGTCAGGAAAATGGGGCTGCTACAGGCTGGTGTTTATGCTGCCACCTCTCGGCCTTATAAGGAAATACATCTCAGGGAGAGGAAAGGGGAACTGTTGTTGCAAATTGTATTCCTATAGTATTTATGTTAGGACCATGAAAGCTTCTTAAATGGGGAAAGAGGAGCTCAGTCTGGAGAATATTATGAGAGCTCTGAATCCTCTCTCCAGAAAAAAAAAAAAAAAACACATACACAATAGTTTTTTGTAGATAAATCTGGATGTCTCGAAGCCCATCCATGTACCCCTTTCTAGACTACAAATTCAGCAGAGCAACCTCATTTTTCGTGTCGTGACAAAAATTCTGTAAAATGGAAGAAACTAGATATTCTGGGAGGATGATTAGAATATAAGATACCAATAGTATCCTATTCAGAAGAAAAATTTTGACATCAAATGATTTTTAATTCAAAATTGGTAGTGTGTCAGGGGAAAAAAAACCCATAAACTTCTCCCTGCAGCCAAGAACGTTTGGATTTTGTTTCAAAGTTAATCAATGGGAAAGGCTCTCTGGGAATTCTGGGTGGTATTTCCAACAGAAACATTATGCTTTTGACACCTCTATTGTTGATATCTTAAATCCTCTGGCAGTTGGGTTTTGGATCAAGTAACTCGGTGGGTCAGTTTATTTGTTTAGCTTATAGAAATGTCTTCTGTGTTTCTACGAATATTTTTGCAGCACAGGTTACTCAGAGCCATCAGCTGCCTCCAAGTGTTTTAAGGACTGATGCTTGACTTGTTCAAGATTTAAACACAGGCTTAATTTCATCACTAAGAATTACTAATGGCACATAATATATACCATTAAACAAACAAGTCTATCTTGAGACATTTTATTGCCATCAGCCATATTAAGACCCAGAATCTTTTTGTTTTTGTTTTTGTTTTCGTTTTCTGAGACAGAGTCTCACTCTATAGCCCAGGCTGGAGGGCAGCGGCGTGATATCAGCTCACTACCACCTCTGCCTCTGGGGTCCTGGTTCAAGCAATTCTCCTGCCTCAGCCTCTTGAGCAGCTGTGATTACAGGCATGTACCATCATGCCCAGCTAATTTTTGTATTTTCAGTAGAGACGGGGTTTCACCATGTTGGCCAGGCTGGTCTTGAACTCCTGACCTTGTGAGCTGCCCACTTCAGCCTCCCAAAGTGCTAGGATTACAGGCATGAGCCACCGCCCCTGGCCAAAACCCAGAATCTTAATATCTCTACTTAAAATGCTTATATTTGAACTAGCTAGGTTTTTTAAAAGGTATCAATGGGAGAGCATATCCCAGTGCTCTCCAATTCTGGAGTCCTCCTCATCCTCCCCAAAATGAAGTCATTCTTCCCATTTCCTACCTAGGGAAAAGTGTCTGGCTGAGTCGTTGGAGCATCTGAGAAACTGCTTGAACTAATCCACGCAGTCTTCCAGTCTAATGGCATGATTGGCAGATACCTAAAGAGATATCGATTGGTCCAGTTCATCCAACACACTGTTCCTTTTGCCTGTCAGTGTGACCAAGGTATTAACCCAGTAACACTTGAAACCCTTTACACTTCCCCTTCATAAAATTAGCACTCTCTTTATGAGTTCTCCCAAATATCTGCTGCATGTTAACGGAATAAACCATTTTTAACATGTACAGTGACAGAACCTGGTCACTTGGTCTACCTAGAGGAACAAGCAGTTCTCCCATCTTCCTTTTTGTCCTCATTAAGTTTCATTTTTATCTTTGCTGCTACTGTCATAACTCTCATACTGTATTATTCCATCAACATGCAATATTTTATCTTGGAAAATAGATCATCATTATTTTACAGGAGAAAAAAGGTTTCCCAATGCCCTGCGAGTGTTACTACCAGCTAAGAACAATTGAACAGACTCCTAACTGATGAAGCAGCGAGCCCTAATAGTGTTGCTGCTGCCCAGTCTGGGTTGCTTCAGGAGTTTTTACATTTTATTAGCGTAATAAAATGTAGCTTCTACAGTTATCTACAGTATGTAATTACAAATGCATATTATTGATATTATCCGCATGATGCTTGAGTTTACTTTTCCATTAATAGAAACTCTGCATTTTATGCATTAATCATACAAAGAATTAATGATGGCTTACTCAAGTCTGTCTATAAATTGATATTTTAGAAGCAATTATACTCACAGTAGAGGAGTTGTTTCTTTAGTGACAGGTTTTGTTCCAAAAGATGATTTTAAGTGCGTTTGTTCATAAACATAAAGTGGTACTATACAAGTAATAAAATGGGCCGGGCATGGTGGCTCACACCTGTGATCCCAGCACTTTGGGAGGCCGAGGCAGTAGGATCACTTGAGGCCAGCCTGGGCAACATGGCGAGACCCTGGTTTCTACAAAAATTCACCAGGCGTGGTAACACACACCTATAGTCCTGGTTACTTAAGAGACTGTGATGGGGCCAGGCTTGGTGTCTCATGCCTGAAATCCCAGCACTTTGGGAGGCCAAGGTGGGCAAATCACCTGAGGTCAGGAGTTTGAGACCAGCCTGGCCAGTATGACAAAACCCTGTCTCTACTAAAAATACAAAAATTGCCAGGCATGGTGGCTCACACCTGTAATCCCAGCATTTTGGGAGGCCAAGGCAGACGGATCACCTGAGTCAGGAGTTTGAGACCAGCCTGACCCACATGGAGAAACCCTGTCTCTACTAAAAATATGAAAAAATTAGCCAGGGGTAGTGTCGGGCACCTGTAATCCCAGCTACTCAGGAGCATGAGGAAGGAGAATGGCTTGAACCCGGGAGGTGGAGGTTGCAACAAGCCAAGATCGCACCACTGCACTCCAGCCTAGATGACAGAGCAAGATTCCATCAAAAAAAAAAAAAAAAAAAAGCCTCCAAACCCTACTTGTCCAGAACCAGAACAAAAACCACCAAGGTGTTTTGCCAGTGTCGCCATCACAGGGGATGGCACCACCATCATCCAGCCTCAGAAACCAATCCAGAGGTTAACTGCATCTCCCCACATCTAACCCAACAATGAGCTTTGTGGATTTTGCCTGCCTCGTATCCCTTGGATCTGTCTATTTCTCCCCACCTCCACTGTCACCCTCTGGTTTGAACTCCATAATATCTCACTGGAATTCATGCAGTTGGCGTATAGCCTAAGTCTCTGCATCCACCTCAGGTCTATCTCAAATCCATTTTCCATGTAGCAAGAGGAGTGATGTGAAACCCACACCATGCCACCCTCCCCGCATTGAAAATATTTCAATTGCTTTCTGTTGATCTTAAGACAAGCAATAAATTCCTTTCCATAGCCCACAAACTCTTCCTACGTGGCTTGATTTCGTGTAGGATTCATCTCTTCCTAGTATCAAAATGACCTTCTTTCAGTTCCTCAGCCTCTTGTCACAGGGGCTTGAAGCACAAATTCTGCTCTCATTTAGTTGGTTAACTCTTACTCATCTTTCAGATCCCAGCTTCAGGTACTATTTTCTCAAGGAAGTTTTCCCTTACTAGGCTCAGTTTCCCTATTGTGAGCTTTCTTAGCACCTTGCACCTCTTGCTTATATTGAAATTTTATGGTTACTGATGTTATTATTTGAATAATACCTATCTCTCTGATTTATCTATAAGTTTCATGGAGGTAGCATCTGCTTTTGGCCCCCAGTCTAGCTCTGATGTCTTGCTGAGTAACTAGCATGTAGCACATACTCAATAAATGTGTTGGTTGGTTAGTTGATTGGTTGGTTGGTTGGTTGGTTGGTTGAGTGAATGAATAAATGAATAAATTACAAAACAATGCTTCATTCCAGGCTTGATAAGAGTTGTGGCCTCTTACATCAGACTTCCTGGTTTAGAATCTTAGTTCACTTACTGGATGATCACAGACATGTTACACAAGTTCTCTGCACCTCAGTTTTCTCATCTATAATATGGGTAATAATATCTTACCTTATAGAGTTGTTAGGAAGTTTAAATGAGTTTATATATATAAATTACATCAAACAGTGCCTGGCACATAGTGAACACATATATGTAGTGTTATAATTATTATTATTGTCCTCTGACTTTAACAGTGATAAAGAAGATTCTCTAAGAAATTAAAGGCTTTGGCCGGGCACAGTGGCTCACACCTGTAATCCCAGGATTTTGAGAGGCCAAAGCAGGTGTATCACCTGAGGTCAAGAGTTTGAGACCAGCCTGGCTCACATGGTGAAACCTCGTCTCTACTAAAAATACAAAAACTAGCTGGGCATGGTGGCGTGCACCTGTAATCCCAGCTACCCAGAAGGCTGAGGCAAGAGAATTGCTTGAGCCTGGGAGGCGGAGATTATGGTGAGCTGAGATCGCACCACTGCACTCTAGCCTGGGCAACACAGTGAGACCCTGAAAAAAAAAAAAGAAAGAAAGAAAAGGAAAGGAGGCTGGGCGCAGTGGCTCACGCCTGTAATCCCAGCACTTTGGGAGGCTGAGGCGGGTGGATCACGAGGTCAAGAGATTGAGACCATCCTGGCTAACA
>NW_012123043.1:2922393-2944850 GCF_000951035.1 Colobus angolensis palliatus
AAAAAAAAAAAAAGAAAGGAAAGGAAAGGAAAGGAAAGAAAAGAAAAGAAGGAAGGGAGGGAAAGAAATCAAAAGCTTCTAAAATCATGGTGATGTTAAATCTCGAGTTCTTATCCTGAACCTTGTGCTGCATTGAGCTTATGGCCCAAGTGAGGACTCATCCTTAACCATGTGTGGCGTATGTCCTTGCTCATCATTTTAGAAAAATATGCTACTTTTATTTTCTTAGGTGTCATCTGCCTTCTCTTACTAGAACTTTTAATCCTCTCACTGTTTCTGAACTTAGAGATCATCATGAGGTTAGTAATGTCCAAATGACATCTGAAAAGTAAGTCACAGCATGGCAAACATCCCATAGGCTATGGCTGAGATTAACCCCATGCACCCTGTAATTCCATCTGTTGCTGGCATGATGTATTGGCACTCTTGCCCTGGAGGGTGCCTCTCAGGACAGGTGCTCCCCACAATAATTGGAACATCCTTCACAGCTCTCCTGGTCCTCATTCCTGTCCCAGAATGCTCATCTCCATCCTGTATCTCAAAGATGGCAACTTCTCAATGGTCACTTCAATGCTTCTGCAAAATCCTCCTGACCATATTGTTTTCCATTTACTACCAGGCTTAGTTAAACTTTTTTCTTTTTCTTCTTTACTAGATTTTAAATTGCTTGAGAACAAAGATCTTATTGCAATGTATTGCTTCAGGAAACCTTCTTTTTCTACCAAATTGCATCTTTCAAGAATGACCAAATGCATAAACAAATAGATAAATGAATAAATAAACAAGAGCCCAAGTGAGAAACTTATTCACCTCATCTCCCATATTCTCTTGTAATATTAATCAATGTTAATTATAAAGCCACAGTGCAAATTATCTCTAAACCTCATTGACACTAGGTTCTAGTCTGGATTTCTTAAACTAAATAACTGGAGTAATTGAAATTAGAACAAGAATTTTTGGTTTAGGCCGGGCGCGGTGGCTCAAGCCTGTAATCCCAGCACTTTGGGAGGCCGAGATGGGCAGATCACGAGGTCAGGAGATAGAGACCATCTTGGCTAACACGGTGAAACCCCGTCTCTACTAAAAAATACAAAAAACTAGCCAGGCGAAGTGGCAGGCGCCTGTAGTCCCAGCTACTCGGGAGGCTGAGGCAGGAGAATGGCGTAAACCCACGAGGCGGAGTTTGTAGTGAGCTGAGATCCGGCCACTGCACTCAAGCCTGGGCCACAGAGTGAGACTCCGTCTCAAAAAAAAAAAAAAAAAAAAAAAAATAAAAAAAAAACCCCCGGGAAAAAAAAAAAAAAAAAAAAAAAAAAAAAAAAAAAGAATTTTTGGTTTAGTGAGGGTGAAAAAAACTTCTAGAATACTCCCTTTCACAATAATAGAATGGACGTCTTCAGGTTCATAAAATCTGAAAGAAAGAAGAGGTTGACATCCTCATTTCAGCATGGAGAAGAGGGGAGAAAAGGCCACCAGTACTGACTGGATAGTTGCTGTGTGTTGGCAACCATGCTAGGCACTTTCAAGTAGGTTATTGAATTCACACACAGGACAGCCACCTCAGTTTTATCTCCATTTCACAAACTAAAGCCCTGACACTAAGAAAGTTTGCATCTTTTGCCAGAGTATCACAGCTATTATCTGGCAGACCTGATCCTTAAACCCCAGGCTGACATACAGATACCACTGTGAAAACTATCCCCTCACCTACTTCACAATGAAATGCCTTCCAAGTCCCTTCCCTATGTTATAATTACTGTTAACTTTCTACCAATACTTCCCTTCTCTTTTCTCTTCTAGAATACTAAAATTTTATCTCACCTCCAATTTTGTTACCTTTCCCTACCCTTATGCACAGTTCCTTCCTTGCCTAGCCTTGATCTCTTCTCAGAAATCTCCACAGGCCAAGGGCCTGTTTCTTAGGACATGGCCACCCCCAGTCCTCTAAAAGTCTGCAGCACACTCTTTGACCTTTTCAAGATGTTCAGGGCCCTTCCTAGAGCTTGACATTTGACCAAAAAAAAAAAAAAAATGAATAAAACACACATGTAAATTTGGTCTGGATCATTGATAACTATATAGTTATTTAACAACCTTCTATACTCAGGAGTCAAACCTACACCAATCATGACAAATGACACCAACCTAATGACCACAGTAATTCATTGTCCTGTTTAAAGACATTATTTAGCAAAGTCAAGGTTAAACCCATGTAATGGAACAAATTAAGGGCTGATATTTCAGGACCTCCACCACACTTTTAGTATACACTTCAACTAAGAAACATAGCTATATTTCATATTCCTCTAATTTTTTCCCCTTTGTACATTTTAAAATATCATAGGAGAGATTGTTTGAAACCTTGCAAGAAAACTTTTTTTCCAGAAACTTTAGCCAATACAGCCTTAGCTTTATCCATTTATTTTTTTAATTTCTTAATATGGAAACTTTAAGATTAAGACAATGGCTCTTTTCATGACTAAAAAAAGTATTTCATAAGGGTCTGACCAAAATTATAGCCCCATGCTATCATGTAATTCACATTTACTTGTGGGGAGCAGGGGGGTCAATTTCAATTTTTTAAAATGACGCAAGGGTTACAAGGCTCCCATCAGTGAGCTTTGCCCCAATGGGCTGAGGGTCCCTGAACACACTGGAGAAAGCAAGGGCAGCCCAGTGACCTGTGTAGAGAATTCGTATCCTGTGTTTTAAAGGGAAAGAACATGAAGAAAGAAAAGTTCATTCCGAGATGAACAAGGTGTGCGGCTTAACCTGCCTCCTGTGTAATCACTCCACATATGCAATGAAGGGAAGTAGGCACTGCATTTTTAAGAGCTCCACAATCTCCCATTTGGTGACACAGGATGTTTGCAAACTCCTGGAGGGAAGGGTTACTGTACTCAACCCATTCTCCTGTGGGCCATCAATGCCATTTATTTGTCATGATTTCAGCTGATTAATATGTAACCACAGAGGCAAAAGAAATAATTTCACAATCTGCACGTCGCAGCAATTTTCAAATTCCTTTAGGTTGAAAGCAATCACCAGCAAGGCTTTCTCCACTCTGACATATTTATTCTTCCTCTTCAGATTCAAACCATTCCAAAAAGTGAACAAAAAATACAGCAAAAGCAGCCTGCTTGTCTACAGTATTTACATGCTTTACATACCCTAAAAATATATAGCTTATTAATGACTGATTTTCCAACCTCTTCAATAAGCTTTTTTATTAGTGTGACAATCTTTAACTTGTAAGTGTCAAGCCGTCTCTCACTGTACGTGTCTCCTTTATGATATTTAATATAAAGATAGAACAGTATTTATATCCTTCACAATAAGAGAACGAATTGTTTTAAGGTTATACAGCCTAGATGTGATAAAGAAAGAAGGAACCTTACAAAATGATAAATATTTTCATTAAAAAACTTTAAAACTAAAAGTTCAAAGATATGTTCTCCTCTCTTATTTCTTGTCAAAACATGACTTAAGACCCAAAACTAATCTACTTTCAATTTTATTCCATATTTCAGTGCTGTCATAGTACTCAGCAGAGAGTATTGGAATACGATCATTTTTTATTTTGTTGATGTTACCGACAGCTTTATTTCACAAAGCAATCTTATACTATGTCTACCAGTGGCAAGGCATAGAGGTCAAATAGTCTATCCTTACAGGTAGAGAGCTTATTAAACGGCACGTCTATTAAACCCGATGGACAACATAAAGAAACATTTCAGCAAAATACTTTTAACATAGTTCAATGAAGATACGGCTCAAAAGGGTAGTAAATAATTTAAACGGAGACCAATAGGGAATTTGTTATATCTTTTACTAGCATCTTCAAAATTATATTTCAAGCAGAGTGGTTAGAATAGAGAAAAACACAAAAGCTTACAAACGTCACGCCGTGGGTGTTTTCTACAGCAAACGTAAAAGGAGCATCAACCCAAATCCAAATATGAATAAATCAACAATTCTATCACAGGGTTCATTTAAAACAATCTCAGCATAAATATTGTATCACTGTGAACTAAGGAAACAGTTTTTTAAAAATTATCTTACTGTCTTTTTTATTTTTGTTTTGGAAGACAGTCAATTTTAAAATTCTACTTCTGGTAGCACTGATTCATGACAAAAACCTCACTTCTAAGAAAAACTGCACCAGAAGAATAGAATAGAAATAATACAGAAAATATTTGTTTACTTATTGCATACTATTTGGTGTGAAAATCTAAATTAGAAAATAACGTGTGAATTCATAGTTGGGAATTTCTTTTCTTTTCAGATATCCCTGGTGACTCTTTGGTTATCAAAAATCAAGCTGATTATCTTTTTAATCACAATGTTTTCTCCTGTATATGTTTAACTATATTTAGGAAAAACAAAAGAAAAAGAAAAAGAACAGAATTCATGAAAGAGAATGTGACTTCTTATCCTTATATACAAGCTGTGATTTACGGCCAAAATAACAAACTGAATCTGTAACTTTTAATAAGTTTATCATAAATACTATATCTCTTAATCCTGAAATTGGGTCTCTGGTCTCTTACCAGAAATATAAACTACTTGATCAAGGGTTATCAGTAGATTCACTTGGTAGGATAATTAATAAGATACAGAAACATAAAACATGAGTTGTTAAAGTTTACAATTACCTTCCCTCACAGCATCGCTCTAAACGCACTGTCCTTGCTTCAGCACACAGTAAATCATCTACCTAAATGTATTTGCACCCAATCATTTTTTAAAGTCACAATCTTTGTAGTGTCAACTTGTCAAGGGTCAAAGGGAAGAACAGGCAAGATTCCCAAATCAATCTGCTTGTAGAAACTGTCTCATTTCATTTCAAATTACCTGCTGTGGTTGAAGCAGGCTATGGACAAACTGCCTTCCTCCATAAACCATGACAGCACAGGTCGAACTTATGTGATCATTCATAAGGGGCAAGTCATGCCAGTTCTGTCATTAACTACTTTTAAACGGCTGTGCAGGGTTAAGTGATCTTGCAGGGCAGCCGCAGATATAAATACTGTTTGGACAGTTTAATGTCAAGAGACAACTCCTCTGGGATTAAAACTGTGTAACCCAATAGGACGGTTGTCGATACAAGGATTAAGGTACTTTGGTTATGTTACTTGAAGTCATGCCTTTACATGTCTTGTCCAAGTGACCCTATAGGAGACCCCAAACGAGTGCCGTGCATCTACATCATGCAACTCGCAGACAGCATTCTGAGAATATTAAAAATAACTTCAGGCATTCAGAGGCTCACTCTCCCAGGTGTTCGAAAGTTTACGTTTGTCCTTGTGAGGCTGACCAGAAAATGAGAGCACATTGCTGTTGGGAGCAGGTGCCTTGCAGCAGCCTCACAGCCTTGGGCTTCCAGAGCTCATGATCAATGGGAATATCAAAAACCCACTGCTGTCCATAACATCAGGGAAGTCGGGTACAGTAAATTGTGCACAAAAGAGCCATGAAATAAGAAAAAAGACTGAAATACCTATTCCCTTGCTTTTCTAGTGCTCACCTCTTGAGAGAAACCCTATAATATCTAAAGATAACAACAACTAGTATTTATTGAGTGCTTAGGATATGTTGGGCAATCATTGTACTAAGTGCTTTGTATGCATGACTCATTTAAATCTTATGATAACTAAATGAAGAATCTGTTATTGGCCCCTGTTTATCATAGGTGAGAAAGCTACAGACCAGAGCAGGTAATCATTTGCCCCAAGTCACATAGCCAGTAGTGATGAAGAACAGGAACAAATACTGTGTCTGACTCCAGAATTCTCACTACAATGGTATGCTGCCTTCACTATAATTATGACTCCTGTGAGAAATTCTACTTGCTTGACTTATAAAGTATTTATAATACACACTGGCTTAGCTTTCTTTAACATGCATTAGCTGCATGCAAAACTGTCTGAATCATTAAAAGAAAAGCGTTGCTAAGTTACTCAGAAACCAAAGAGAGCCAAATCAGACTGATATGTGAGTATCTCTGTGGGTACATGAAGACTTTCCAGAGGGTACGTGGGCACAAATAGTTTTAAGGAAACGCATTTCAAAATCCTTTTCTAAAATTGATCCACCTGAGAAAATATAAACCTCCACTTCATCCAAAGCCTATTTACCAGGTCCCTGAAGTTTCCTCCCCAATTCATTCCACTAAGAGATGCATTTCAACCAAAAGATTTTTGTGTTTAAAACTCATCTGTCAAATATATCAAATATGCTGTAATATATGTATGGTGTTTTGATCAATTTCCAGTGCTACCTCAATACAGAAGAAAAATGTTAACATTTAGCAACTTATAGGATATTTGAAAAGAAATTTCAATTTACATACCTAGTTTTGTAGCAGAGAATTATATGATAGTTAATAAGGGCTTTCAAGCATAAGGCTGTATTTCATTAAGGTAAAATTCTATGAGGGAAAGAGAATGGAAATACAATTCCAAGGTAGAAAAGGAACAATGCTATGGAAGAGTTGCATAATTTTTTTTATTTTTTATTATTGTATTTTTTTTTTTATTTTTTTTGAGACAGAGTTTTGTCCTTGTCACCCAGGCTGAAGTGCAATGGTGCGATTTCAGGTCACTGCAACCTCTGTCTCCTGGGTTCAAGCGATTCTTCTGCCTCAGCCTCCCGAGTAGCTGGGATTACAAGCATGCACCATCACACCTGGCTAATTTTGTATTTTTAGTAGAGACGAGGTTTCTCCATGTTGGTCAGGCTGGTCTCGAACTCCCGACCTCAGGTGGTATGCCTGCCTCAGCCTCCCAAAGTGACAGTCGTGAGCCACCATGCCCGGCCCCAAGCCATGTATTTTTTAATTTTTTAAATTGGTGCTGGTGAGTGCAAAATCCCATGATATTCATATTCCTTTGGACACATTTAAATCAGTTTCCCAGCCTCAGCACTGTTGACATTTGGGGCTGGATAATTTGTGTTACAGTTGGCTGTCTAGTGCCTTATAGGATCTTGACCGGCATCCTTGATCTCTGCACACACACACAAACACACACAGCTGTGACCACCAGAATTTGCCTAATGTCCCCTGGGGAGCAAAATCACTCCTGGTTGAGAACCCTTAAACAAAGGATATTATAGATTTATTATCGATTTTCAAAATTTGATATTCAAATTTATGAAAAATGTTAAATGTTCACTAAAACTTGTGGAAATGAGTGCATTTTTCCTGAGACAGGGTCTCTCTCTGTCACCCAGGCAGGAGTGCAGTGGCACGGACACAGCTTACTGCACCGTTGACCTCCTAGGCTCAAGCAATCCTCCCACTTCAGCCTCCCGAGTAGCTGGAACTACAAGCATGTGCCACCACACCCAGCTAATTTTTAAACTTTTTATAGAGATGGGGTTTCACCATGTTGCCCAGGCTGGTCTCAAACTCTTAGGCTCAAGAAATCCTCCCTCCTCGATATCCCGAAGTGCTGGGATTACAGGTGTGAGCTACCATGCCCGCTGCCCATAATCTTTAAAATTATCTCTAGAAGTGTATATGGGAAAAAACATTCCAAGACCATGGAATTAAATAGGAATAGTTGGTGGCAAATGTGGTATGGGCAGAAGAAACCTCCACTGAAGCTGGGGCCTCAGCTGAGACTTGCACTTTTCAGTCTCAACTGCTAGGATGATTCAGGTCCACAGAAGTCAAAGAAAGCAGCAAGCCATCATAAAAGGCAGTGCCAGTGTGATACTTGAACATGTGACTCCGAATAATCACCAGGTTAAAAGAAGCAGAAATAACAATGAGTAGGTGTTATTCCTCAGTAATTTTAAAGCCACACCTTTGGGAGAAAAAGCATAAACTGGGAGAGGCGAAACTGGGGAGAACCTGAGAGACTCCCTAAAAACCTTAAAGGTCACAGATCACATCTTCCTACTTCTGAATTTGTTGTAGTCCTGTGTAGCATTATCCATGCTTAAAAGTGAACTTACAGTTGTGTTTAATTTTAATGATCTCTCTTGATACTAGCAAGAGTCTGAACAGGGGTAGAATCGCAAGGACCTTAGTTTTTCACAGGCAAATCTGTCCAGGCCTGTTTTACCACCAGCCACAAACCAGAAGCCAGGCTGGAGGAGAAACCAAACCTCCTTATCAGACTGTGACAGGTAAACTACCCTAAAAATCAGCAGTAATCATTCTCTTATATTAATTACACTGTCACTTAGATACATCAATTGTACAATATCAGATATTTGCCAAAATGACCCTCAAGTTTCAACTAAAATATCAAAGTGTAAGTCACAACTTTTTTTTTTTTTTTTTTTTTTTTTTTTTGAGACAGGGTCTCGCTCTGTCACCCAGGCTGGAGTGCAGTGGTGCAATCATAGCTCCCTGCAACCTCAAATTCATGGGCTCAAGCAATCCTCCCATCTCGCCCTCCCAAGTAGCTAGGACTACAGGCATATGCCAACATGCCTGACTCATTTAATGTTTATTTTCATTTTTTGTAGAGATGGAGTCTTGCTATGTTGCCCAAGGAATATAGCTCCTGACTTCAAGTGATCCTCCAGCTTCAGCCTCCCAAAGCCTTGGGATTACAGGGATGAGCACTTAACCCGGCCCACAATCTTTCTACCAGGAATCTTTAATGACTTTTAGTAACTCAAGCAAAGTGGGAAAAAAAGTTCATAATATCAAAATTAGGAAATACATACAGGCTAAATTGAGAAGAAAAAATCACCCATAACCTCACCACCAATAAGCTGTATGAGGATCCTTTTTAATTTAATGGTACACTACAAAAATGCCTTTAAAATAGTCTGTGTCTTCTGACCTCACCAAGCTTTGGGTTACAAGAACATGCATTATCATCCTGGCTTTATAAATGAGGAAGGAAGGCCAGGCACGGTGGCTTATGCCTGTAATCCCAGCACTTTGGGAGGCCAAGGCGGGAGGATCACCTGAGGTCAGGAGTTCGAGACCAGCCTGACCAACATAGAGAAATCCCATCTCTACTAAAAATACAAAGTTAGCCAGGCATGGTGGTGCTCGCTGGTAATCCCAGCTACTTGGAAGGCTAAGGCAGGAGAATCACTTGAACCCGGGAGGTGGAAGTAGCAGCGAGCCGAGATGACGCCATTGCACTCCAGCCTGGGCAACAAGTGCAAAACTCCATCTCAATAAAGAAATAAATAAATAAATAAATAAGGAGAGCCTGAGAAGTTAAATGACTCACGCCCCAAATCCAGCAGTCTTTCTGCTGAAATACACAGCCTTCAAAAACAAAAGCAGGCAACGGTTGTTTTAAGCATGCCAAATATTCATTTTTGGCTGAGCTGCCAATGTGAAGACAGTTTCATACATTTGATCCTAGTTAAGACAGATTAGCTAGCCAAGGGTGCATTTGATATCTGAATGTTTAAAAGGAAAAAAAAAAGTCAGGATACTCCATCCTTGGATGTTCTAAAGAATATTTTTCTGGAAAATGCTTTCTGGGCTCCAACATGCTGGAGCTTAGTCCGCTGCATCAGTGAATACAAGGCAATCCTGGCCCGAGAATTCCCCGTCTAGCCAGGGGATTGGCAACACACAAACAAAGGCTTAAAGACAAGAAGCAGCATACTAATGAGTGCACTGTCCTACACTGCGGGCCAGATACTCAAATGCCCAACACACTGAACAAAAGAACCGTCATGGTGAGAGGAGACAGGAAGTATTCATGCAGTCAGTCAACACATACTTGGTGGGCGCCTGAGTGGTAGGCAGCGTTCTAGGCTCTGGGGATACAGGGGTGGTTCAGACAAAGCAGCCTGGGGTGGTGGAAGAGCCGTCAAATGCAGCCAGGCTTACAGAAACATAAATTCTAGTGTACCTCTCACTAGCCAACAAGGCAAATTATGGAATCCCTGAGCCTCAGTTTCCTCCATTTGTGAGGGAAATGTCTAGTCCATTGTATGAAATTAGCTAACACATTAATTTTATTTATTTGAAACAGGGTCCCACTCTGTCGCCCAGGCTGGAATGCAGTGGCACGATTATGGTTCACTGCAGCCTTGACCTCCCAAGCTCAATGAATCCTCTCACCTCAGCCTCCTGAGTAGCTGGGACTACAGGCATGTGCCACAATACCTGCTAACTTTTGTATTTTTTGTAGAGATCCAGGGTCTTGCCATGTTGCCCAGGCTGGTCTCAAACTCCTGGACTCAAGCCATCCTCCCACCTCAGCTTCCCAGAGTGCTGGAATTACAGGTGTAAGCCACTGCACCCGACCTAGGTAATGTGTTTAACGTACACGATACATTACTCTGTATGGAGTTCAACAAATGTTATTCATGGTAACATGAGTAGTAATGATACATTACTCTGTATGGAGCTCAACAACTGTTCTTCATGGAAGCTAATTTTGACTAAGATTTTTACTACGTTCTGAGGACTGTTCTAGTCATATCACACATATTATCTCATTTAATCCTCATAATTTAGCATAATTTATGGATGATTAAATTGATCATAGTAACTCTGTCCAAGCACATAAAATTATCAAGGTAAGAGTCAATATTCAAATCCTAGTAGTTCTTTCTAGAGCTTATGATTGTAAAGATTCTAAATTACACCACCTTCCTCATCTTCTCCCATGGTCTCAATCCCACCCCAACTCTCCACCTTCCTTTCCTTTTCTTTGAAGGCAATTTTTAGTCCTTGTTCTAAAGGAGAGGAAGGAAGGAAAAAGAGAGGAGTCTGAAGGGTGCTGAGGCCTCTGCGGACCTACCACGGGATTCCTTGATCTCCACTTGCTATTTGTATCCTTCCTTTCATCTGTTGCTTCCAAGCAGGTCTCCAAATTCTAATTCCTCTGACTCATTTCTTACTTAAATTTCTTAACTTGCAGAACTAGAGTTCCTTGAAAGAACCAGTCATTTCATTAATAATTCAATGAATCCCTGCTGCTTCTAACCATGAAGTTCAAGATATAGTGCTCATGTTAGAAGCATCTAAATTGCAAGTCAACACCTATAACTCTTTTATTAAGAATTTGGGTGCATATTCAGTTGGAATCCCTGCTTGTCCTGTACACGGTATCTTAATAACTACATACCGTGCATGTCTCTCTCAATCAGCAGTCACAGGGGTTCTTCCTCTGACTGCAGTTGTAGGGAATAACAGGCTGTCTCTTGGAAATGGAAATGGCCCTCTCTAAGGCTATCCAAGTGAATCTGGAACACACTGCTGAGCTGGGGCAATCATGTAATTTATTGCCCAAACTCGACACTTTAGAGAGGGAAAGGAAACACTAGTGATAATTATACTGGGACAACAGGTCTAAACTGGAGCTTTTCTGGGCAAATCAGAATTCATAGTTACCTTACTCAAAACCTATGCTTTAAGTCAAGCCATGCCAAATACGATCTCCAAATGTAGTGAAAATCCACTCAGACATTTAGCCTGACACAGTTACAGACAAACAGGTAGAATCTACTTTTTCTTTAGATTGTGATGCAATTCATAATATCAACCTTGGTCATATTACATGCTATGCCCACTCATTTTGGCACTTGACTTTTATTCTTTTAATACAAGGCAAGTTTATGTGCCTGACACCATGTTAATCTCTACTTGAGTATGCAAACACACAATGTATGTATTCAATTGGTTGGAGCAATGATTTCCAAAGTGTGACATGTCCATTACTCAAAAACCAGAAATAGGGACTACCTCAGGTGGGCTTGATTCGGGACACAGATAGTAACTCCAGAATCTACCTTCCAGCACCACTGTTTTTGAATCCTGGGTTCCCTTGCCAGTGTTCTCCCCTTCCTCTCCTGTGGAAGGGTGAGTCGGCTTTACTAACATTTCAACATTATATTTTCTGAGCACTTGAGTAACATGGGCCCCAGTTGGCTTGACCTTGGTGGTATGCCCAACCTTGATCCAATCACTGTGGCCAGAGAATGGAATGTGGTGATTGGCTTAGCCAAGGTGAGAGGGATGGAGTCTGCTGGACCTGAAACATGACATGAGAAACAGACTGTTCCTTACTGTGGTGGATAGACTCATAATACTCATACGAGTGGCTGCCACGAGTCCACCTCCTGGCATTCAGGCTCTTGTGCAATCCTTCCACTTAAGAATGAACACAAACTGTGTCTGGCTTCTAACCAACAGAACACAGCAAAGGTGACGGGGCATATATAATTGTTTCAAAAGATTGTAGAACCTGTCTTGCTGAAGTCTTTTTCTTTCCCTTGCTAACTTCATTAAGCAAGCAGCTGTGTTGAGGGCCTGTGTGGTAAGGGACTGAGCATGGCTTCTAGGACCTGAGGCTGGCCTCCAGATAATAATAGCCAATAAGAAAATGAGGCCCTCATTCCAGTAGCCTGCAAGGAACTGAGTTCAGCCAATGACTATGTTAGTTTGGAAGAAGATAGTTCCCCAGTGAAGCCTCAGATGAGAACACAGCCACAGCCACAGCCACCATGTTGTAGCCTTGGAGAGAACCCAGTGAAGCTGCACCCAGACTCCTGACCTATAGACTATGAGATGACAAATATATTGTTGAGTCTGTGATAATATTACTACACAGCAATGGGTAACTAATGCACCCACAAAAGCAAAGACAGAGTGCTGTTGTCACAGAAATGGGGAATAGATGCTGCATGGCAAAAGCAACGTCTACGTGGCCAGGCATGGTGGCTCACACCTGTAATCCCAGCACTTTAGGAGGCTGAGGCAGGCGGATCTCAAGGTCAGGAGTTTGAGTCCAGCTGGCCAATATGGTGAGACCCTGTCTCTACCAAAAATACAAAAATTAGCTGGGCGTGATGGCATGCGCCTGTAGTCCCAGCTACTCGGGAGGCTGAAGCAGGAGAATCGCTTGAACCCAGGAGGCAAAGGTTGCAGTGAGCCAAGATCGCACCACTGCACTCCAGCCTGGGCGACAGAGTAGTCTCAAAAAAAAAAAAAAAAAAAAAAAAAAGAACCTATGAAAGAATTAGACAATTTTTAAATGTAAAAATGCTCATGTAACCACCACCCAGATTAAGATAGAGAACATTCTGTGACCCATCAACTTCCTTCATGTCCCCTCCCAGTCCTTGCTTCAACCATTAGTTTCGCCTGCTTTTGAAATTTATCTGTAATTACAACACGCAGCACGTGTGTTGCATTCATCTGCTCTCACTCAGCATTATGTTTGTGAGATGCATCCATGTTTTCACGTGTAGCAACAGCTCATTTTCGCGACCAAATTGTATTCAACTGCAGGACCATAGCAAATTTATTTATCAATTCTACCACTGATGGACATCTAGGTTGTTTCTAATCTTGGGTTATTTTTAGGAATAATGCTGCTATACACATTCTTGCATCTATTTTTTAGTGCATTTACTCTTGGGCATATATTTCAGAGTAGAATTACTGTCATTGGGTATATTTACAATCAGCACTGCCAAAGAATTTTCGAAGTGTTTTTTTCCATTTACATTCCCACAAGCAGTGTCTGAGTGTTCCAGTGGTTTTGCATCCTCAATAACACTTGGTATTGACTGTTGAACATTTTTAACAGTTCTAGGATATATGTAGGGAGCACAGGAACCTGACAAAAAGGAAGAGGCACAGTAGGGGTGTGGTGGAACTGGGCAGCACAGAAGTGCAGTAATCATAACCCCCAACCCAGGTTGGTTCAAGGGCTGGCGATGGTCAGCACAGGTCACTAAACGGATGCAAATCCCCAAGGGAGAGCCTGGAGGAGTTTAACTCTCTCCACCTCAGTGTCTGAGGACAGAGCAGGTGCTGAGCGCTCAGGGGGAGAAATGGAAAGTTAATGCCAGAAAGTAGAGAGTAGCCCCTCATCCCCTTCCCACGTGGATGACTTATTCTGATAGGTGCTGCCTGCTTGCTTACTTTCGTGTCCTTCCTTCCTTCCTTCCTTTCTTCCTTCCTTCCTTTCTTCCTTCCTTCCTTCCTTCCTTCCTTCCTTCCTTCCTTCCTTCCTTCCTTCCGTCCTTCCTTCCTTCCTTTTCTTACTTCTTTCTTTATTTGAGATGGAGTCTCACTCTGTCACTCAGGCTGGAGTGCAACAGCATGATCTCAGCTTACTGCAGCCTCCATCTCCCAGGTTCAAATGATTCTCCTGCCTCAGCCTACCGAGCAGCTGGGATTACAGGCGCCCGCCACCAAGCCCAACTAATTTTTGTATTTTTCTTAGTAGAGATGGGGTTTCGCCATGTTGGCCAGGCTGGTCTCAAACTCCTGGCCTCAGGTGATCCTCCTGCCTCAGCCTCCCAAAGTGCTGGGATTACAGGCGTGAGCCACTGCGCCCAGCCAGGTGCTGCCTTCTTGACTCCTACCCAAGGGCATCTGCACACTCCTGGAGAAGATCCCTCAATACCACGGATTTGGCTTCTAACTTCATGGTCCCCAATCTTAGTGAGCCTTCCCAGCAGCACAATTACTTCTCCCTCCTCCTCTCCACCTCCTGGGGTCCTCCCAACCTGCACTCTCTCTCCAAATCCCCACCACTTTCTCAGGTGTCTTCAATAGAGGGTCTTGACTGCTCCTCTTTGAAAACAGGCAAGTGTTCACTTGACCCTTCATCCCTCACCTACAGCACAGTCATCTGTACCTCCTTCACCTTCCAGCAAACAGGCACCATGCTGCACAGGGGCAAAGACACAAATAAGACATGCTCCTGGTTTGCAAAACATTTGCTTTTCCTATTCCTTCCTCCAGTCCAAGGTGAAATGTTGGACCGGGCCTTCGGATCACCCCCTCCCAAATCCTCCAGGACCTTGTTCCATTAATCATCTCCACCACCATGCACTTTTATTTGTAAGCTCTCCTTTTTAACTAGCTCTCCTCTTCATCATAAAAACAGGCTCAAGAATTTCCCCCTCTATTTATGTTTAAAGTGTTTTCTTACTCCACAACCGCCTCTCTAGTAACCTTCCATGCTCACTTCTAACTCTTGAAATAATCAGTCTCCCATTCCCAGCTCCTTCCTCTGCAATCTGCTCTCTCCCCCAACTATGCCTCTCAATGGTGGCCACTTTGGAGAAGCTGTTAAATCTAAAGGACACCCTCCAGGCTTATCTGAATTAAAGAAGATAGGGGAATACATCTTTCTGTAGTACTACACACTTTTCACCACTCTCTTTTCTTTGAAACTCTTATCCTTGGCCTCCATGTTACTTTCCAGGCTCATACCTTTTATAGATTCCTTTTTGGGTTCCTCATTCTCCAGCCCCATAAACATCCATGTTCACCAAGGCTCTGCCCTAGGCTGCCGCCTCTTACTCTTCGCACACACTCCCGTTAGTGAACATATCCACACTCACAGCTTTAACTACTAACTACATGCTGATTACTTTCCAAATGCATTCCCAGACTAGAACTCTCTGGAGAACTCAGACCTGTACAGTGGGGTCACATCATATCAGTATCTGACTTAAGTGAATTCAAATATACTCATTCAGTAATTTTCTTTTAAACAAGATAAATGAAACAAAACAAATAGCCCAGGCCATTCCACAAAATGAGGACTGTAGTGAATGTGGCTGGGATTTCCTAAATGCCTTGCATTTCCTAAATGCCTCTGGGACAGTGAGCATTAGTAAGTGGAGAATTTCAAGAGACTCCTGGCCCCAAAACATAAGCCAACTACTTCACCTCATGCTCAACTGAAAAAAAAAAGCCACAGTCTGTTTCAACGCTGGAGCAAAAGGTAAAAGGCACCATTCTTGCATTTGAATTTCATGCTTCAACCCAGCGCCTTCATAAGAATTTTTGGTTCCTTCTGATCCCGGCGGCAGCTGCAGCAATTCTCCTCTTCTGGGGCTCTCCCTGCCATCTCCTTCTTACTTCCAGGAACATGGCATCGGGTGTGGCTGTTTCTGATGGCATCATCAAGGTGCTCAATGAGGCCAGAGTGGTGGCTCATGCCTGTAATCCTAGCATTTTGGGAGGCTGAGGTGGGTGGATCACCTGAGGTCAGGAGTCCCAGACGAGACTGACCAATATTGTGAAACCCCGTCTCTACTAAAAATACAAAACTTAGCCAGGCGTGATGGCGCATGCCTGTAATCCCAGCTACTTGGGAGGCTGAGGCATAAAAATTGCTTGAACCTGGGAGGTGGAGGTTGCAGTGAGCCGAGATCGCACTACTGCACTCCAGCCTGGATGGCAGAGCAAGACCCTGTCTCAAAAACAAAAAAAAAAAGAGAGAGAAAAAGAGAAAAGGAAAAAAAAAAAAGGTGTTCAATGACATGATGACAAGGAGCAGAAGTCTTCAACAGCAGAGGAGGTGAAGACGCGTAAGATGGCGGTGCTCTCTGCCTGAGTGGGGACGAGATCATTATCCTTGAGGAGGGCAGGGGGACCCTGGCAGGTGAAGTGGGGTAGGCTGTTGACGACTCCTACACCACCGTTGTCAAGATGCTGCCAGACAAGGACTGCCACTATGTCCTCTGTGACGCAACCTATGAGAGCAAAGAGAGCCAAGTGGAGGACCTGGTGTTTGTCTTCTGAGCACCTCAGTCTGCACCCGTAAGAGCAGAATGATCTACGGCAGCTCCAAAGATGCCATCAAGAAGAAGCTGACAGGGATCTTGCATGAATTACCAGCAAATGGCTATAGGAGGTCAAGGACTACTGTACCCAGGCAGACAAGCTAGGGGCAGCGCTGTCATCTCCTCCAGGGCAAGCTTTGGTGAGCCCCCTCCGGCCTCCTGCCTGGAGCATCTGGCAGCCCCAGACCAGCCCTTGGGGATTGCAGGCTGCCCCCTTCCTGCCAGATGGGACAGGCTGGGGGCCTTCCAACAGAGGGAGGACAATCCCTTCACCGCAGTTAACCTAAGTTAGGAGTTAACCTAGTAAATCAGTTTGAGTAAGATTATTGTAGCTCCCACTACAGCAACAGACACCTTTTTTGTGCTCAATGAATATTATTGAATTAAGTTGAAGCAATATACAGAAAGATTTCAAAGGATGGAAAAGCACACGGTTTGGCAGAAAATACCAAGTAACTTCAGTATTGTGGAGGTGTGAAATGTGAGGTGGGGATTAGGGAAGCAAGGGGACAGGAAAGAGGTGGCTGAAGGTCTTCTGGACAGGTGGGCAGGGCCTGCTTGCCACATATATTCCCATGCTAGGCTATGACATCTGTATCCCCAGAATATAGGGCCTATGTGCTAAGCTAAGGACTGGAAATTTCATTCTAGAATTTCTGAGAAGATTTGCAGTGTTTCAAGAAAGAAGGTGACAAGATAAGATTTACACTTCAGAATGCCTGACACTGGGTAGAGAAGAGATTAATATGGAAAGAGAATACAGACAAGGAGACCCTTTAGGAAGTTGATGAGAAGTGACCTCCACAAGTGATGAGGAAAAATAAAGACACAGCTGTTAAATCCTTAAGGCAGTTTTAAGGAAAATAGCCTTAAATTAAAATCCTTAGACAACATGTCCAGTAAACTGAGGATTTGCTGCTTTGCCAAGATTAATATCATAAAGTATGTATTCCTTCAACTCCTCTTCATGTTACATTGTCACCACATCTTAACACATTATTTTCTCCATTCATGTGTCTGAATAAATACCCTTTTCTCTTTCCCAAACCTCAACCTCTCTGAGCTCTTCTCCCAGCCCTCCTGCTGATCCTGAGATGGAATTTCTGCAGTGAACTTTCTTTCTTTGATACCTTCTTCCTCCCTCTTCCCTGACTTCCTTTTGTTTAAAAGCATGAACGCTCATATCTACTCTGAGCTGAATTTTTTTCTTCTTGAGCCTTCTAGAGTCAGTCTTAAGCCAGCCTTAAGCCTGGTCCCTTATGCCTTTTCCTACCAGCCTTTCTTTCTTCCTGCCTAATCTCACAAAAGAGCAACTCACTCATAGTACCCATCATCCACTTCCTCCCTAATTAACCATGCAATCTGGACTTGACGCTCCAGGAATCTGTCCTCCCGAAGGCCCTTACGTCCTAGCAGGATGAAGCATGTGCAAAACAACACACCCCAAGGCAGTAGCGAAACAGTGCAAACAAAGGCCAGAGAAAAAGGAGGCAGGAACACAAGAAGGACTTGGCATATGACCCGCGTCTTGGAGGAAGGGCCACCTCGTTCTCACAGGCTATAAAAGGCTAACTCAAATTAATTTAGGCAAAAAAAGGGAATGTATTGTCCCCAGCAGAAGAGAAATCCAAGGAGGGATCTCAGGGTCTCACTGATGCCTATCAGGGCACATTCCTGAAATCCCTTGACTCCTTGGCCCTGCTCCTGTGTTGAGTTTGTTCTCCGACAGGTTTTACCACGCTGTAGAATAAATGGTCATGGCAGCTCCAGGCTCACACAGCCTCAGAGCTGACGGTCACGGTCTCTCCCCAGATGCCCACATCAACCCCGGAAAAAGGCTGGCTGCTCAGCTTAGCTCACATGCTTCCTCCACAGCTTCCAAAAAAAAGGGAGGGTGTGACACGGAAGGAATAACCAGCAAGTATGATAGGATTTTAGCAAGAGAATACTTGAGGGAATTGAGAGACAGAGATGGTGATTGCCAGGGTGTATTTGGAGGAGAATATGCATTCCCATGCATAGGGAGAAGGATACGAAGAGAAGTTGTCACTGAAAAAGATGTTGGGAATGAAACCGAGGCCTAGAATGTCATTCTAAAGTTATATGTGTGATTTTTTTTCCCTTGCCAGAAGTGGGGGGATTGTTTATTTTTAGGCATCGGACACACACTGATGGCTATTAAGCAGGACAATGACCAAGTGTAACTGAGGCTTTAGAAAAAAAAGTTGATGGAAATATCAAGTAAAATGGATAGAGGAAGATATTCCTGAAAGAACAAGGAACCACCGGTCATGACAGTAATGTTCCTAGACTGCTGTGGGTAGAAGGGTCATCTCTTACGGAGGCACAATGATGCCTTCTCGAATAGGAAAAGGGGTAACTACTTGTGGAAAGACAGTAGAGTAAGACAGCAGAATCTTGATCCTGAAGATTTATGGTTAAGGATGGTGGGGAAAGATAGTTCTAGTAATAGAATCCTCGTAGCACATCAGTGCAGTCATACTGGCTGTGTAAACATTAAAATACTTCTGGGCCAGGCGCGGTGGCTCACGCCTGTAATCCCAGCACTTTGGGAGGCCAAGGCAGGCAGTTCACCTGAGGCCAGGAGTTCAAGACCAGCCTGGCCAACATGGTGATACCTCGTCTCTACTAAAAATACAAAAAAACTAGCCAGGCATGGTGGCGGGCGCCTGTAATCCCAGCTACTCGGGAGGCTGAGGCAGGAGAATCGCTTGAACCCGGGAGGCGGAGGTTGCAGTGAGCTGAGATCACACCATTGCACCCCAGCCTGGGCAACAAAAGCAAAACTTCATCTTAAAAAAAAATTAAATAAATAAATAGAAAATAAAATACTTCTACTTCTATATCGGTTGGTAAATAGTCGATACCCTAACATGCCCTCCCATGGTCATTGCCTCTTTACGCCAATCCCAGGACCCAGAAACTTCGTGTTCCAGCAACTACAGCATTGAGCCTGATGGTGGGGTGGTGGGATGGGGGACGGAATTCAGAACCTGCTGCATTATACCATGGCCCAGGTCCTGTGCGCAGACTGGTTGATGCCTACACCATACTGATTGTTCAATATTTGGGATCTAAGTCCTAGGTGAGAGCAGACCTCTCATGGAGAAAAATTCCTAAACTATTTCCCTAAATCTGAAAAGTGTTGGGAAGGTTGGGCCACCAAAGAGCAGTTAATGGATGAGGAGCTGCATATTCATGAATGGGCTACACACCCTTGTGATGTTGTGATTTATGTAAGAACTATGTATTTGGTCCTTGTCCCAGTTTCCTGGTACACACAGCTCCTAAAATTCTTGGAATCTCCACAGGGATAAGTATTTTTGTATGCTAATGAGATGGCTGATGGTTGGGGACTCTGGTAGCCTCCCAAAGGGGGCTGGTTGCCAAGGGAACCAACCATGTGATTGGATGGTTGGAACTTTTATCTCCACCCCACCTTCACCTCCAGGGAGGGGGAGAGAGAGGACTGATGGCTGAGTTATTCACTAATGGCCAATGATGTAATCAATTGTGTCTTTGTAATGAAGCCGCTGTAAAAACTCAAAGGACAGGGCTCGCAGAGCTTCCAGGCTCCTGGACGTGTGGAGGTGTCTGGAGGGTGGAGCACCTGGGAGCACATGGAAGGAAGCTCTGTGCTCCTCTCCACCTGCCTCGCCCTGTGCATCTCCTCATCAGGCTGCTCGTCTGCATCCTTTATTAATATAACAAGCCAGTAAATGTGAGTAACTGTTTCCCTGAGTTGTGAGACATCCTAGCTAATTAATGGAACCTGAGAAAGGGGTCCTGGTAACTTGATTTATAGCCGGTAGGTTGGAAGCATAAGTGGGCTGGGCACAATGGCTCACACCTGTAATCCCAGCACTTTGGGAGGCCAAGGTGGGTGCTGAGTTCCGGGAGTTTGTGACCACCCTGGGCAATGTAGTAAGACTCCCATCTCTATAAAAAATAAAAAATTAGCCAGGCATGGTGGCACATACCTGTGGTCCTAGTTACTCAGGAGGCTGAGGTGGAAGGATCACTTGAGCCCAGGAGATCAAGGCTGCAGTGAGCCAACGCTGCACTCATCCTGGGCAACAGAGTAAGACCCTGTCTCAAAAAAAAAAACAAAAGCAAACAAACAAACCCAGAAGTACAGGTGACAACATGCTATGGACTTGCAATTGGCATCTGAAATAGGAGCAGTCTGTGGAACTGAGCCCTTAACCCGCAGGATCTGACTCTAACTCCAGAATTAAATTGAATCATAAGACAGCCTGTTGGTGTCTGCTGGGGAATTGCTTGGTTGGTGAGGGAAAAAACCCCACACATTCTGGTGACTAGGGAGCTCTGTGCTATGGGGAGTGTGAATAGGAAAACACTTTGGTTTTTACTAGCTCTTATACCCTTCTGTGGAGCTCACTGTCTGTGGCAGTCAGACTTTGCATTATTGTTCATTTTTAGCTGGGACTAGGATCCTCACCAGCAAATTTCATGCTGGGAAATTATCAGCATTGTCTGTCATCCTTTTACCCTGCCCTAGGGAACCATGATATTTAAGCAAAAGTAAACATAAAAAGGAAGATGAGCAGCTAACTCGGATTTGCCGCTGGATTACTCTACATTTAACCAAATCACAAAAGAGATTAGAGAGCTTCCGTCTGACCCAGAAAAATTACAAAACCAAAGTGGAGAGTGACGGTATCATCTATTTATAACCATCATCTTTAGAGATACTGAATTTTGTGAAAGGCCAAATGTTTTAGGAAAAAGCCAAGGATGGCAAGAAGCAAATGAATATAAGTGGCTTCTGCCTGCTTTGTCTGTTCATTTAGCAAAGTATTCTGAATAAATTTTGACCTCATGGAAACATCTTAGGCTTTTAATATTCAGCCCAGAAATATAAATATTCTTTAACCCTAGTCTCATGGTTGATATTTTGTGGTGCATTTTTATTTTTAGAAAGGCATTTAAAAGATAAGAGAGGCCAGGCATGGTGGTTCATGCCTATAGTACCAACATTTCGGGAGGTAGAGATGGGAGAAGTGCTTGAGTCCAGAGGTTCAAGATCAGCCTGGGCAACAAAGTGAGACATTGTCTGTACAAAAAAAATTAAAAATAAAAATTAGCCAGGCATGGTGGTGTGTGTCTATACTCCCAGCTACTCAGGAGGCTGAGGTGAGATGACTGCTTGAGCTCAGAGGTTGAGGATGCAGTGAGCTGTGATTGTGCTACTGCACTCCAGCGTGGGCAATGGAGTAAGACCACATCTCAAAAAAAAAAAAAAAAGATAAGAGAAAAACAGGTCAGTGGTGACTCACTAAGGTAAGCAGTATAGCCATGTGACTCACCATTTCCACTTCTAGATCTATACTCAAAAGAATTAGAAACAGGGTTTCAAATAAAAACGTGTACATGAAACTTTCATGGTAACACTATTCACAATTGCCAAAAGGTGGAAACAACCCAAATATCCATCAACTGATGATGGGATAAACAAAAGGTAATATCCCCCAAAAAATGGAATATTATTCAGCCATATAAAGGAATGAAATGCTGATATGTGCTACAATGTGGATGAACTGTGAAAACAGAATACTAAGTGAAAGAAGCCAGTCACAAAAGACCACATATTGTTCAATTCCATTTGTTTGAAACTTCCAGAATAGGCAAATCCATGGAGGTAGCAAAGCTGGAGAGAGGAGAAAAATAGGGAAGACTGCTCAATAGGTATGGCATTTCCCTTTGGGGTGATAAAACTACCCTGGAATTAGATTGTGGTGATGATTGTACAGCATTGTGAATGTAGTAAATGCCACTCAACTGTACACTTTAACATGGTAAAATTGGTACATTTTATGTTTTACATTGTACCACAGTAAAAAATAAAAATAAAATAAAAAAAATTTGGCCAGGCGTGGTGG
>NW_012123043.1:2945070-2948223 GCF_000951035.1 Colobus angolensis palliatus
AAAAGAAAGAAGGGAGGGAGGGAGGGAGGGAGGGAGGGAGGGAGGAAGGAAGGAAGGAAGGAAGGAAGGAAGGAAGGAAGGAAGGAAGGAAGGAAAGAAAAAAATTTTAATTTTTATTTATTTTTATTTTATTTTGTTTTGAGACAGGGTCTCACTCTGTCGCCCAGGCTGGAGTGCAGTGGTGCGATCTTGGCTCATTGCAGCCTCTACCTCCGGGTTCAAGTGATTCTCCTGTCTCAGCCTCCTGAGTAGCTGGGACTACAGGCACCCACCATCGTGCCCAGCTAACTTTTTTGTATTTTCAGTAGAGACGAGGTTTCACCAAGTTGATCCGGCTGGTCTCGAACTTCTGACCTCAGGTGATCCACCTGCCTCGGCCTCCCCAAAATCCCCAAAAATCAATTTGGGGATTACAGGCATAAGCCACTGCTTCTGGCCTGCCTCTGGTTTTAAATGCAAGCTTATAATGAAGTACAAGCCAAAAATGCTTCAAGTAAAATCGTTTGACAGCCACAGATTATTACTTGAAACCTGCTGGAGTGACCAGTTCTCAGGACTGGAAGTTGTGGAAATGACCAAGTAAGGAGGATGGTTTTGTGTACGGGGAGCTCATCACTGAAATCAACACAGAGTTTCCCTACGTTTAATGTCAGGTCACCTACACATGTGCATGTGGTAAATATATACATCATTACATTGTGCACTGCCAGGAACAGAAACATCTAATTTCTTTTCGGTAGAAAATACAGAAAATTCTTTCACAAAAACAGAGAAAAGAAAAAGAAAAAACATACAATTTTGGGTTTCCTATGAATTTCTGAGTAGAAAAACAAAATCTAAGGTTACTATTTTAAAATCGAATTAGATAATTTTTTATGACGGGAAACTATCCAAACAATGACACCTTACTTCCTGTAAACTATGAGTAAATTCCACACATTCCCATGTTTACATAACCAGAGCCCAGGGCTACAATTCCCACATCTTAGTCACATAAATGTGTGTTTCTTTTATCATTACAAAATAAACATGCTTTATATTCTGAGGTCTAACTTAATGGTTTGAACAATATGTAAAAGACTAAGCAAACTAAACTATGTGAAACATTAACACTTCAGAAAGGTTTACATGTTCCCAGTTTACTTCCACTTTTACTGAGACATCACTGCTGAATAACTGAAAGGCTCTCAAAAAACTCCAATCTAATTTTGTATTATTAATCTCAACATCTTTCCTAACAAAGTTTTTTCATCACTGGAAACATGGCAACCCTTTTCCCTTCCTAGCCTAGAAGCAGCAATGAATTGACACAAGACACACACTGCTCTGAAATCACAAACATGTTTGGGATTTCTTACGCTAAAAGGAAAAGGGAAAGGCTTAAAGTAGCATTGCCCCAAAGGAGTTCCCTGGAACATTCAGAACACCAGTCCCCTGAGATAGCCATTGACACATGGCCGAGGTCTGATAATTGCCATCCATATCTTGCCATCTATATCTGACCCTCTTGGAGGGTCACAGAAGTTCACACAATCAAGATCCTACTTACCCTTGTTTAACTCTACATCCCCATACTTATTTGACCACTCCTTTTTTCTAGTAACATGATTAACATTCCACGGGCACTTCGGGCATTGCTGGTTGGGTCAGTTCTGTTAAATTTATGGCCTGGTATTCTGGACAATCATTGTCTGAGTCAATCCTGAGAAACAACCTGGTTTGTCAGATGTCAAGATGTTTTGATGTTTTTTCAAGATGTTTGATTTTGCAAAGTCATGATAACCCCACACCAGCAGAAAGCACATGTGTCAATCTTTTTTGTCCCTCATCCAGTTTTTTTCTGGCCTGTTAGCACTTCCAAGTCCCTTTAGTAGGAAATGCTTTTTCTGAGATGCAGGGCGACTGGTCTGACAGTGACTACCAATTTTCTCTTTGGTATCTACCTAAGGGAGTTGCCAAAATGCCATTACAAAAAAAAAGGAAGGCACCCCTATTTTCCACCCATACTGCTTTCCTGTCATAGAATATGCAGATATGCCTGATCTATCACCATACTTAAGAGCTCCATCTCTGGAGTCACACTGCCTGGGTTCAAATTCCAGGCTTCACTGCTTCACAGGTACGTCACACTGGGCAAATTGCTTTGCCTCTCTGAGCCACAGTTTTTTCATCTGTAACATAGGAGAACAATAAAAGTACCCACCTTTTAAAGAAAAGATTAAAAATGAAAATGCTCGTGCTGGGCACTTAACAAATATTGATAACTACTATTTCTCATTCCTCTGATCCCCTTCGTAGCTAATGTAGTTTTAACAGCTAGGACAGAGGACAGAGGAAATGGAAACCATAGGGGAAGAGGAAGAAGGACGCCTGCAGATGTTTTAGTTATTTACACTGTGAGATGCAGAGGACAGAGAGACAAAAGCAGAGATCAGAGCTTCAGAGCCTAGAAAAGCAACAGGTGAGTCCTAGACTGAAAAAGAAAATCCTGATCTAAAAGAACAGGCCTCCGTTTATGAGACCCTGCCTAGCGCTTCAATATTCATCATGCCAAAAGCTTGGGTTCAAGCCCCGTGGGATGTATGTGGCTTCTTTCTATTCAACAGCCACCATATGCCACTTTAACAAAGGGGTACGGAGCTGATGGGTTAACACAAATTCAGTCACCATCACTAGGGCCACATTCCCCCAATTCTCTGACACACCTCCCAACTATGGGAGGGCAAACAGAACTGAGTCCCTTGATCTATTTGGTAGAAGAAGTGAATGCTCAATAAATATTTGTTGAATAAATAAATGTCTGAATGAAAGACAATAAGGTAAGCACATGAATAACTGAGGGTAAAGAAACAGAGTGACTATTAGTTTTCAAACAATTTCTATTTATCTTTTAGGACAAGGATAGGCAAACTTTTTCTGTAAACACCCAAACAGTGAATATTTTAAGCTTTGTGGTTCATATGATCTCTGTTGCAACTACTCAGCTCTGCACTGTAGTTTGAAAGCAGCCATAGACAATATGTCAATGAATAGACACAGCTATGTTCCATTAAAAGTTTACATACAGGTCCGGGCGCGGTGGCTCAAGCCTGTAATCCCAGCACTTTGGGAGGCCGAGACGGGCAGATCACGAGGTCAGGAGATCGAGACCAT
>NW_012123043.1:2950546-2951326 GCF_000951035.1 Colobus angolensis palliatus
CCTGGCTAACACGGTGAAACCCCATCTCTACTAAAAACACAAAAAATTAGCCAGGCACGGTGGCAGGTGCCTGTGGTCCCAGCTATTCAGGAGGCTGAGGCAGGAGCTTGAAGCCAGGAGGTGGAGGTTGTAGTGAGCCAAGATCATGCCATTGCACTCCAGCCTGGGCAACAAGAGTGAGACTCTATCTCAAAAAGAAAAAGAACCTAGGAAAAAATTAGACAACAGTGCCTGGCACACAGCAGGTGTCCTGTGAATGTTTAGAATCTATTCTATTTTTTCCCAAGTAATCCTAGTTGTCCTCTTCACCTGCAATGTGCCATCCTTGACTAAGGCAACCCCAAACTATCGTGTATCCTGGCTCCCCAGTTGGCACTGTCTATGTTTAATTTTGATTACAATCAATCTGAGTTGCTCATAGCATGTGCTTTGCCAACTAAGCATGGAAGGCTGAGGGGGGAGGTTTCATACTGCAGGAGTCAACCTCACCCACAAAACGAGGCAGCCAAGTTTGGAGATTGCCACGCCTCACCAGAGCTAGAGCTTGGAAATGGTCTTGTGTCAGGATTTTCATTTGAAAATGATAAACAGGCTGGGCATAGTGGCATAGTGGTTCATGCCTGTAATCTCAATACTTCAGGAGGCCAAGGCTGTAAGATCCCAATGTCAATAATATTCTTGTTTCACCATTGTCTATATTTATCCTATATTTAACAAAACCTGAAAGGTGATATGATTAGGAAGCTATGCAGTAGTAAAGACTATATACAATATTTTTTA
>NW_012123043.1:2957336-2966006 GCF_000951035.1 Colobus angolensis palliatus
CGGATCTCAGCTCACTGCAAGCTCCGCCTCCTGGGTTTACACCGTTCTCCTGCCTCAGCCTCCTGAGTAACTGGGACTACAGGCGCCCGCCACCTCGCCTGGCTAGTTTTTTGTATTTTTTAGTAGAGACTGGGTTTCACCGTGTTAGCCAGGATGGTCTCGATCTCCTGACCTCGTGATCCGCCCGTCTTGGCTTCCCAAAGTGCTGGGATTACAGGCTTCAGCCACCGTGCCCGGCCCCAACTCTGCATAATTCCAAGAGGATTTAATAAAGAGGCTATTTGTAAATATAGATAGGGTACAGAAAACCCCAAGGAAAAGTGCAGGTTCCTGGGGCTGGCAAGCAGTGCTGTCTATTCCAAGGCCTCAAAGGTGCAGCAAGGGAGTGGTCATGGGGACCCTGACATGCCTGTAGAGAGGATGTGCTGAGAGAACCAGTGACCTTCTACTTGAGGACACAGCCAAGCTGTCTACCTTCCCTCCATCTGCTGGGGCTCCCAGCTGGTCAAACCCAAGCGGAAGCCAGAGGATCCTTTGGTGTGGTTCATAAGGGCCAGACTCCCCCAGGAGAGGTCAGGGTGGAGAAATGTGGAGAGGGGAAACGGAGGGACAAAAGGAAGATTTCCAGTCTTTCCAGGTTCAATTATTGGACCTGTCTGAGATACATAAATGGGGGGAAAAACAAAAACAGAAAGAATGCCTTTCTGGTGTGCTGGAAATCTTCTGTTTGTGTGTGTGTGTGTGTATACATATATATGTGTATATGTGTATCTCTCTATATATATATGTGTGTGTGTGTGTGTGTGTGTGTATATATATATAGAGAGAGAGAGAGAGAGAGAAAAAAAACGAGAGACAGAGAGAGAGAAAAAAAAAAACAAAGAATGCCCTTCTGGTGTGCTGGAAACCTTCTGTTTGTGTGTGTGTATATACATATGTGTATATATGTGTGCGTGTGTATATATATACATACACACACGCGCACACACACACACACACATATATATATAGAGAGAGAGAGAGACAGAGAGAGAGAGATGGAGTTCAGTGGCGCTATCTCGGCTCATTGCAACCTCTACCTCCCGGGTTCAAGTGATTCTCTTGAACAAGTAGCTGGGATTACAGACTCCCACCACCAAGCCCAGTTTATTTTTGTATTTTTAGTAGGGAGGGGGGTTTCACTATGTTGGTCGGGCTCGTCTTGAACTCCTGACCTCAAGTGGCCCGCCCGCCTCGACCTCCCAAAGTGCTAGGGTTACAGGCGTGAACAACTGCGCCTGGCCTGTATATTTTAAAAACAAAAAATTCCCTTGACCTTTGTATTGGTTTCCTGTGGCTGTAGTAAAACCTGAGTGGCTTAAAATAACAGATCCCTGTAATCCCCGCAGTTTGGGAGGTCAAGGCAGGCAGATCGCTTGAGCTCAGGAGTTCGAGACCAGCCTGGGTAACATGTTGTAAAACCTCATCTCTATAAAAAATACAAAAATTAGCCGGGTGTGGTGGCTGGTGTCCCAGCTACTCGAGACTGAGATAAGTTGGATTGCTTGGGACCAGGAGGTCAAGGCTGCAGTTGGCCGTGATCATGCCCCTGCACTTCAGCCTGGGTGACAGAGCAAGACCTTGACTCAAAAAAAAGAAAAAAGAAAAAAAAAAAACCCAGACATTTATTCTTTCCTATTTATAGAGACCAGAAGTCCTAAATCCAGGTATTAGTGTATATTCTTGGGCTCTTCCAGCTCCCGGTGGCTGTTGGCGTTCCTCAGCTTGTGACTACATCACTCCAGTCTCTGCCTCTGTAGTCACATTGCTTCCTTCCCTCCTTCGTGTCTTCTCTTCTACTGTCTGTCTCAAATCTCCCTCCACCAAGGACATTTGTCATTGGATTTAGGGCCCATTGGATAATCCAGGATAATCTCCTCTTCTCAAGATTCTTAATTGAGCCGGGCGCGGTGGCTCAAGCCTGTAATCCCAGCACTTTGGGAGGCCGAGACGGGCGGGTCACGAGGTCAGGAGTTCGAGACCATCCTGGCTAACACGGTGAAACCCCATCTCTACTAAAAAATACAAAAAACTAGCCGGGCGAGGTGGCTGGCGCCTGTAGTCCCAGCTACTCGGGAGGCTGAGGCAGGAGAATGGCGTAAACCCGGGAGGCGGAGCTTGCAGTGAGCTGAGATCCAGCCACTGCACTCCAGCCTGGGCGACAGAGCGAGACTCCATCTCAAAAAAAAAAAAAAAGATTCTTAATTGAATTGTATCTGCAAAGACTCTTTTTCCAAATAAAGTAACATTCATAGGTTCAGATAATTCCTGGATTATCTTTATGTGGCTATAGGAAGTCATAGACTGCCAATTAATAAATGTAAAAGTGATGACAGAATTGGAAAACCACAAGTTTGCAGCCACCACTGAAACTACTGACTCAGGCAAGGATCATCTAAGATGCTGAAACTATTGGGTGAAAAGTCACTGGAGAAAAGGATAGTCACACACAAACTATCACCCAACATATTACTTATTAATTAGAAAAGGGATAGGTACCTTTACAACGAAAAAGTCTAGTGAAAGCTGCCTAAACCAAATGAGCAGGCCTTGTGCTGACATCATCTGATGTGATTCACTGAGAAGAACCCAACATCAACAAAAATGTATAATCTGAATCTACTCATGAGGAAACAGTCAAAGCCAAATCAACAGACATTCCGCAGAATAATTGATGTGGACTCTTCAAAAATATCAGTATCAAGATATTCCCAAAACAGTGCAGGGAAGGTATTAAGATTAAAGCCATGACAACTGGATGCAATGCCTGATTTTGAACTGGATCTGGGAATCAAAAAAAAAAAAGAATTATGAAGAGCAAATATAGACTGTATGTTAGGTAATGGTATAAAATCAAGATTAAATTTCTTTATGTAAATATTATATTATGGTTATGTAGGAAAATATTCTTATTCTTCAGTTACTTAACTGTAAAGGCCACTGTGACTGCATCTTACTTTCAAATGGTTTAGGAAGGGAGTTTGGGAGGGAGAACCAATGTTAATACAGCAAAATGTTAACTGGTGAATCTAGATAAAAACAATACAAGACTACTCACCTTGCTTATAGTATCGCTCACAATATGACCCCTGCCTACCTTTCTATGGGTGTTTCTGAAGATTCCTCTTCATATAATCTGTCCTCCAGCCAAACTGGGTTTCTCAGATTGCTTTGCATTTTTCTGCTTCCCTCCCCTCCTACCTTTCTCAGACATGCCCTCTGCCTGGAATATTGCCTTCCAGAGATTAGTACCCCCCTAACTCAGTACATGTGTCTATCAAAACACTAACACTAACTCTAACAGCCCCACCCATCTCACAGGATCCTCTGAATCTTTCTCTCTATTCAGTGACTATGGCTTTGTGCTGCCTTCAAGGCATTACTATTTCATTCTATGCCAAAAATACTCATCCAAAGGCCAATCCTACACACAAGCTCCAGGGGGATCTCTAAACACCCTAAAATCATTGCAAAATCATGTGGGCCCACACATGCACACGTGTGTGTGTGTGTGTGTGTGTGTGCACACACTATGTGCAGTTTTGGGAGGAAAGAGGACACATATGCTTCTCCAGATTTTCAAATCTTCCATGACCCCAGAAAAGTAATTTAATTCTCATTTGGTCATTTTTTCCTACCTGCTTCACAGTAATCTCCAGGATTTATCCAGATCAGTGCCTCCTTAGTGCCTGGAAAAGAGCCTGGTACAAAACAGGCATTAGGTTGTTGAGTTCAACTGGATAGAGTCAACACACATGTTGGTGTTTACCAAGAAGAGGGGAAGTTTAAAAACAAAGAAGGAAAGGAAAACCCTTCATTCCTTCAAATTAAAGATTCTATCAGAACTCAAACAAGAACAAAAGTGAAAGTGAAAGTGAAATTACTGTATTCTTTTTAAAGCTTTCAGCCCAGCCTACTGGCAAGGCTAGGATTCGGACCGGGAGGGATCTTTTTGCAGTCCTCAGTCTGCCTCTAACTCCCTGGGATCTTGGGTAATAAGTATCTCAAACTCGCTATACCTCATTTCCTATTTATGCAACATGGAAAATAATCCTTGCCCCTTATCTACCAAGTGAGGAGACTGTAAGGAAAACAGATGACACACAAAATGCTTTTTGAACTCTTCATTAGGCAGAGTCTTTACAAATATTTTCGTCAGAGAGTCTGTGGTTACAAAGGCCCACTTGGCTCTAGTGGTTGTTTTGATGTCCTGCCTTCTTTCAGGTCTAAAATACTTCCAAATGTGCTCAAATTTAGCATTGACGGTAAGAAAATCTTGGGCTGGAATGCACTCTGACCACATGCTGGAGCAGCATTTCTCAACAATTTTTAACTCATATTCCCATTTGATAAGCATTAAAAACTCACTCCTTTTTAAAATTTTGTTTTATGAAAACAAAGGTTGATTTTTTTCCCCTTTTCAAAGTATATAATTCTATAATAAATACTGCTTGGCAAAAAAATGGGAATGAACTGATTTGCAAACAGCATGAACAGATCTCAAATGCATTATGCCATGCGAAAGAAGCCAGACCAAAAAGAAGAGCACATGGTGTATGATTCCACTCATATAAAATTCTAGAAAGGCAGCCAGGCGCAGTGGCTCATGCCTGTAATCCCAGCACTTTGGGAGGCCAAGGCGAGTGGATCACCTAAGCTTGGGAGTTCGAGACCAGCCTGGCCAACATGGTGAAACCCCATCTATACTAAAAATACAAAAATTAGTCAGGCATGGTGGTGGACACCTGTAATCTCAGCTACTCGAGAGTCTGAGGCAGGAGAATCACTTGAACCTGGGAGGCAGACATTGCAGTGAGCCGAGATCGTGCCACTGCACTCCAGCCTGGGAGACAGAGTGAGACTCCGTGTCCAAAAAAAAAAAAAAATTCCTTTTTCAAACAGTGCCCCTCTCCACCCTGTCCCCATAAACACTGGTCTGGACAGTGAGCACACTGACCACCTAGGAGGTGCCTCATTCATTCCTGAGCCCCCAAGACTTAGCACAGTAAGCAAGCCCTGACTCTCAGTACCCGCCTTCCACACAGGCCACTTCCTGTCCTAAGATCTGTTCTGTTCTCTCCCTGGAAATGACCTCCTCCTGCTTCCGTTTCTTCTTCATTCCAGATGCAGATCAGGAATCTTCTCTACCAGCCTTCCCTGAATCTCAGCTCAAGCCTGTGCTCCACAGCTCCTGAGCATGTTTCTAGCTGCCACTCACCGCTTTGTACTGATTTTATCTGTTAAAGCTTCTAGTCTTCCTCATGAGACAGTAAACAGAAAGGGGTTCTTAACCTTTTTTTGTGCCTCCTAAAGCCTTCTCAAAATAAGGTAAAATAGATACAGGCATATGCAGAAAACTAATTATGAAATACAGTTATCAAACTATTCAAACATTTATTGGCTGTCACACCGTATGCGCCTTGCTATTGATCTAGGGGAAGGTCAAATGACTGCCATCATTTCAAAGTAGTGATCTGTATAAACGGGAATAGCTACCACTCCTGTGGCTTGTCATTACCATTGATAACTGAAGGAAATACTGTATTGCAGTTAGAGGGTGGTGAAACTGTAATCTTTTCCTATAAAAGTTCACGGGCCCCTGAATTCCACCCAAGGACAAGGAGCCACAGAGGCCTAGAAAGAACAGCTGTTTAGAGGGCTGTGTCCTCTTTATCTTTGGGTTCTCAATGCTCTCGGCACACGGCAGGGAACTTAATATCTCAGCTACAAAACAATGCAATAACAATAACAATATTAAGTATAAATTCAAAAAACTAAGATAGTTTATCCTGCTAATACTTGTTGCTGTTACGACTAGTAGGCTTACACCAAAGTATGTCCTGGAAAATGGTTTACCGACTGCCAAAGACCTTGAAAATACATTTACCTGGAACCATAGCATTCCCTGGCCACCTCATAACATTCTTCAATTCTTCAAAGTATTAGCATAAAACCAAGGAAAGAAATAGATAAAGATCAGGGGGATTTAGAGGAGGAAGTCAGCTCCCTTAATGTGACCTCACCATGTACAATATGACCTTCAAATGGAGCATGTAGCTCTCTAAATCCTTGAGAAATGGATGAAATTCCCTTTGCTCACTCTTTCTTCTCATTGCAGTGGTGAATAACGCAAGATGTTTCATGCTAACCACGGCCCTCTCTTGATATTACTAAATACTTCCTTTCTTCTCTATTTATTGTTGCAGTTATTGTTGAGAGCATTTCATAAGAGTGTGAAAACAATGAAATGAGTTCAAGTAAACTGAAGTAACAATGAAGCACCTACAGAGAAAAAAAAATCCTGTTCACAGTGAGCTTTCACATGACCTTCTTTAGTCTTTTATTTTAATTGAGACAGGGTCTCTGTCGCCCAGGCTGGAGTGCAGTGGTGCAACCAGGGCTCACACGACCTCCACCTCCTGGGCTCAGGTGATTCTCCCATCTCAACCTCCAGAGCAGCTGGGACTACAGATGCGTGCGTGCCAACACGCCCAGCTTTTCTGTATTTTTTGTAGAGATGGAGTTTCGCCATGTTGCCCAGGCTGGTCTCAAACTCCTGCGCTTGAGCGGTCCGCCGGCGTTGGCCTCCCAAAGTGTTGGGATTACATGCATGAGCCACCATGCCTGGCCAACCTTCTTTAGCCTTACAGTACACGTTGAAGCATCCACTCCTGGGTCCGGGTGGCGGGTGTGAGCCCAGGTCTGTCTCCATTCTGCCGGCAGCATGGAAAAGGCTACTCTTCTGCCTCCTACATCACACCCATTTCCTTGGTATTTGAGGTGAATTGGTTTCTTCCAGTATAGTTCTAAAGAACTAAGGTGAGAAAAAAAAAACCAAACCTTAAAATCTCTTTTTTGCTCCTACCCAAGAAATTTGAGAGCCACTTTTACCGTAAATCAGTTACTTACCCAAATTCAAAAGAATGTTGAGCTAGCCTGTTGGTCCATCCACACCCCCATCCCTGTTGTAGCACTAAACATTGGCAACATTGAAAATGAGCTCTGTAGAAACAAGCAGTTTTGGAAACTGAGTATCAAGATAGTGGCTCACTGCCTAGATGAGAGTTTGTAAAATTCCTGAGAAGTACTGAGTAAAATTCCTAACTCACCAGAAGAGAAAGGCTACAATTCTGAAGTAAGGGGGATGGCATCCCATCTGGCTTCCCGGGGGTCACAGCCAAGGCTAGCTGATTTGCAGAACATTTTGCATACGACAGAAATGAGCATCCCTCCTCTCTCTCACTCACTCACTCACTCACCAGCTTTTTACCTTTGGTTTACGTTCAAATCAATCCCATTTTCAAAGTAGTAACAACTACCTTTACACCACTTCTCCCAAAAGTTACCAAACTACTGCCGTATTATTTCTGTGTTCTAACTTCTCAAGAAAGTAGTTCACAGTTGATGTCTTCACTTCCTCCCTCTGATTCTTGCCTCTAACCTCTCTGAACTCCTGTTCCCAGCCATCAGTCTCTGCACTGGACTGCAATTAATTCACTGAAATGGGTGGTGTCAAAGTCAAAGACTTCATAATTGCCAATCACAGATGATTTTGAGTCCTGAGCTTCCACAGTCCTGAGGGATGCTTGACGCTACCCTCTAGCTGGAAACAGTCCTTCTGTGTTTCCAGTCCTACTTCTCCATTTCTCCTGCATTTTCTTTAGATGCTAGTATTCCTAATTTTCTGTCTTTCCTTTTTGTTTTTGTTTTGTTTTTGTTGTTTTTAAATGAGACTGGGTCAAAGTGATCCTCCTGCCTCAGCCTCCTGAGTACCTGAGATTACAGGTACACACCACCATGCCCAGCTAATTTTTGCATTTTTTGCAGACACAGAGTTTTGCCACATTGGCTAGTCTGAAATTTTCCTTCTTTAGTCCTCTTTTCTCATTTAATCTAGCCATTCTCTTTAGGAGATTTAATTCACTGGGCTTCAGGCTTTTTTGCTTAAGAATCTCCAAAAATAAAAACTACCGGGCTGGGCATGGTGGCTCACGCTTGTAATCCCAGCACTGTGGGAGGTCGAGGCAAGTGGTTTTGTGGCCATAGGCCTGTGGTCCCAGCCACCCAGGAGGCTGAGGTGGGAGAATCACTTGAACCCAGGAGGCAGAGGCTGCAGTGAGCCAGGATCACGCCACTGCTCTCCAGCCTGAGTGCCAGAGCAAGATCCTGTCTCAAAAAAACAAAACAAAACAAAAAACCCCACAAAAACAAAACTATATACTCCTATGCAATTTCTTTTTGTTTGTTTGTTTGTTTGTTTTGAGACAGAGTCTCGCTCTGTCACCAGGCTGGAGTGCAGTGGCACGACCTCGGCTCATACAACCTCCACTTCCCTGGTTCAAGCAATTCCCCTGCCTCAGCCTTCTGAGTAGCTGGGACTACAGGCGTGCACCACCACGCCCAACTGATTTTTTGTATTTTAGTAGAGACAGGGTTTCACCATGTCGGCAAGGCTGGTCTCAATCTCCTGACCTGATGATCTGCCCGCCTGGGCCTCCCAAAGTGCTAGGATTACAGGTGTGAGCCACCTCACTGAGCCCTCCTATGCAATTTCTGATTTGACATTCAAATATTTTTTTTTTTTTTTTTTTTTTTTGAGACAGAGTCTTGCTCTGCCACCCAAGCTGGAGT
>NW_012123043.1:2966056-2972538 GCF_000951035.1 Colobus angolensis palliatus
TTTTTTTTTTTTTTTTTTTAATTATCAAGTCATTTTATTATGTCCATCAGTCAAAATTGGAAAAAAACGGCCGGGCGCAGTGGCTCACATCTGTAATCCCAGCACTCTGGGAGGCCGAGGTGGGCAGATCACGAGGTCAGGAGATCAAGACCATCCTGGCTAACACGGTGAAACTCCATCTCTACTAAACAAAATACAAAAAATTAGTCGGGCGAGGTGGCAGGCGCCTGTAGTCTCAGCTACTTGGGAGGCTGAGGCAGGAGAATGGCGCCAACCTGAGAGGCAGAGCTAACAGTGAGCCGAGATTGCTCCACTGCACTCTAGCCTGGGCAACAGAGCAAGACTCCATCTCAAAAAAAAGGAAAAAACCGCAAAGGATTCTTAATACATTTCATGTTTTCATCTGTGGATGTTAATTACAGAATAGCTGACAGCAGAAACGCATTTTAGGTTAGAATCTTTCTCTGAGTCTCACTGGGCTCCTGCGTGATTATTTGCAACCCTTCTGTCCCTTCTTCCAGGCCTTCCCTTTATCCCACCCCACCCCATCTCACCTCTGCTCCCTTTTAATTGTTCATTGAGAGAAAGCAAGAACACCAACCAACTGATGACGTTCTTTCTGTACTTAGTGTTACTTGCCAGTGAGTAGTCATTTTTGTGAGCTGGGAGACATTCTCCACCATGGCTAATTACCAGGGAGTTCGAGTCATTCTGCCTGGGTTCAAATACTCTCTGCCACCGATGCTGTGGGAATGATTTGGCCTCTTTAAGGTATTGAAAATTAGTGTTCCTTCTTTACAGGGGGCTGTAAGGATGGAGTGAGCGAATTCGATTAAAGACCAGAGCCAGCCTCTGGCATAGAGGAAGTGAGCACTCAGTACAGTAGCTGTTGCTACTGATATTTCACAGGCTCTGATGCAGAGAAGCTTGTCCCCAGTGCTCCATCCACAAAGGGAGCAAGTTGCTCCCCATTCATGACTCAAAACACCCTGAAGGAAGATTATGTTCATTGGTTCTACAGTAAATTTTCACCTTGTGAAATGACTTCGGATGTTTGTTAATACTGGTAAGCTTTCCGACTTCCCTGTGAGAGGAGTGTTGGCATTCTCTTTAGCCCCAAATACTTACTTTAAAGAAAACCACTCTTATGTTACAAAAATACAATAGCAGTTCTAAATAAAAGTTCTTCCAACTTCAATCTTTATCTATAACCCTCATTTCCAGTGAGTTCTATAAACTTTCTTTCTGATTCTAAGGAAACTGTAGCTTCCTGCCACTTCCTCTATTAATACAGTTGTAGTAACATCTCCTCACTGTCTATTCAACTACATAGTCAAAATAGGAAAACAGACTTCCTAAAAGTTGAACTTAAGTTAGACATTAACTCTCAATATCTGGTTCATGATTGTATTTTGTGTTATTAATTCTTTAAAATTAATTCAAGAATCTTAATTATGCAAAGCTTCAGAATAATGGCAAAGACTATTTTCTCCTTTTATTAAACATTGCAAGGCAACTGCTTTACCATTTATATTCATTTTCACTTTCTAGGAATACAAATAAATATTTAGAGAATTTCACACACACAAAAATCATCAATCAGAAAGAGGACTTAGCAGACTATTAGAAATCTGTAAAAAAAAAAAAAAAAAAGTTGTTTTAAGTATATATAAGTGACTATGTATCTGTGTACACAGTAACTTTCTCCATTCCAGTCTTCCTATTTGTATTCAAATATTCAAATAACAACATACCAGATAGCTGCCCACAGTGCGATTTTCTGCAGTACTTTTCCTGGATGCAAAATGTTTGACCCTGCAAAGACAAGGTGACTCAGCACATTCAAATTGCAGAGCTCAGGTTTAGAGGATAGATACATTGCAAGAACTGCTGAGAAGATATTAGGAGAGGATTTTTGTTAAGGTTTGAAAGGTCAAAGAATTTAAATGTATGCCCCTCTAGCCCTACCCCCACCCTGCCCCAAAAAAGGAAAGTATGGACTGGAGAAATGAGAAATAAGATTGCGGTAAAAACAATTCTATCTGATTGCTAAAAAGATTGTTGTACTTAACTACATTAGCATTTAAATGGCCCCGGTAGGACATGGAGGAAATACCTACACGTTAATGCAAAAAAGGTAGGGAAGCTGGTCAAGTTTGCACCTTTTTTGTCCCATTGTTTAAATGGAGACAGTTTTTTCCCTAGGCTGGATAAACAGACTGCAAAGAAGGTGAAACAGACATTAAGAAAGCTAATGTTGCCGGGCGCGGTGGCTCAAGCCTGTAATCCCAGAGATCGAGACCATCCTGGCTAACACGGTGAAACCCCGTCTCTACTAAAAATACAAAAAATTAGCTGGGTATGGTGGCAGGCACCTGTAGTGGTGGCAGGCACTGTAGTCCCAGCTACTGAGGAGGCTGAGGCAGAGAATGGCGTAAACCCAGGAGGCAGAGGTTGCAGTGAGTGGAGCGAGCCACTGCACTCCAGCCTGGGTGACAGAGCAAGACTCTATCTCAAAAAAAAAAAAATGAATAAGGCTGCTATAAACATTTGGATGCAAGTTTTTGTTTTACCCACCAATTATAAATGAAATTTGTTTTTATGCTTCAAAAGCTTTTATTGGCCAGGCACAGTGGCCCATGCCTGTAATCTCAGCACTTTGGGAAGCCAAGGCCAGCAGATGACCTGAGGTCAGGAGTTCGAGACCAGCCTGGTCAACATGGGAAAACTCCATCTCTACTAAAAATACAAAAATGAGCTGGGCATGGTGGCGAGCACCTGTAATCCCAGCTACCCGGGAGGCTGAGGCACAAGAATCACTTGAACCTGGAAGTTGGAGGTTGCAGTGAGCTGAGATCATGCTGCTGTACTCTAGCCTGGGTGACAAAGTGAGACTCTGTCTCAAAAAAAAAAAAAGCTTTTATTAATAACCCTTTCACATATCTCATCCATAAAACTATGGACATAAATTAAAATTTAAAATAGAAAAAAAAAGTGACCATTATCCTCTAGGTATACAAAGAAAAATTCCTCTGGATTAAGTAGTAGTAAATTCCAGTTATTCATAGTACACAATTAATCAAAACATCATAAGTATATTATAAACTCTGACAATCATTCAACATAAAGTTTTATTAGAAATATATTCTTTAATGAGA
Source organism: Colobus angolensis palliatus (assembly GCF_000951035.1). Classification (NCBI taxonomy): domain Eukaryota; kingdom Metazoa; phylum Chordata; class Mammalia; order Primates; family Cercopithecidae; genus Colobus; species Colobus angolensis. The sequence goes on from NW_012123043.1 coordinate 2,969,215, forward strand.
TTAATGAGATGAACCGGGTTTATTTTCCTGTTATTTGTTAATGGGTTTGTGGATGACTTATTGTTATAATGAAACAGTTTGGTATAAGGATATCACTACTTTTCTTTTTATAGATACAATAAGTGATAAACTCTTTTTAAATAAATAAAAGAATGGATGCATTTTAGCTACAGCAATGTCACTCAAATCTTTGAAATCCTTGAAAGTCATAGCCCCAAATCACTTTGTAATCTATCCTTATGTTCAGCCAGGCACAGTGATGCGCAACTGTAATCCCACCGATCCTGTGAGGCTGAGGTGGGAGGACCACTTGAAGTTCCAGGCTGTAGTGTGCTATGATCACACTTGTGAACAGCCACTGCACTCCAGCCTGAGACCCTATCTCTAAAGAGAGAGAGAGAGAGAGAAAGTATGTGTATGTGTGTGTGTGTGTGTGTGTGTGTGTGTGTGCGCGTGCGCTTAGGTCTCCCTTCAAGTATGTTGAAAGCGAACAGCCAGAAGCCAGACCCACCTGACTTGTAAAAGGAAGTGTCACATGCCCTGAGTCCTTCACATTCTCCTACATGCATTACATTTGAAATTGCCCCCTAGGTTTAGCTCCCGGAGGTATTTTTTTTTTACCTTCCCAAACACACCATAGCAAGATAATGGAAGTGCAAGAGGTGTGTATTTTCCCTGTTCTCCAAGGGATCCATTTGAGAAAAGTGTGTATATATGGACAGTGAAGGTCTGAAAATTGCTTCCCTCCCTCAGAACCACTGATTCTATTTACAGCCATGTGACTCTCAAATCTAGCTCATCTCTTACTAAGCCCTTGACCCTGCAGCCTGAAGCACACTGCTTCATCAGCCCTCAGGCCCCTCACTATAGGGGTCTCAATAGGTCTCACATTGAGCTAATCTTCCCCAAATGTATCTCCCTTACTAACAGGCACCCTCGTGTACTCTGTTCACCACACTGCTGCCAGATCAACATCCTACACAAGCAAATCCTGTCAAGTTGCTGCTCCACTTGAACTCCTTCACTGGTGCCCAGAATCTACCTTAACCCTTTGCATGCAAAGCACCTCATCTGAGAAACAGTGAAGTCAGGTCCTCTACGGGGAAATGACACACGCTCTCAAGCTGACCCTCTGAGACCTGGTTAAGAAGTGCCGGACCTCAAGGAGACAGGACAGGTTAGCGGTTAAAAGGATGGACTCTGGAATGGAACTACCTGGGTTAAAGGCAGTTTACTCACTGATAACTTTGACCTCCCTGAGTCCATCTCTTCATCTGCAGAGTATAATACTATCTTTCTTAAAGGGCAGGTGTAAAGATTAAGTGAGATAATGTACGTAATTTGCTTATCACAGTGCTTGACACATGGTAAGTTAGAATAATACCTCAGTGAGTCTTAGCTGCCATCATCTTCTTCATAATTATCATGAAATTAACCCCTAAAGTCTTCCATTGAGGGTCCAAGTCCCTTACATGTCAGAGAAGCCCATCTTGCAGCCTCTCCTCTACTCTTCCCCACACCACACCACTTACTATCCTCCCTGTCCCTCTCCCAAATCAGGCTTTCACATCTGTGGGTCTGGGTACCCACTCTTCCCCTCACCTAGAATTCTTTCCCTACTCTGCCTGGTGAATGCCACCTTTCAAGACAGCCTCATTTGTTACTCCATCTCAAGTCCCCTCTGAGGCTCCCTCCTCTTTTTCTAGAACTCGCAGTATTGTAGCACCTCAAAGCTCAGTCTGTTGACCCCTTCTCTTCTCTATCAGTACTCCCTTTATGATCTCTCTCTCTCTCCGGGCTTTAAATATTTATACACTGGTAATTTCTAAAAGTGTATCACCAGACAAGACCCTTTCCCCCTTCCATTTGATCTCCACTTGGATATCAAGTGGACATCTCACACTCAATATGGGCAAAAATGAACCCTCGGTGTTCCCCCCAAATCTTTTCCTCTGCATATCCTTCCCACACCAGGTATTGGCAACGCCATCCTTCCAGGTGCTCATGCCAAAAGCCCTGGAGTAAATCCTCACCTTCTCTTTTCCACTCACATTCCATATCCAACCCAGGGATAAATCCTGTTGGTTCTACCTTCAACATATACCCAGAATCTTCCTACTACTCACCCCCATACTGTTACAAGCCCTAGTCAGACCCATCATCATCTCTTGTCTGGATTACTCAATGGCTCCTAATTGGTCTTTCTGCTTCAAAGCCAGTCTATTCTGAATATAGCAGTCAGAGCAATATTTTAGATTTTTGTTGTTGCTGTTGTTTTTGAGACAGGGTCTTGCTCTGTTGCCCAGGCTGGAGTGTAGTGGCATGATCATGGCTCACTGCACCCTCAACTTCCCAGGCTCAAGTGATCCTCCCGCCTCAGCCTCCTGAGTAGCTAGGACTACAGGTATACTCTAGCATACCCAGCTTTGTTTCTTTTTTAGTAGAGACAAGGTCAGGCTACGTTGTCCAGGCTGGTCTCAAACTCCTGGTCTCAAGTGATCCTACTGCCTCGGCCTCCCAGAGTGCTGGGATTACAGGCATGAGCCATTGCCCCTGGCTTAGAGCAATCTTTTTAAACTCTCAGTCACATGTCCTCCTCCACTCAGAACTTTGCAATGGCTCCATGTTGCTCTCATAGTTAAAACTCAAGAGTCCTTAAAATGATGCTGGCCAGTCTGACTCCCTTACTCCCCAACCTCACTTTCAACTACTTTACCCCTCACTCACTCTGTTCCAGCCACACTTACTTCCTTGCTGTTCCTAGATCTTGCCAGAAGGCAATTTCCTGTTTCTCCTTAGTTGTTTTCTCTTCTTGGAAATCTCTTCTGTTGAGATTCCCACATGGCTAGCAACTTCAAATCTTTGTTTAAATCTCACCTTCTCAATGAAAACTGCCCTGATCTGAGCTAGATCTCAGACACAGGCATCTGACCCCACTCATCTACGTGGTCTCCCAGGAGGCTCAGCCTCTTAACTAGTTCTTCCTGGGCCTCTGAAAAAAACCCTCCGGGCTGAGTGCCTTCTCTGGCCCCATATTAGGTTCCGAGAAAAGGAACCATTCTAATGTTATAGGGCTCAAATCAATTGTTCCAGATCCCAAGGCTTGTAAACAATTGAGACTGAAACCATGCATGCTAGAAGCCTGTGCTGTCCCACTGTGCTGCTTGCTGGAGAGCTCCATGCCCTTGTCCTGCCCAACATAGGCCATTATTCTACCCCTAGCAATGAGTCCAATTCCATGTCTAATCAGGGAGTAGAATGATGAAAAGCAGTTAGTTGAGGATTTGGGATTGTTGGTTTTTGTGGATTTTTTTTTTTTTTTTT
>NW_012123043.1:2972588-2978485 GCF_000951035.1 Colobus angolensis palliatus
CCGAGATCGCACCACTGTACTCCAGCCTGGGCGAGAGAGTGAGACTCTGTCTCAAAAAAACAAAAAAACAAAAAAAAAGGAAAAGAAAAGAAAGAAAGAGGAGTCAGGGCTAGAAGTACAAATTTATGAGCCATTTGGGATCATGTTTGAAGCTGTGGGAATAAAGTTTCAGGGAACACTAATACATATGGCATATTGAGAAGAAACCAGAGTAGCAACTATTTTGCTCAAAATGAAAGCTCTGATTCAGGATTGTCAGAAACAGAGAGCCATTAAACAAATGTACACTGAGAGCAAACTACATGCCAGGCATTGCCCTGGAGCTGGAAACTGGAACATACAAGTCAACCCATGGAAAGCTCACATTGTCACAGAGGACACAACCCTATAATAAACCTGGTACCCCAAAAGAGGGAAACCACCACGAGGGGAGTAGGCAGGGTGCAGGCAGAGTGTGGAGATGGTAAGTGCCTGAGGGAGGCCCAGGCTAGCTACAGGGGCCAGGTAAGGCCTCCCTAGGAGAGGACATTTGAGCTGAGACCTGAGACTAGGAGAGCATTAACTGAGGACTTATTAAGTACAAGGCTCTGTTCTAAGCCTTTTAAGTACATTATCCTATTTAATCCTTACAACAACCCAATGATGTAGGTGCTGTTATTATCCTCATACTAAAAATAAGGAAACTTAACCACAGAAATGTTAAGTAACTTCCCCCACACAGCTAGCAAGCTGGCAGAGAAGACCCTGACTCAGACAGTCTAGCTTCAGACAGCCCATGCTCTTCCCCACTGCACAAACTGCTTCTCACTGTCTGTGATAAATGCTCCTATTAATAGAAAATGAGTTCAAGAAGGAAATTGCGATCAACAGTGATCACAGTGGTTCAGAGCACAAAGGCTTCATCTAGAAATAATTGCAAGTGCTTGGTCTTTGCTATGTTACTAGTTAAAGCATGGAAGCTTCATAGAGAATTGGTCAGTAGCCCCAGATTCAAGTGTCAGGTTCACTATTCTCCCATTCCGTAACCTGGGGACAGACAAGCAGTGACCTCTACGAACCTTCATTCTTTTCACCAGTAAGATAGGTCTAACACACAACTCCAAAATTACCAGGAAGATAAAGAGATACAATCCACATACATGACAATCTCTAGCAGACAATGTTATCTTCAGGAGCTGGCTGATGCTAGGGAAAGGTTCCCAGTACAGATAGCACACCATGATGTCTTCATAAAAAGCTGAAACTCAGAGCAGGTGCGGCACTGAAAACAGGACACTTTAGGTGACAGCCTACAGACTGCTATTCTGAGAAAAGATCTTCAAGGGGTGGAAAAAATCACTTTTAGAACTCCAACTGGTCTTATCAATTTTTAAGGAAAATTAAATTTGTCATATTTGCCACTGTGAAAATCAGCTCAAATATACAACAGGAAAGCTTATTTCACTGAAACTCAGTTCATTCCAAAGTGACTCAATTAAAAAAGATAGGCTTCTTCTGTGTTCTACCTTTTCTCCCCCTACTTTCCTCATACCAGACAATAAAGTATTGTCCCTTGTGAGGTAGAAACAAAATAGCAACATGAAAACAAATTCTAATAGCTCATGGGAAGAACAGACATCAAGATCCCAAAGTTCTATGTTAAATGCCTTAAGAGGAACCACCATTGTGCAATGGTGGTCCAGAAAGAGCACGCTCAGCCAGCTGGATCAGGAATGATTATGAAGAAAGGATTTGATCACAGCTTTACAGGGCTTTAAAGGGCAAACTACAGTTTCCTGTAGTGGCTATGGAAGACAGCCAAGGCCCTCAGAGGCATGGCTTTGCCTGCCTTTATCTCCTACAGCATCCACCACTCTCCTAGCCCGAATTGCCAGCCACAACGGCAGCTCTGTTCCTCTCAGGATCCTTCGAGGCCACCCCTACATGCAGGCATCTGTACTTGCTCAGGATCAGAAATACTTCTGGTCTGTGAATGAGCTTCACACTGCTGGTCTCAAGGGGAATATAACCTTCTCTGTAAAGCCTTCACTGAGCACCTGCCCCTCTAAAGTTCCCACCTGGACATGCCCCATATCCACCCCCATCACTCCTCTGCACAAACTCATTAACATTCTATTCTACTTTCTTTATAGTACTTATAAAATACCATGGAAAATTATCGTGTTCAATTTTTTTACTGGATTATTTTCTGTCCATGTCCATCCTCTGCTAAAAATTAAGTCACATAAGTGCCAGATATTGTCTTTCTTTTTCACCCTTATATTCCCAGCACCTGGCAGGAAGTAAAGAGCTCAATAAATATTTATTGAATCAATACAGGAATGCAGAAGAGCATGATCAAGTTGCAGAGGCAGAAAAATAAAAGCTGAGTTTGAGAAAGTGGTAAGGTGTACGTTCTGGTCCAGCTGGGCACAGATGGATGAGGTGGGACAGGTTGATTGCAGAGGACTTGATGCAGTTTGGACTGAGTAGATAGCGGGAAAGCTTCTGAGAATGTTTGATCAGGCAAGGCCCTGAGCAGTGCTGTCATTAGAGAGGATTAGGCCAGCAACTATGAAAAGGATGAACTGAAATTAAGCTAGAAAGCCCAGAGAAAACCATTTGTTACCCCTAGAATTGGCAAAGATTAAGAAGTCTGACAAATGTTGGAAAGTATCTGGGGAAACAGTTTTCCAACAGTTGAAAATCAATTTGGTAATATCTCTTAAAAGTTAAATTGTGCATATTCAAAATGTAGCAATCCTGAATCTAGGAATTAAGACTAAGAAACTATTGCCTATATATTAGTGAAAAAAAATATAAACAATCATATATTCACTAATAAATTGATAAAATGTGGTATTATTTATGCCATGAAATACTAGATAGCAAATAGACAGGCGTGGTGGCTCATACCTGTAATCCCAGCACTTTGGGAGGCCAAGGCGGGCAGATCACCTGTGGTCAGGCATTTGAGACCAGCCTGGCCAATATGGTGAAACCCCGTCTCTACTAAAAATACAAAAATTAGCCGGGCTTGGTGGTGGGCACCTGTAGTCCCAGCTACTTGGGAGGCTGAGGCAGGAGAATGGCGTGAACCCGGGAAGCGGAGGTTGCAGTGAGCTGAGATCCAGCCACTGCACTCCAGCCTGGGCGACAGAGCGAGACTCCGTCTCAAAAAAAAAAAAAAAAGAAAGCTAATGTTACTTACAAAAAAGCAAATAAACTAAATTTTGTTAAATTACAGAGACTGTAAAGTTGAGAAATTGAGAATGTTAAGCACTATCTGCTTTTCTACTGGTGTGTTTGGGAACTAGTGATTCCCAAACCTTGCAGACTATCAAAACCACAGGGGAGGTTTTCATAAATGTAGATTGACAGTTCCCTTCCTGTCCCCATTCTGATTCAGTGGGTTTGGGGTACAGCCCAGGAGTCTGTAAAACACTCATCCACGTGATTCCGACACACAGGTTAGGCTGGGATCAGACACAGCTGATGAAATGCAAAGGTGAGGCAAAACAAACCGGGAGTCACATCTCTCCCAGCCCAACTGTAAAATGCATGGGTAAAAAGTCAAAGGGTACTTTAACATTTAGGAGGATGTCTCTTCATATGTTAAAGCTGACAAATAAGGCCAGGTGCGGTGGCTCATGCCTGTAATCCCAGCACTTTGGGAGGCCGAGGTGGGTGGATAACTTGAAGTCAGGAGTTCACGACCAGCCTTACCAACATGGTGAACACCCATCTCTACTAAAAATACAAAACTTAGCCGGGCATGATGGCGGGTGCCTGTAATCCCAGCTACTCAAGAGGCTGAGGAGGGAAAATCACTTAAACCCAGGAGGCAGAGGTTGCAGTGAGCCGAGATGGCACCACTTCACTCCAGCCTGGGTGAAAAAGTGAGACTCTGTATCAAAAAAAAAAAAAAACGACAAATATTAGTCGTATTTTTAATTGTCTTACCTTTTAAAATTCCCAATGATATCCTAACTTTTAAAAGTTATTTTAGAACATGACCTTGCCTTTAGAACATGACCTCTAGTTCCTGTTTATAATGATGGGCTACACATATCTTTGTGCCTGAAACAAAGACTTCTTTGCCAGACTCTGTGCCTGCTAATTTCCTTCAATTCATTCATAAAATCTTCACTGCAACTCCTGTAAGTAACGACTATTATCCCCATTTTACAGATGAAGAAGTGTGGCTATGAGAATTGTTCTAGTGATAAAGCTGAGACTTAAACAGAGTCCTAATACTCATGCTGGGTTGTCCATTGTTATAAAGAGCTGGGTTTGTTGGTTGGTTGGTTATTTGGAGAAACTAACACATGACATTTGGATATGTTCAAAAGAATCTCAGGCCTGGCATAATCTTCATACATTCAGCAAACAACGAGTTAGGCATCGTGTCAGGTGTGGGCGAATACAAGGACCCCCCCACAGCTCTCTATCCTAGAAGTACCTTCCCCACCCCTCTACAGGGTAGCAGACAAAGAGGAATCACCTCCAAGAGCTTTTTCTGGACTTTGCTCCATTAACTGTCCCATTGTCTTCAGGGACACATGCGTAGCTGTCTGAACTGAAACATTTCCACTGCTGATTCAGAAATGTGTTCACCCTAATTATGGGCACAGAATGCTCTGAGGAACACAGGTGGGAGGGGCTGTCTGGGGCCCTCTGGATGCCTTCACAGAGAATATGGCTTATGAGCTGAAGGTTGAAGGACGAAAAATATGTCACAAAGCAAAGTAAAAGGGCCCAGGGCAGAATGTACTAGGCCTGCCATGTCCAGCAGGGGACCCTAGGGCTGAAGTAAGGCCAGAGGTAGGAGCAACAGGGGGAATGGGGCAGGTGGGGAGGTGGGGTGTAGGCTGGGAAAAGACCCAGAAGGGGATTTTATGCTATGTGAGGAGTTTAGAATTCAAAAGATGCAAAAGGGAACCAATAATGGGGTTTTGTGTGTGTGTGTGTGTGTGTGTTTTGGCTAAAGAAGGAACAAAGATATCTGTAACTGGTTGTGATCAATTAGTTGTAAACACTGTTGCACTTGACCAGCCCCAGCAGTGGTTTTTATGCAGAGGAGTCATAGGACCAGATTGGTATTTTAGTAATGCTTGTGCCAGGGTAGAGAATGGGTTGCACAGAAGGCACAGGGCTTGACGGATCAGATCAAAGGCTGTTGCAACAATCAAGGTTGGATCCAGTCCAGACTAATGGTGTGATCCTGCCATTAAAAAAAAGGACCTCACTGGAGAAATCTCTGAGGTTTGGGTCATGAGCTTTGGAGTCAGGTGGGCTGAATGCTGGTTCTCAACCTCTTCTTAGCCATGTCCTTAATGTCATCAAAACCTCACCTTGTTTATTGCAGATGAGATGAAATCTGCTGTCTGGGTCATTTTGCAAATGAAATTGGGGTTCATGCTCATCTGCACAAGGTTCTCACTCCATCAGGGGTGATAGCATTGATGATGATGATGATGATAATGATGATAATGACAGACAACACTTTAGTGACTGACTGGCTTTAGGCTGAGGGTAAGTGATAGAAGAGTACAGGATACCTCCAAGGTTTCTAATCAGGTGAATGAAGGCACACATTGTCAACCAGGCTGGGGGCACAGAAAGAGGACCTGGTTTTGGAAAAAAAAAAAAAAAAAAAAGCAGCGCATTTGTTTTGAACATGTTGTGCTAAGGATACCTACCAGAATTTGTTTTATGAACAGTTAGTTGGAAATACAGATTGAAAGAGGAGTCAGGGCTAGGCATGGTGGCTCACACCTGTAATCCCAGGACTTTGGGAGGCTAAGGCGGGCGAATAACGAAGTCAGGAGTTCGAGACCAGCCTGGCCAACACATGGTGAAACCCTGTCTCTACTAAAAATACAAAAAATTAGCTGGGCATAGTGGCAGGCGCCTGT
>NW_012123043.1:2982100-2986730 GCF_000951035.1 Colobus angolensis palliatus
TCGATCTCCTGACTTTGTGATCCGCCCGCCTCAGCCTCCCAAAGTGCTGGGATTACAGGCGTGAGCCACCGCGCCCGGCCTATTTATGTATATTTAAATCCATAAAACAATACTACATATTAACTATGGGTACATATAAATATATATAAAATATTAAAAAGTATACAAACTGAACATGGGCTCTGGGACATGAGGACAGAAGGAGGAAATGGAATTAATATTCAAAGGCAACTTGATTTTATCATCAATGTTTTATTTCATTAAAAAGTTGAATCAGATATGACCATAATAATAACAGTGGTTAATTTCGAATGATGGGAATATAGTAGCGTTTACTGGGAATCAGAAGAGAGATGCTAGACAACAGATGGAAAAACTAACAGGATTTCAGGACTGGGTGGGTTAGTGGAGGGTATAAAGTTGCCAGAAAGAATGAAGAGTAAAACTCATATTCTCTAGAGGCTAGCCACACCATTAAAAGAACTAAAAAGCAGTGAGCTCTACTTTAGAAAGGTTTGCCTTATTAATGAGACAGCCAAATCGTGGTCAGCAAAAAGTCAGAATTCAAAAACCCAAGCGGGCACTGACAAGCTATCCTGCAAAAGTAAGGAACAAAATAGGTGCCTCAATCAATATCCTCAAAAAAAAATTTTTTTAAGACTTTTTTAAGGTCCATAGAGAATTCACTTTGTGTATTTGGCTTGTTTACAACATATAATAGAAACCCAACCACAGTGTCCTATACTCAACAATTGAAAGCGAGGTTACTAAATTTTAATACACATTTCTAGGAAGCCTGGGGGTCTGATTCTGAAAATTAGCCATTCTACTAAGATAACTCGTTAAGAGTTTCCTTTCAGTAAGCAAAATTGACTGACAGAGCAAACAATGATCCAAATTTACACTGTTCAAATTAAAATTTCAAGCATTAACCTCTATTTTGAAATCAAGCTGCCTGTCTCTACATAAAGATTATCAACTTCCAATTATCAGAAGAATGCAGCTTATCTTTATTATGTACCCCCCCCAATATTTCATGATATTTACATGTTTGCATAGTACTTTCCTATCCTTTTGTAACATGTTTTGCAACTCCTGAAAAGTCAACAGTCTTAGCTCTTCTCTAAAGGGGGAAACACAAGAGACTGGGTGACTAGTTCAGGGTGACTCATAGGCAGAGTCAATATTGGAACTCCGAACACTGAGCCTGGCATTCCAAGTTCCCAAAACCTTTAGGCTCTTGCTAATCCCAACAGAATTTTCTTCTTTACAGGGCTGTGCTTCTTTGAGGCCTCTGAGACCAGAATGTTAGTGTCCAAAGCTTTCTCCTTCAAAAGCAGTCAATAGTCAGAAATAAATGTTGGCCTGCAAGTTCAATGTTTTTCTTTTTTTTGAGGGTCTCACTCAGTTGCCCAGATTGGAGTGCAGTGGCACGATCATGGCTTACTGCAGCCTTGACCTCCTGGGCTCAAGTGATCCTCCTGCTTCAGCCTTCCGAATAGTTGGGACCACAGGCACACCCCACCACTTAGCTAATTTTTTAATTTTTTGTAGACCTGATGGTCTCATTTGGTTGCCCAAGTTGGTCTCCAAGTCCTGGGTTCAAGGGATCCTCCCACCTTGGCCTCCCAAAGTGCTGAAATTACAGGTATGAGCCACCACTTCCAGTCCATCTTCACTTTTTAAAAGACACAGATAAACTGCATTGATACAACCTAATGATCTCCCTAATTAATGTAGCTTTGCTGGTAATTGTTTTTTTTAGAGTCCTCTGTTTAAGATTGGGTTAAATTCAAATCAAATGGTACTGTTTAAACTATTGGCTGTTTTTTGTGTTTGTTGGAGTTACTGCTATCTTGGACATGCTGAGCTTCTAACTGCCACAGGGCTAGTTTGCTGGTACTGACCTTATAAAGCCAACAGTTAGTGACTGTGTATATAAGGATTTAAGAGATTATTTTACCAGAATAAGGTTGCTTCGTAGCCATCCGGTGTAAACGGTGTTTCTTTCCATTAACAAATTGAAGTGCTCTTAAGCACCTGAAATTAAATAACAGCTTAAAAAATAAATTAATATACAAAAAATTTAGGTTTACTGACAATATCAGATTATTTCCCATTAAAAAAAAAAAATCACCCAACTCTTTTTTCTGATGCCTTTCACGTGGGACTTCAAAAAGCTTTTCCAAATATTTTCACTATCCATAGTTCTCATTCTAATTTTGTAAATTAAAAAAAAAAAAGAGCCAAATAACTTACCCAAAGTTATGCAGTCAGTTGGTAGTAAAAGCCAAATAAGAGCTCAAATTTAATCTAGTAATTAAGAATCTGACACAGTGTCCTCTTTGCTAAGTTGTACTACTGCCTCATTTTATTTCCCTTAAAAAATAATTGCTTGCATATCAATTAAACTGGTCATATTGAAATATAAAAACAAGCCAGTATTATCAGGAGGTCCTTTCTTAAAGCAACAAAATACAATCACCTTTGTGCTAAAAAAAAAAAGCTATAAAAATAATTGTGTACCTTATAAATTTATCTACAAGTTTTAGCCTTCATTATATTCACTAATTAAAATGTCATAAATCTTCTTTTCCTATTGCTAAGATATTCTTCAACTTGCATACAAAGCACCAAAATGCATATCAGCCACAACACACACAAATTCATCACTCAATCTCGGTCCATTACTCTTGCCAAGGTCAGTATCGAATATTCTTGAAATTTTCACTTGTAGAATGAATAGATGTTTTGTAAGGATTATCTATTCAGGCAGAAAAAAAGGGGGGAGGGGAAGAACACAAGAAACAATTAGCTATTCAACTGGTACTGAGCAAATTCCAAGTACGGAATCCTTTGTTTGTTTTTATCTTGTTTTTGTTTTTCTTACCTACCTTGGGACTCCAGTCCATGAGAAGAAATACATCTTGTGAGATTTTTGTACAGCTTTTCTACAAACCTCCCTAGAGAAGGAAACGTTGTTGTCAGTTTTGGCTTCCTTTTGCAGTCAGCGACTGGGACCCAGAGTTATCTATTTGCATTTCAACACCCTTCTTTTGTTTTCTGTCTCACAAGAGGCTCAACCAGTTCAAAAGCAGGTAAGGCAGTTAGATCATTGTAATGACCCTAGAAAACTCAAAGGAGAAAACTTTTGCAAACAATGTGGTTATTTTAGCAAAAAACTACTACTTATTTCATCATTCAAGCCTACAGAGCTCAAGCTAGACCATCTTGTTAAAAATTTACCTTAGATTGTTCTTAATTCTCTCTGTGCCCTAGAGAGAGAAGAACGATGGTGAAAAGCAGGGTTAGGGAATAGAGAGGAGGAGAGTTCTGCGTCTGGACTCTCTTCTGAATAAACAAATATCCCTAAAATATCAAAATATTCATAGGAATTTACAGGTCACATTATTGCATTTGATTCTGAAAGCAACAGCCTCTGTCATTTCGGCTGAAGGAGCATTCCTATATAGCTCTAACAAAATTAAGAGAAAAGAATGTTTTCTAGGTGGAGAGAGTTGGAGAGGATGGGTAAAGGTGCAGCCATCCCAGTGCCTGAAGGACACTCAGACACAAATGCTGCTGGTGTATAATTCCTGTCACACCCACTCAGATGACTACGTGGTCAAGATTCCAGAATGTGATCCTCAGGACAGCTTTCTAAGCATTTAATATTCCAAGAGGCATCAGCAGATAAAAATGTACAGAGTTGCAAATTTTTAATAGAAAAATCCCCCAGGGTCTATGTTGAAGGTCAGTGTTTGGGAAAATGCTATATTATAATGGGGCTATGGAGTCACAGATTAGAGATGGAAGGGACCATAAGGTTCATTTCCTCAAGGTCCATGGTTACATGGCTGGTTTGTGACAGGCTATGAGCTGTAGGGTAGCTCTCTGGGCTCCCAATCTCACACTCTTGAGCTTTTGGTTACCAAACCTGCTTAGATGAGATCCACAGTGAGGTTATATTGTATAAAATTCTAAGACTTGGCAAGTCAGCCTATAATGAAGTTATATATGCATAGATTTCAAAGGACTGACTTTGTCATCACCTACACTAGCTCTGCCAGCAAGATTACTGATTCAGGCATTCAGCTTTTGGATAAGCATCTTTCCTTCCAACTTGCATGACAACAACTCCAACTGCTCTTAGAAATATTGGGGCCTCCAGTCTACTGATCCCTCTGCTTTCTCACAATTCATTAGCCTTCAGCTGTTTTCACTTTCCTTCTTATTCAATTTCTATTCCATGGTCTGTTATTACAATATCCTTTTTACCAGTCCCTTAAACTCCCTTCTTCTCTGTTTTTTCTACAAACATATCTAGGAAAACAACAGCCCTCGTTGAACCCTGCCATCTCTTCTCTTTGCTTGCACACAACTGTCACACTCTGCTGGAGGTGATCAAAAGCATAGATAGGTTCATGGTCACCAACTTCTTACGGGCCCTCAATACTAACAATTGCATTTTTGTTTTATTTTTAAGAAATGGAGTCTTGCTCTGTCGCCTAGGCTGGAGTGCAGTGGCATAAACACAGCTCACTGCAGCCTCCAACTCCTGGGCTCAAAAATTCCTCCTGCCGGCTGGGCGCGGTGGCTCAAGCCTGTAATCCCAGCACTTTGGGAGGCC
>NW_012123043.1:2988726-2990437 GCF_000951035.1 Colobus angolensis palliatus
TCCTGACCTCGTGATCCGCCCGTCTCGGCCTCCCAAAGTGCTGGGATTACAGGCTCGAGGCACCGCGCCCGGCCTTGCTATTTCTTTACAGCACAGATCTCCATCTATGTTTCTTGACTTACTACTTGTCTCCGTCAGCAGCGACAGCGTCGCTGTTTTATTCACAGCAGTATCCCTAATACCTGAAACAGTACCTGGCACAGAGTAGGGTCACAAACACACACACACACACACACACACACAGGGCTGAATTTGATGAGTGAATATGCATGGCCCTATGGTGCCAAAGACTACTTGCAAGTCTCAACACTGGTCTACAACCCAGCACTCTCCTGCTGCTATTCCCTGGGAGGAGGTTGGGAATGGGGTCCTCTTTAAATATAGTATCCTCACTTGCAAGAGGGCAGCTGGGTGCTTAAACTGTATCAGCTCTACTCTTCACCATAACCCATTTTACCAGTATGGAAACATGGGTTAAGTAAACTACTTGAACTCAGCTAGAGTGATGCTGAACCTGTTTCTTATGACGGGGTTTCCACGGTCAATAGAAAATTCTTCTATGGGCAGCTACAAAGATATGCATTAAAGTGACCACGTAGCTTCATTATAAATCTCTTTACTGACTCTATGCCTTCATAGGGGAAAATAAGAATAACTACTTTTGTAACAGACTAAATGAAAATTAATTTCAGAGAGTTAACAGAAAATGGCCAGGTGCAGTGCCTCATGCCAGTAATCCCAGCACTTTGGGAAGCTGAGGCAGGCGGATCACTCAGGTAAGGAGTTTGAGTCCAGTCTGGCCAATATGTCTCTACTAAAAACACAAAAATTGGCCGGGGGTGGTGGCATATGCCTGTACTCCCAGCTACTCAGGAGGCTGAGGCAGGAGAATCGCTTGAACCGGGAGTCAGAGGTTGCATGAGCCAAGATCGCACCACTGCACTCCAGCCTGGGCAACAGAATGAGACTGCCCCAAAAAAATAAAAATAAAAAATAGATAAAGAAAATGAATGCTATTCCCACTTTCATTTTTACTCGTCCCCTAACTGGCCTAAGTTTTTCTTACCAAATTGCCATTAGATTTTCAAAATGCTATGCTAAATAAAATACTGTTATTCTTCATGTTTGAAAATGATGTTGCTGAGAGTGCTATTTTTTAAGCTAGAATTTTTATAGTCAGCAAATAAAGTAATGGTTGGCAAATTCAAGACTAGTTCCACAGAATGGATTGAATTCCTCTTAATCTGCTGGGCAAGAGTGAATGCTATTTTTTTTTCTATGTTTAACATATTCATGAGGAGCAGGGATGGAGTAAGTACATTCAAGCCACAGGTAGTCAAAATAATAAAATAATTTTTGCCATTGGTTTTAATTATACATGCCATGATATCTTCTGGTAGAAATGACAAACTATAAACATTGGTTTGTGTTTCACATCCCATTCTTTTCCATTGTTGCCTGACAGAAGCCCCAGTGAATAGAGAAGTTACATCCTTGGCTACAAAAATGGGGATGCAACTAGAATCATCCAACGGACAAAGAACCTAAAAAATTTTAGGGATTTTGGCACTCCTGTTTCTAATATCTTTGCTTCTCAGAGGGAAAAAACTCAGGTCAAGCAATTTGCTGCAAAGTACAGACACTGTGACACATTCAGCAAGGACCAAGGTGTCCTAATTTCCCTGCAATCAGTGTGTTTTCTTTTTCTCTG
>NW_012123043.1:2992207-2994210 GCF_000951035.1 Colobus angolensis palliatus
AATTTTTAAATTATCTAAAATAGCTAGCTCATTTCAAATATTTGACCTTTAAAAATTAGGAGCAGGACACTTGCCCAACATTTGACAACCAGCAGAATATCCATGACAGTTTTGCTTCAACCCCTCTGACCATTCCGAATTTAACCTAGATTCACCTAAGCCCAGAATATAGTCAGATCAGAAAGGCCCATGGCTCTGCCTCTGAAAAGCTCTTAGCTCAGGCCCTCCCCTAAAGAAACCAGCCACCTGGCCATGGGGATCTGGGTCCCGAGCCTCTACTACTATTTCCAGGGAAGACCTGGTTTGTGAAAACCTCTGGGTCTACTTCCTGCGGCCACCCCTGTGCTCTGGAAGGCAAGTAAGCGATTTCAATACGGACTTTGGATCCTGGACCTAAAGGTAGAAAAATATGTAGCTATGAGGTCTTTGTTTTGATGTTTTGTTTCTCAAAAATGGATTTTTTCACACCCAGTACATGTGGCGAGCAGCTGTTTTCTAGACAACCCTACAGCACTCCACAGAAAGATGAAGAGGTGGGGGCTGCCCCTCTTGCTTCTGGTCTGGTACCCAGAAGAGTTAATCATCTCCCCAAATAGTGCAGGGAATGAGTTTTAACCTTGAATATACAGGCTTTGCACTCACAGATATTGGTCATTAATATTTATGCATGAAAGGAGACAGTTTTTGTTTGGTATACAGAGCATTAAAAAGGAAAAAGGAACTAGTAACTTCTACAGGTTTCATTGTCTTGAGATCAAAATGTTCATAGCAACTCAGAAATCTGTCTAGAGAAATGTAGCTATTGCTAAGCTAATGCTTAGTACACTCAAATAGACCCCATTTTTATTATTGATACATATTAATTATATCATTTCAAATGCATGCTTTTATCAATAATTCTTCAAAGGGAAATTTTTAATTTTACAGAATCTTTTTTTTTAATCTATTGAGCTTTTTCTAAACCATCATATCTACGTTGCTCAAAAATTGTTGAGACCCTGGGTCAAGGAGGCATTCACATTGGCTTTCAACAGAAAATGTGCTTCTCTACACTAAAATTGCCACTTAAGCAAGACTGTGGAAATGATTTATCTCACAATGTTTAAAGCTGGATCCTCACTCCAGCTATGTCATGACTGCACAATCAGTCAGAGACAAGTAGTTATACGCTCCTAAATAAAGAAGTGCACTCTAATGGCCAACAGAGTTGAGCATCTAACATACTAAAATTACCTTAATAAAAGTTAAATTACCCACATCCGAAAGAATACAAAAATCACTCGCAATAATAATGTTTAAGTGTTAAGAACAGCAGAACATAAAATAGATCTATTTACATCACATAAATGTTATCTTCCCAAATTGGTGTTAGGTTAAGCCGTGATATTAGCAGTATACAAGTCAGAAAGTAAGAAAGTAGTATACAAGTCAGAAAGTAGCAGTATATAAGTCAGAAAGTAGCAGTATATAAGTCAGAAAGTAGCAGTATATAAGTCAGAAAGAAAAAGGAAAGGAATCAGGCGGTATAACCAGAGGCTATCACATGAGAGCATAGATTGCTGTTTATTGTTCCCTGTAGTATCCCCAGGACCTAGTAAGTTCTGAATAAATATTTGTTGAATGAATGAATGTATGAATAAAGGAACAGAGCTCATCAAAACGAAAATGCAATTTGTGTTGTAGAATTTTAGGGCCATGCATACTTGCCTTAACAAGTCAGAAAAGAGACTTCCCAAAAGTAACATGTTTGCTACTATAATTAAAAATTGGGCATTAAAATTTATGTATGGATCCTACATTTAAAATATGGCCAAGTTTTTTTTTGTTTGTTTTTTGTTTGTTTGGTTTTTGTTTTTTTTTGAGACGGAGTCTCGCTCTGTCGCCCAGGCTGGAGTACAGTGGCACGATCTCAGCTCATTGCAAGCTCTGCCTCCCAGGTTCACAGCATTCTCCTGTCTCAGCCTCCCATGTAGCTGGGACTACAGGCGCCCGCCACCACGCCC
>NW_012123043.1:2996200-2996730 GCF_000951035.1 Colobus angolensis palliatus
AGTCAGGTTCTCTGGGTGCATCACATCTATGGCAAGAATCTGCTTTGACTAATCTTGGGGATAAAAGATTGTTTTGGTATTTATCTACACAATTTGTTGAATATAGGATCCCCAAAACCTAAATGAATACATACTTGATCAATGTCTTTTCAATATATTCAGACATAGTACACACTGGTATTTCATAATATCTCCATGGTAATTCAAAGCCTAGCTAATTTAGGCTAACAAAGTTTCAGTGTTCAATTTGAGCTGTTTACTTACTTTGGCCACCTTCTCCATACACTAGATTCAATATAACAGATAAGATTTTTGCCCACACCAATAATCATTCCAAAACAGGTATAGCAAGGATGTATTAACTCAGTTGGTTTCGATTTTGCACAAATATTACAGTAACATTACTGGAGATTAATATTTAAGAAAAAAGAAAATTACTCATAATGCTATTGTACTAAATCAAACACTTCATTTCTATGCATACATGAACACGGTTTTATCTATCTATCTATCTATCTATCTATCTATCT
>NW_012123043.1:2997970-3000141 GCF_000951035.1 Colobus angolensis palliatus
CTTGATTACATTTTAACCCAGATTTAAACGTGTGTTTTCAGAGGTATGAGTAATATGAGTATTCAGGGAAATATAAAAATAAGTATTAAAATGCTGTGGGTTTTGTTTATATTAAAAAAAAAAAAAAAGTGCTAAAGAAACAAGAGAGAAGCCACATCCAATTACTGGTAGGTCCAGCCCTGGACATTGTGGGAAGTTGTAGCTTCCTGTGACAGTGAAAGTTCAGATGTCTCACCAAAGCATCTTAGTTTTTCTTTGCACTATTTCAGAATAATTATTCATAAATTATCTAAATACATGTTCTTTTCAGAAATCAGATTTAAGGATGTTAGGTACACACTCTGATAGCCAGGACCTTAATGATTTTGTTCACCACTGTTACACAAGGACCTCAAACAGAGCCAAGCAGGTATTAGGTACCATTTGTTAAAGAATCTGTTTAATGAGTGCTATAAAGACTGAAGGAAGTTTGAACTCACCACACATGGGTAACGTGGGCAGAATTGCTTCTTTACTACTCATGGTATCTTAAACTTACTGATCTACACACTATTTGACAAATCTCTTGGTCAGAATCCATTTCACAGATGGAAAATAACTACAGAGCATTAAGTACTGGGCCCAATTAGGGAAGGTGGGATTCAAATCCTAACACTTCTCTTAGGTCCCACCATTCTTGCCACACTGACTTCATAATGTCTGTCCCTCACAGACTAGCACTCTGTAGACATCCACAGTCTTTGCTGATGTTTTTCTGTTTGTATCTGGAGTGCAGTGGCACCATCTCAGCTCTCTGCAGCCTCCTTGTCCCCAGTTCAAGCTATTCTCACACCTCAGCCTTGCGAGCAGCTGGGATTACAGTTGCGCACCACCACACCTGGGTAATTTTTGTATTTTTAGTTGAAATGGGGTTTCACCATGTTGGCCAGGCTAGTCTCGAACTCCTGACCTCAGGTGATCCACCCGCCTCGGCGTCCCAAAGTGCTGGGATTACAGGCATGAGCCACCATGCCCAGCCCTTGCTGATGTTTTGTGTTTTTCTATTTCTTTACTTTTTACATATACATGTGTCACTGTAGACAAATTATTATAGAAAATATAGCTAAGACTTAAAAGTAAACACCACAATCCTATTCCCCAGATATAATAATACATTGTTAACCCTTCCAGGCTTTTTCCTATGCTTTTTCCTATGCTTTTTTTTTTTTCCTTTTTTTGAGACAGAGTTTCGCTTTTGTTGCCCAGGCTGGAGTGCAATGTCTCAGTCTTAGCTCACTGCAACCTCTGCCTCCTGGGTTCAAGTAATTCTCTTGCCTCAGTCTCCTGAATAGCTGGGATTACAGGTGCCCACACAGCCCTAATATTTGTATTTTTAATAGAGACGGGATTTCACCATGTTGGCCAGGCTGGTCTTGAACTCCTGACCTTAGGTGACCTGCCCTCCTTGGCCTCCCAAAGTGTGGGGATTACAGGCGCAAGCCACAGCACCTGGCCTCCTATGCATACATTTTTATAAAAAGAGAAAAGGGGCCTGGCACAGCGGCTCCTGCCTATAATTCCAACACTTTGGGATGCCAAGGCAGTTAGATCGCTTGAGCTCAGAAGTTTGAGATCAGCCTCGGTAACATAGTGAGCTCTCATCTCTACCAAAAATGAAAACATAAAAAATTAGCTGGGCATGGTGGAGCATGCCTGTAGTCTCAGCTACTCAGGAGGCTGAAGTGGGAGGATTGCTTGGGCCTGGGAATTTAAGGCTGCAAAGAGCTATAATCTTGCCACTGCACTCCAGCCTACAAAGCAAGACCCTGTCTTAAAAAGAAAAAAAAAAAGTATATGCACAGGAAAAGCAGACAGGAAATACAATAAACCATTAATTCAATGGTTGACTGAGTGCTGGATATTTCCTTTTTTGTATCTCCCAACTTCTTAACAATAAAAAACATGGTATACAAAAGAAACATAAAAATGTAGCAGTCCCTGAACTTTGTTTTGCTAAGTACAGTAAAAATGCTACTAAAGCTTAAGTATTGGAGTTTTATCTTCAGCATCTTAGCTTATATACTGTTAGTGAAAACTGTTAATCAAGAGGACTATAACTTTTTTTTTTTTTTTTAGATGAAGTCTCGCTCTGTCGCCCAGGCTGGAGTGCAGTGGCATAGTCTCGGCTCACT
>NW_012123043.1:3001101-3029355 GCF_000951035.1 Colobus angolensis palliatus
AAAAAAAAAAAAAAAGAAAAGAAAAAACAAACCAACTAGAGTCACAAACTTTTTTTCCCTTTCTATCTCTTTCCCCTCTAGAAGGGACAAAATCAGGACAGACATGTATAAGCCCTTTCTCATTAAGAGCAAGTGATCATCTCCACCTTGTAGAACAGTGTTTTTCAAGTTATAAATTGATTTTTAGTGAGTCCCATCCAGCACTTTAAAAAAAATATGAAACAGAATAAAATGTATCAAAAGAGCAATAATTTTAAAAACAACATTTTGTGTGAAACTTTACATCAATTCATGATTTATATTATAGGTGATATAAATTTATTTATCATGGAGTCACAGAAAAAAATTTAAAGCTTCTATTCTAATGTAATGAAAATGAAATAACAAACTATTCTCCCCCACCTCCAATCAAAAATTAAATCCCAACTATACACATTCACAGCATCCTTACTTATTTCTCTTCATTATACTCTGCTTCCGGCCCTTCTTTGTCATGGACTTTAATTAAGCTCCTTGAGGAAAGGGCCATATCTGATTCTTGACGCTATTCAGTAGCTAGTAATGCCTGGCACTCAATAAATACTGTTAAGGGAGTGATGTCGTATTTTAAAAGCTGAAACATTAAAAGTGGAGTTATTTTTTAGTAGAAAAGTGAAATCATAACATTTTGTCTTTCACTAAACTTACCTATTTGTTCCTTTGTATCTAAAGGAAACACTGACCCACTAGGAAAGTGATATAAAATCTGCTTATCACCAGCAGGAATTGATTTTACATCGATCAACTCTTTTGATGTCCTTGTGACTACTGGTATAAATCTTTAACATATTTGGCTGATATTAGGATCTATTCAGCCACATAGAATATCTGAAACGGGGACTATAATAAATGCTCATTTGTTCCTTTTTGACAATTTTTTTTTTTTTTTTTTGAGACAGAGTTTCACTCGTCGCCCAGGCTGGAGTGCAATGGTGCGATCTTGGCTCACTGCAACCTCTGCCTCCCAAGTTCAAGCGATTCTCCTGCCTCAGCCTCTCGAGTAGCTGGGACTACAGGTGCGAGCCACCATGCCCGGTTAGTTTTTGTATTTTTAGTAGAGACAGGGTTTCACTATGTTGCCCAGGCTGGTCTCGAACTCCTGACCTCAGGTGATCCGGCCACCTAGGCCTCCCAAAGTGCTGGAATTACAGGCGTGAGCCACCACACCTGGCCAACAAATTTTTATTTAAAAGGGCTAACGCTGAAAATTACTCTTAAACATTTATGCCAGTGCTAAATTTAGAATTTAAGAAGCAGAAAACCTGCTGGAAAACACTGATTAGTATACATCAACATGTTAAAATGTGAGGTGTCAACAATGAAGCAAATCTGTTAAATATATTAACCTTATACAGATTTTTATTTTTTTGCTAAAAATCACCAAATGTACTACTAGTCAAGTTTAATCCTTAAAAATAAAAAAGTATGAGTTACATCTTAATGAGGTAATAACAAAGTATGTACTTGCATTTAGAAGTGTCTGTACTCAAATTGTGTTTTTTGCTTGACATTCATGTACTTAAAATATTTAAGTCAAATCCCAAATACAAGCAACGAATTTTGTTTTCCTTTCTACTTATTATTTAGAAAAGGTTAAATGAGCTAACTAAACAATGAGAAGAAAACAGTCATCAGATTATAAACACTAGCAGTAGAAAATCATGAGGCGGCCGGGCGTGGTGGCTCAAGCCTATTATCTCAGCACTTTGGGAGGCCGAAATGGGCGGATCATGAGGTCAGGAGATCAAGACCATCCTGGATAACATGGTGAAACCCCGTCTCTACTAAAAAAAAATACAAAAAAACTAGCCAGGTGAGGTGGCAGGCGCCTGTAGTCCCAGCTACTCGCCTGTAGTCCCAGCTACTCGGGAGGCTGAGGCAGGAGACTGGCCTGAACCCGGGAGGCGGAGCTTGCAGTGAGCTGAGATCCGGCCACTGCACTCCAGCCTGGGTGACAGAGCAAGACTCTGTCTCAAAAAAAAAAAAAAGAAAATCATGAGGCAATTCTGTTAAGAAAAATTTAAAAATATTTTCAAATTTTCTTCGATTTCTCAGTTCATTCTGTAGGCAAGTCCTGTGTTAAACTGCTTCAGAAAATGTTCCTCAATCAGATATGATTCCAAGATATAGTTAATAGGTTTTGTTAATATGTAAGCACTAGAGTTGTTTATTCTTCAATCTATTGTTATATTTTAAATTTTTTCTCTAAAGTATTTATTCTAAAAACAGAACAAATCAAACTGCATGGTATATAAACCACCCTGACTCCATTATAAAATGTCTATTTCTGATAAAATTATATTTCCTTTTATCTACTTAGTAATACATATTAAGTAAGAATAATGCTATGACAAGAAGAGTCAAGTGTTTCTATAAATTGTTATGTTTTGAGGAAACAAAATGAGGAAGGTGGTAATAGTAATTTCCTTATATTCATCTTTCCATTGGAAACTGTAACAATAATCTGGTCACAGAAATAGAAAATAATCTACCTTTTGATATTATAAAATTTGCATTCTGCAAAACACCCCAACTTTCCCATGCAAATTCCAAACATTAGCATTACAAACTATACTCACTGAAAATGGCAAACAGGTGGGCCAATAACATCAACACTGCCTAACTGAGGAATCACAAAATAGGACATGAGAAGATTCCACAAAAAAAAAAAATTAGTAAAAATAGAAACCCTTCACTCCTAGACATTCAGTTAGCCCAGTTCTGCCAGTCACCCTCTTTTATGTAACACAGGCAGGTTAGGATTCCTTGGGCTACAGGTCTTTACCTATCACAGGGCATTTTCCTGTTCTCCACTCGTCCTGAGAATCAGGCAGGCAAGTATTTTTTATATCCACTTTATGTTTGTGAAAGAGGTGGCCAAGAAAGGTTTAGCAGTTTCTTCAGAATCATATTGCTCCAAAGTTCTGGAGTCAGGACTAGAACTTAAACTGCAGGACCTCTGGGCTTGAGCTCTTTCAAGACCATTACGCCAAAACTTGGTGCCAGGCTGGATCTTGAACACAGTGGGAAGTCTCAGGGATCTCAAACTAATCCTGCATTTGCATTCTAGCTCTATTATTTCCGGTGCTTCTCTGGTGGAAGTTTCCTAACCCAATTTGTTCTTCTGTAAAATGAGATTAGTATTACCCTGCCTATCAGTTTGTCAGAATCAAATGAGGCAAAGCCCAAAATCACTCTGACGAAGTAGGGGTTCAACAAATGATAATATACAATTCCCACAAGCAGCCTGTGGAACTTTCATAAGCAATGCCAGGTTCCTCAGGAATTATGTTTATATGTTAGTACATTCATTCCCATATTATAGGGCATACAACAATCAGGGGGCTCTGTTTATGCAGCTCCAAAAGCCAGCATTCCAATCAAAGGACTAGAGTTTCAACTTACATATAAACCACTTTTAACAATGTAACAGGGCTCCTCCCTCCTCCGCCTTTCCTACTGATGTGAAGCAGTAATTGTTACTCATTCACTCTGCCACAGTTGTATGCCACATAAAGGTGTACTCAGATAATGAATATCAAATGAGACTTGTCTTTCAGGAAGTCAGGGAGATTTCTTTTTCTTTCAAGACAGGGTCTCACTTTGTCCCCCAGGCTGGAGTGCAGTGACGCAATCTCAGTTAACTGCAACCTCTGCCTCACAGGCTCAAGCGATCCTCCCACCACCTCTGCCTCTGAAGCAGCTGGGACCACAGGCACGCACCACACCTGTTTAATTGTTGTATTTTTTGTAGAGCCACCGCACATGGCTGAGATTGTTTTTTCTTTTGAAACGAAGTCTAGCTCTGTCGCCCAGGCTGTAGTGCAGGGCGTAATCTCAGCTCACTGCAACCTCTGCCTGCCAGGTTCAAGCAATTCTCCCGCCTCAGCCTCCTGAGTAGCTGGGACTACAGGTGCCTGCCACCATGCCAACTTTTGCATTTTTTATAGAGGCAGGGTTCCACCTTGTTGGCCAAGCTGGTCTTGAACTCCTGACCTTGGATGATCCACCCACCTTGGCCTCCCAAAGTGCTGGGATTATAGGTGTGTGCCTGGCCAAGATTTCGTTTTTTTGTTTGTTTGTTTTTTTGAGGCGGAGTCTGGCTCTGTCACCCGAACTGGAGTGCAATGGCCAGATCTCAGCTCACTGCAAGCTCCGCCTCCCGGGTTTACGCCATTCTCCTCTCTCAGCCTCCGGAGTAGCTGGGACTACAGGCGCCCACCACCTCGCCCGGCTAGTTTTTGTATTTTTATTAGAGACGGGGTTTCACCGTGTTAGCCAGGATGGTCTCGATCTCCTGACCTCGTGATCCGCCCGTCTCGGCCTCCCAAAGTGCTGGGATTACAGGCTTGAGCCACCGCGCCCAGCCAGATTTCTTTTTTAAAGAGAGTGTGGTGTCTCACATCTGTAATCCCAGCACTTGGGGAGGCCAAGGTAGGAGGATCACTTGAGGTCATGAGTTCGAGACCAGCCTGGTCAACATGGTGGACCACTGTCTCTACTAAATATAAAACAGTTAGCCATGTGTGACAGTGCACATCTGTAATCCTATCTACTTGGGAGGCTGAGGTGGGAGAATTGCTTGAACCTGGGAGGTGGAGGTTGCAATGTGCCAAGATCATGTCACTGCATTCCAACCTGAGTGACAGAGACTCCGCCTTGGAAAAAAAAGAAAGAAAGAAAGAAAGAGAATACTGGAATAAAAGAGGGATTTGATGATTAGATACCCCTACCTTGACTAATTTAGTATTTATTTACAGATGGGGTCTCACTATGTTGCCCAGGTTGGAGTACAGTGGCTATTCATACAGGTGCAATTATAGTGCCGCAAACTCCTGGACTCAAGGAGTGTTCCCATCTCGGCCTCCAGAGTAGCTGAGACTACAGGTGTGTGCCACATCTGGCTGCTTGACTAATTTAATTTTTAAATGTTAACTATAAATATGAAATTAACACAACTAAGGAGTCTTAGTTAACTGCAAATAGATTTGTCCTCATAAAGGAAATTAGGCTGATCTCAAACTCTAAACACCACATAATCCTAAATCTGTCATCATAATGAAGCCAGAAATTATCCAGTATATACCAGGTTTATTAGAGATTTGAGTAAAACCTACTGATGCTTCTAACATTCCATTAGTGAATTTTTTTTTTTTTTTTTGAGATGGAGTCTCACTGTTGCCCAGGTTGGAATGCAGTGGTGCGATATCGGCTCACTGCAACCTCCGCCACCCAGGCTCAAGCAATTCCCTGCCTCAGTCTCCCAAGTAGCTGGGATTACAGGCACCCACCACCACGCCCGGCTAATTTTTCTATTTTTTTTTAGTAGAGATGGGGTTTCACCGTCTTGGCCAGGCTGGTCTTGAACTCCTGACCTTGTGATCCACCCACCTCGGCCTCCCAAAGTGCTGGGATTACAGGCGTGAGCCACCACGCCTGGCCTCCATTAGTGAATTTTAACTTAGAATTTGAGAAGCAGTAAATTCCTTAATGTAGTTGTCAGATAAAATAATCAAAAATAAAACAGTGGGAACCCAGCAAGCTTAAATAATTCAGTCAGATAGGCACAGTAAGTTTTTTTTTAAAAAAAAGCTTCTCACTAAAAATTGCCCATCTTTAATCACACCTAGCCTTGTATTTATTTATTAAATAGTGACTGGTCAGGTTACCTAAATATTCCAAAAGTGAGATCTCTATGTGTTCCCCGACTATTTCAATAATGGCTTATCTTTTAAAGCAGAGTTTCCCTACCTCAGCATTACTGACATTCTAGGCTGCATAATTGTTTGTTCATTCCTAAAAACAGAAGTTTTATTGCGTTTGGTT
Organism: Colobus angolensis palliatus; assembly: GCF_000951035.1. NCBI lineage: Eukaryota > Metazoa > Chordata > Mammalia > Primates > Cercopithecidae > Colobus > Colobus angolensis. The sequence continues at coordinate 3,006,967 of NW_012123043.1, forward strand.
CACAGTCGGTATTCTACCTCATTTCGTGGTGCAGGGTCCCTGGGTGAGGGTCCTTGTGCAGTACACTTGGTGGAGTGTGTGGCTGGGGGAGATGGAGCAGTATAGCTGGTCAGGCCCAGGAGGGTAAGAGGGCTGGGTCTCCTTAAAACCCACTGATAAGCTGCATAATTATTTGTAATGAGGAGTTGTTCTGGGCATTGTGGAATGGCTAGCAACATCCCTGGTCTCTCCCCATTAGATGCCAGTAGCACACAATCTGGTTCCAAGTTGTGACAACAAAAATGTCTCCAGATACTGCCCAGTGTCCCCTGGAAGCAAAACTGCCCCCAACTGAGAACCACTGATTTAGTTACTCCTTTGGTGTCTTTACCCCTATAAGACCCTTGTTAAAGTGCACATGCACTCCCTGGAACGGTTAAATACTGATCTGTTGTGAGCCCCTGCTCCATGTGATGGGTGCTTACAAGCACCACTTTACAGATGAGGAAGTTCAGCTTGAGGAAGATGAAGTAACTTTACTTCTATTCAATGCTAAAGCCAAGATTTTAAATTAGGTCAAACTATAAAACTTTCTACATGGGTCTTTCTGTAAGGCCACAAGACTTCTGAATAAAGAAGGCATAATGCAGTACTAGTTAAACACACACACACACACACAAAAAACCCACAAGATTTGGAATCACTAAGGGATTTCACCAATTTTACCAGTGGTACGTTAGACAAGAACAGATGTCTTCCCTTCCTGAGCCACTGCACTCCAGCCTGGGTGACAGAGCAAGACTCCATCTCAAAAAAAAAAAAAAAAAAGTAATTATAATAAATTTTTAAAAATATTCGTGGTTGGATATCAGCACCCTGAAATCTCCTCCCCCAGCTCCACTTTCCCATCTCCTTTGGTTCTTTGCTCCAATGTTACCCCTTCCAGGACTTCCCTATCTGAATAAGCACACATCTCACTATCATTTTCTGGTCTCTTTTTCTTCCTAGCATTTAACCCTAACCCACATTATATGATGTATCTGTTCACCCAGCTCCTCCATTAGAATTTAAGGACACTCAATTTTGTTCTTTTCACCTTTATTACCTAGACTAATACCGGCACATAATGGGCACCCAGATATTTGCTCAGTGGATTAGTTTTGTAAAACTAAACCAGTGAATTTTAAATTAGGGACCTATGGGAAGTGAATGGATTTTGATGAGAGAGGAGAAAGGAAGGCCAAGGAGAGTGTTGGAGCATAAGTGAAAGAGTTTTAACACAGTGCTTCTCAAAGTGTAATGTATCTGGAGCATCTTGCTAAAATGAAGGTTCTCATTCAGAAGACCTAGGGTGAGGCTGAGACTGCATATAAGTGATGCTGGTCCACTTTTATAGCCAGGCCCTAGACAACCAAAGAGGGCATTTAGGTAGGATCTAAACAACTTTGCACTGAGATGTACATCAGAGCAGCAGGGGACTAATGAGATTAATTGTTTGTTAATGAAAAGTGCATGCCATCTCTCTCTGTATTGCTTTCCTCTCAGCTTCTAAGGATGATAAGATCCAAGGAATACTTTATGAAATGAAGAATCTGAGAGTCCCAGCACTAAACAATCTTATATTCATATAGCACCTTTTTCATGATGTAATAGTCATCTATGTATATTTTAGTCTTGTTTTGGAGGTAATATACTGAAATGTTAGTACCAAAACATATATATATTTAGCTTTATCTCTGATTGCCATATAATAAATATACTAATGACTAATGTATCAGATTTCAATAGATTATGAAATGCTTTCTTTTCCACAATCATTCTGCTTCAACATCACTTAATACTTAATGTAATACATACACAACTTATGAATTTAATAGCTGGTAGATTAGGAGCAGTTGAAAATCATGAGATTGGAAATAGCTAAATAGAGGAGAGAATACATTCCAAGTAAGTGCAAAACCAGGCAGTTGTCCATCAAGTTTCAGTTTGGATAATAATGTAATTGGGACTAAAATCAAGAGGAGAACTGAACGTCATTCATTTCCAAGTTATAAATTATGTTTACTTACTTCTGGTAACAGTAAAATGCTTAATTTATTTTTATTACAAAAGGCAATTCTTGGCCAGGCACGGTGGCTCATTGCTGAATCCCAGCACTTTGGGAGGCCGAGGCGGGAGGTCACTTGAGGTCAGGAGTTCGAGACCAGTCTGGCCAACAGAGCAAAACCCCACCTCCACTTAAAAAACAAAAACAGGCTGGGTACGGTGGCTCACGCCTGGGCCTGTAATCCCAGCATTTTGGGAGGCCAAGGTGGGCAGATAACCTGAGGTCAGGAGTTCAGAGACCAGCCTGGCCAACATGGTGAAATCCCGTCTCTACTAAAAAAAAAACAAAAATTAGCCAGGTGTGGTGGCGGGCGCCCATAATCCCAGCTACTCAGGAAGCTGAGGCAGGAGAACTGCTTGAACCTGGGAAGAAGAGGTTGCAGCAAGCAGAGATCATGCCACTGCACTCCAACCTGGGCAACAGAGCAAGGCTCCCTCTCAGAAAAAAAAAAAAAAGAAACCGACTTTTATTACAAAAGACAATTGTAAATCAAATCAGTAAAGTAAAACTGTAAAATTATCTAAACATCCTTTTTCATCCCTAATTTAAAATCAAGTGATGCTGTATTTATAAAAGAAAGTATGATTAAAACAGATTTATTTATAAACTCCAGCTATTAATATGCTTCAGTTTCATAGAACCATTGAACCATTGAACCATAGAACCATTTGGTGGCAATATCAGAATTTTTAAGACATCCATTTCCAAAGCAAGAACTGTTTAAAGCATTTTTGTTCTACTCTATTAAAATAATACAGGTGATCATTTCTAAAATTCATTTCACATACAATATATTTATTTAGTATCTTTAACGTAACTTCCACCTTTCAATAGATATTTCTAGAAATTATAATCTTACAAAATGAAAAAATTCAGTTTTCTCCAAACAACAGTTCTGACTTACATTTGAAAAGCCCTAACAACTGCTCCTGTCCAACATTTGAGAGCCACCTAAAAGATGTGAAGTGGCTATTATTGAAAACAGGGAGAAACTGGATATTCCTTATACGTATGTGAACCAAGATTTCCAAATATATCTGTTCTGTGAAGCCCAATTTTCTAAGAATGTTTTTAGGAAATGAGCTTTTTCAAAACTCAAGTCAGGTTCAGGCACTGGTGTGCTTCCTATTGATAGGCTAAACTTCTTTTCACAATCTTAATAGCTCTAAACACATTAATCTTATTTATTGCAAAGCAATGTTCCCACCATCTGCTCTTACTAGTATTTCTCTGAAAGTGTATTTTATATATTCAGTCACCAGTAATTTGTTCTGAGTATTTTATTAAAAAGCAAATACATGCATAACATACTTTATAAGCCATGCACAGTTATTTAGATGATCAAGTTTATCTGTATTAAACTTGATCAGCCATGCAGTTATTTAGATGATCAAGTTTATCTGTACTAAACTTGATCATCTAAATAACTATACATGGCTTATAAACAAAATAACTGACTTATGAAAGGCAATTCTACATATATATTGAATTTCTGCTCTCACATTCACCTGCCAAAATTCCAACTGATATTTCAGTACTGAACATTTTTAACAAATAGTACTTTCAGACCATTCAAAGTATTTTTGTATTCTAGTTCCAGATGGAGTATTGGTTCAGCTGGGTATATGACTGAACCTAATCGGGTGATCATTTCTTATTAAATTACAAAATGCATGTTAGTTTTGGTTTGGAAATCAGAAAAATAGTTTCCATCATTGAATGTCATGGGTAGCCCTGAAATTACTTCATCATTACATTAACTATTTCTGTAAAATTTTACTTGCATAAGACTTTATTTACATAGATGACTTGAAAGTTTAAAAGCAAAAAATGATTTCCATGATAATTCTTCTCTGCTACTTAGTATTTAGCTATGAATGAAAATGTTATCATTTACTTTGTATTATAAGTCAGTTTAGTGTTTTTTTCCAAATTAAGATACTCACTCATACTGAATTACAGTACTTCAAAATTTCAAGTTTCAAGAGAGAAATTTTCAGTGTTATCATAAAAAAAGCTACTAAGCAAGGCATCCCTTTTTCTCTCATCTTTTCCTAAATACTACTACTACTTTCTATAGGACACATACACTAGCATTATTAGCAAAAATACCATTACATCCTTTACATACCCTTGTCTCTCCTTCTCAAATATCAGTTTGTTTTAGAGGTTTAATAAAATCAAAGTGAACAAAATGAAAAACTGTAATGTTCTATTCTTTCTATCAGGCCACTCTAGAAAATCTTCCCAAATCACATTTTAGTTTTGCCTTCATACACATTCCTGTAACTCACCAGTAGTACCCCACAGGAACCCATTATCAGTTGGCCACTGGTACCAGTCTTCCAAATGTATCTAATTCAGACGTTTAAGGTCTTTAAGTATATGGCCATGGCAAACATTCCCATTAATATTAATCTCCTTAGATCCTTTTCTACTCTGTCCTTTTACAACAGTCATCCCTTCCCTTCCAAAGACGAATCTGTCGCAAGTTTTAATATTTTGTTTTTTACAGCATGTTCAACAATCATAGTTTTTTTTAATACTTTTTCAACTAAACCTAGACAATCTATGTTAAGTGTTGTCATAACCTAATTTTTTACTTACTAAAAATAAGAGGCAATTTTAAAAGTTAGTGTAATGGTTTCTAATTACCCTTGCAAACTTTCTAAACTAAACCTTTAAGAGATCAAATTACCAACATAAACACTCATAAAAAGAAATACACAGCTAACTACTCCAAATGTGACTGAGTATAGAAATGTGTATGATATCTTAGTGGACATCATAAAAAAGAGATTAAACATTTGGACCTTCTACAGCTGTCCCCTCAAATCCAAAGGAATAAAATTCCTCAGTAATTTGCCTTACAAACAACATAATCCGTAACATATTATAGTAACACAATTTTAGGATGCTCATTGTAAGCCTACTTACAACAAAAGTGAAAGCAGTACAAGATCAAGTTTTAATGTGATTTAATGCATTTATGCAGTGCTATGAAATCTTGCTCAGTTTTCTAATGTGCTTGACTGAATAAAATTTACATATTAGAAAAAAGAAAAAGAAAAAAGAATAAATCTGCCATGGCCTGGGGTATAAAAAAATAATAATAAATTTTTAAAAAGAAAATTTACATATTGGGTCTATTAAATGCAAACATTTTCACAATTTTTATCCCTATACTTTATCCACTTGCAAGATGAAAACTTCAGGTCTCATTTCAGTCTGCTTTCTAATCTATACTGGGCACTTTTATTGTTTTGCACCACAAAGTAAAAAACTGCAAGTCTTAGAAAAGCTCTTTCCAGTTCCACCACTAAACTGATGAGGGTCATGGGTTGTCTATTCATGGAGACCCACAATGGTACCCATTTACAGTTCTCATTATCCTCCAAAAAGAAGGAACTCTCTTTCAAATGTTTGCACTTGGCTTCCCTGTAGGAAGAGCCTAGTTTATGCACAAACAAACATAAAATAGTTACACTGCTGATCTTGTCATTTAATTTTGCAATTGACTCTTTAGAAATTAATCTTAAAAATGTCACTTCAACTTTAAAAGCTGTATTTATTCCAAAACTCAGTATTTAAAACTTTAGCTACCATTTAAAACTTTAACTTTCCAATAGATAATGCTTATAAAACAAGATTCTTATCTAATGTAGAATAAACAAATGAACTAGTCGCAAGTTAAAATTGCAAACATTTTTCAAAGCAAAACAAAAAAATAATTATTAAAGGTTTCCAACTTTTTATAACCACTCACACTTTTCCTTTGTTGTAACACAACATGCCTTTATACACTGTATTTGTACATTTATTTTTTGGTGGGTAAAGAATGTGGATTCAGAGCTTTGGTCTTAATTCCTAAATTCTGTTCATATCCATTTGATCACATATAACAATTTTGACTGCAATTGTTTTAGTAAGAAAAAAGTTATTTAAAATTCTGAACAACCGATAGAAGCTGTGTGATTTTATGAGTTACCAAAGAAAAGATTTAATACATAAACACAAAGATTAGCCATTTTTTCCTAGACTGGACACGTAAACAGAAATTCACCACAGTTGTCTGTTAAGAGTTATTTATTAATTGCTCCACAATAGTTCTAAAGTTCATAACAAACCAAAGTACTGAAATAAGTCTGAACTGAAAGAACGGCAAAATCAGAACAGTTTTCCAACTAAAGATCCTCTTGACCCTTTTAACAGTTAATATTGGAGTAAATGTTATATTCCCTATTTTCCAAATGTGACTGAGTATAGAATGTGTATGATATTTTCCTTCAAAATCTATTCCTTTTCTTCTCCATTCTAAGATATCCTTTAATTAACTTTACACTCAACCCCTGCCCATTATTCTTCTATTCTCTATAAACATGGGAAATACATTTTCCCCTCTGGAGTATAAGCTCCAAATCATTACATTTTTCTCCAGCTTCTATCTACACTTCCCAAGATACCAGTTTCAACACATAACATGCTTTACAAAGCTTATCATGCACAGTACATTTGAACCTAGCTAGTCAAACACAGGCTATAATGAAGTATAGTCTGTTATTAAGAACTCAATATTATTCCTCCTGGGTAAAAAGGTGTAGGTTGGTTGTAGGTTTTTTCACTTTTGCCAAAAGCTACTCTGTCCAACTGCAGAACCACAGTAGTTGACTGTAATTGTTATAAACACAACTGTTGACAGAAAATACTGAACTACTGTCAAGTCTACTACCTATACGGTAGTTATTATCAGATGAGAAGTGCAAAAAATTATAAAATCTATTCAACTAATTACTTGACCAGCTTATCATAAAGCTCTATGGCTTTTTGTAAATGCATTCCATAAATGCTAAGTAGTTAAACTGCAGATAAATCAATTCAGAAGCACCCCTAATATTTGATGATTTTCTTAGGTTTTAGCTTCCTAATTATCTATGCAATAAAATTTCAATATTTAGGATGTCTTCCAAATTCTTAACCTAGGGTCCATAACTAAGAATTTATTTCAAAGTTGGAGGAGGTCTTGTGAGCATGTAGACAGGCTTGCACATTTTCATTTGTTGATATATCTCTGCTAACATACAGGGGGCGGGGGGCCATCAATTCTATCGGGTGTCCAGAGTCTGTGACCCAAAAAAAAATGTTATGCAGCACTTGTATGAGTAAGCCAAAGAATTTAAATAGAATCTATTTAAATTAGTCACACTCAAATACAGTCAAGCATAAGACAATAGAATTCTAAGATGCTGTGTTCATGCTAATGTTCATTTTAAATGTTACCAAGGATATAAAAAAATAACAATACAATATTTTCCCTCACTATCTATCAGTAATTCTTTATCATCTCATAGAGGGTACAAGCAGATTGGTAAGCCAGCACAGATCCCTCTTCTTAAACACCAGGAGGGATCCCATGACAAAATATTCATAGAACATTACTGACATAACCTCACGCAGCATGATGTATAGATCATATCATAGCACTAACAAAGGAGCCTTGCACCACATTTAAAAAATGAAATCCTATCAGTATGTATCCTAGAAAACACGAAGACCATAAAACTCAGAAAATGAAGTCTTTCGGTATGTTTTACTCTAAAAGTAGAAGTTAAGTTCAGAAGCTAATTATTTTTGGTGAGGGAAGTTCTTCTGTTTAACAAGAGTTTATGAATTTGGAAGGTAAAAATTCCATGTGACCTCATGAAGCCATATTGCTCAAACTGTCACTCAGTTCAGGCTTTAATGCTACTAATGGCAAGTAATTACAAAATGCCAGATGACAGGAATGAATACAAACTTTTGCCTCTCTCATCTGATGAGCATAATACAGAAAACTAATGTAGAAAATATTTGTATCAGTTTGCAACTTTTTAAAAACACGCTAAAAATTATAGATGTTTTTCCACTGTTCATTAAATTACCTCAAAAATACTGACCAGCAATTGCTAAATTATGGTAGTCCTTATTCTGAATTTCCAGTAGCACAACAGAAATCCAAAAGCATTGTTTCCTACTTCATACCTTAACAACTTAAAAGTAAAAAAAATCTTAATTTTAAAATGATCATATTCAGAGACAGACATTCCACAGAAGAAATAAAGGCAGGTAGGCAGGTTAAAAAAAAAAAAAATCAATCTGTAAGTGCTAATCTAGAACAGAGAATAAGTCACCTGTGCAAAGAAGTCAAAAGTTGGATTTCAATGCATAATCACTGAGATTCTGCTTAGCACTCTTGTTCAAGAAAACAACCAAATCTAGGAAATACACTCGGGCAAAAAAAAAAAACAAAAAACTTACATTTCTTAATCACAGAGACTCACCAGTACAGATAATCTCTACAGAGAAATTCATGCTTATACTTAATATCTTTATCATTTCCTATAATACTATCACATACCAAAAAAAAGCCAAGCCTCAAAGACCTATTCTACCCTTTTATTCCCAATTCCTCAACTCTGTAGTCACTAAATTTCAAAGCACAATTGTCTTATGATCTACTTTTTCTCCTTCATGTCCATAAGTTTACTAATACGTTACATATTTACTAATTTTCAGTTTCTGCATCTTCATTATTTATATGGTTTAGCTCTTTCCTTCTAATATTTATACTATCAACTTTTTAAAACATTGCTATGATTTAATAATACCTTCTTCCTACCTAAAATGCTCAAGACCATTGTAATCTAAATCATACTGTCATTTTATTACAACTTCTTAATTAAAAAAAATTTTCTTCCCAAAACTGGTGCCATAGTATATTACCTTTTTGAGGTAAAAAAGGATGCACCTAAAACCAGAAGATATTGGAATCTGATTTAAAATAAAGCCTCAATAAATAATTTCTCAGGAGTAATATTAGGATGGCTAACCCAATTTCAATAAAACATATTCTGATTTATATAATATTAAATTTCTATTCTTCCATATTATTATGCACCTAAAACATACTCAATGTCCATAAAGTATTCAATGTTCATAAAACATTGAATGTTTTCATGTTGTCATAAAATAATGAATATTTTATGAACATTGAATATGTTTTGGGTGCAGAGTAACATGGAAGAACAAAAATTTAGTATTATATAAATCTGAATCCATTTTTTTTTTTGAGACAGAGTCTTGCTCTGTCGCCCAGGCTGGAGTGCAGTGGCACAATCTCTGCTCACTGCAACCTCCCCACCTCCCAGGTTCAAGCAATTCTACAGCCTCAGCCTCCTGAGTGGCTGGGACTACAGGCACACGCCACCACGCCCAGTTGCTTTTTTTGTATTTTAGTACAGACGGGGTTTCACTGTGTTGCCCAGACTGGTCTCGAGCTCCTGAGCTCAGGCAATTCACCTGCCTTGGCCTCCCAAAGTGCTAGGATTACAGGTGTGAGCCACCACACCCAGCCTTGAATCCATTTTCAACTAAAATAAACCAAGAAACATAAAATACCTAAGTTTAAAAAAATACAATTAAAATACAAGCCTCTAAACTGCAGGTTTACCACAGATGTGAATATTTTAGAAAAAGGTTAATAGAAAATTCTGAAAAACGTACTGGATATTAAGTAATATCTCCTTTCTTCAATTTTGTGATTAACAGTACTTTTATTGGTAGTAAACTAGAGCAAACAATCAGAATAATACATATGCAGTATTCAGTACACACAATAAAAGTTAAAGAAATTCAAAACCTGTATAAAACAAACTGGAGAAAAATCATACAGCTTAAGAGATACAGTGGTAAAGGTCCTCTCCATCCTTTGATTACAGCTTGTACTCTGTACTCAATAGAACTTACCGCACTTACTGAAATAAGAAATAAACACTTTTTAGTACTGAGTGTATTTAAGAAGATTAAGTACATTTTCTAAGAATCTTGCAATGACAAGTTGGTGACCCTTTAGCTGCTAAAGCTAAAGGGAGGAAAGTGGGAAAAGGAAATTAACTAATACTTTGTAACCATTTTTAATATTTCTTATTTTCCAAACACTGCTTTTATAACAGAAGTGTTTTACACTTGCACAATATTAATTACTTTATTATACATGGAAGCCTGTGGTAGGCTGATTACACAATAAGACTGCAAACAACCAGTGGTACTTTTCTGACGTCAGAAGAGTACATAAGACTGAAACATCACCAAAAGTACATAAAAAACTCATCAGCATAAACATCAAAGTACATTAAAAAATATAATCGGAAAAAAATACAATTGCTAAAAAGCAGTTTAGAGTACAGCCACTGCCTATCAGTAGCTTCAAACGGCAATTAGAGTTCATAGCAAGTTTTGATGACTTTACAAGACCCCTGTACAATACTAATGCACCCTTTTATTAAAATGTACATCAAAGGCCGCAATTTCACAAAGAGGTTCTGATGTTATTACCATATGCAGACACATCATCCCTCACAGGAGTTACATCACCAGTTGGAATTACAACCTTATTAATGGGGTTTTATTATATATGGAAATCTGTATGGGTTTTTTTTTTTTTTTAAAAAGGTGGGTTTTGGGGATGTTTACCCTATTGTTTTGTATTTGGATGCCCTAAGGCATAAAAAGCGCATAATTACCTACTGGAATGTAAATGGTTCTAAAATTAAAACTGTCAAAACAGAAAGAGGGAATAAGGAAGGCCCAAGAACTCTTAAAGAGAGGCTGAGAACAAGAAAAAAACCCAGAAGTGTAGGTAATATGTAACAGCGCAGACAAAAGAACCGTTTTAGGCCATGTATAATAAATAATGCATACCCCAAATTTCAGTTAATCATATAATTTCAACTTGAGTTCTAATACTAGAACCAGCCAACCACTTGGGTTTCAACACTGTACTAGATGTCAGTAGAATCGCTTGATGGAATTACAGCCTTGTTGCAGTTGGGATAAAGAGAGGGTGCTTTTTTTTTTTTCCTTCTTTTATTAAAGCTATCATTCCAGGCTTTGATCAAAGATCCAAGAATATTTGTTCTACCAGGCTGGAATGAATGTGGTTTGGAAGTTCAGAGTACATTTAAAAGCTGCAACAAAATATAGGTAGCCAACAATCTCAGAATTTTGGATCAGCCCAGATGGAGATAGCAATTTGAAATGTTTTCGATCCCTTACTTAAATGACGAAATGTATATCAGCCCAGATAGAGCAATTTGAAATGTTTTCGATCCCTTACTTAAATGATGAAATGTGTATCATACTATCTGTAAATTGGATATTCCATTACAGTGATAACGTACAGAATTCCCATGCGTTATTACACTTTCCTGAGAGTAAAGCAATTAGAATAACCTTAATCCTAGCAACAAAGTTTTTTTTTGTTTTGTTTTTTTGTAGGGTTTTTTGTTGTTTTTTTTTTTTTTTTTTTTGCATTTAAAACATTTGGGCTATTCCCTGACAATCTATACATGTAAATTTGATTGCTAAACATTGTCACTTTGAATGTCAAACTATTTTTAATCTATTGATTTTGATTAAAAATCATAATACAAACAGAGCTAAAATCACACTAACAAAATAAACTAAATATGAAAAGTTGCATTGAAAGGGCATCACATTATTCTTAATAGGATCGTGTAGAAACATTCCAATGGCAGTGTTGTCAAAATAAAACAAAATTACATTAGAAGACCCCCAGCCTGGTCACTTTGGGGACCTTACCTGTAACTCTGGCTGGTGGGTGTCTTTACTCTTGTACTACATGGCTCACTTACATCAGACATCATATTTGTATACCCTGAGAAATCTGACACTGAAGTCCTTACTCTATGGTCCACTTCTCCATTAGAGTTAGTGATAAAGGTCATTGGCACCCTGCTGACCGACTTAAACTGAGAACCAAACGCTTGTGCAAAGTTCTCAATCTGATACGTTGTTCTAGGCTCTATGTCTTTCTGAGGATCTATCTGGCTAGCTAACTCCTGAGATGGAATCTGAAAGCCTGTTGAAGACTCCAAGTTTTTCTGTTCCTTCTGGCTAGTCAATTTCTGAGATGAGGACTGGAAGGCTGATGAAGTCTCTAAGTTCTTCTGAGAATCTATCAGATCATCCAGCTCCTGGGAAGGTGTCAACTGCTGATGTGTAGCATCCAAAGCAGACAAATAAAGACCTGGCTGCGATCCAAACAACATCCCAAAAGGAGGCTTTGGCAATGAAGATGGCAACACTGAGGTAACAGATTGGCCGAAACCACACTCCAAAGGAGACGTAGTGTATATTTGTTTTTCTGGAAACAAAGTGTGGTTGTGGAGAGGTGAAGACAAACTGACAAATTGGAAACCGTGTCCAAGAGTAAAACCTGCATTAGTGGATTTTTCAAAAGCCTGCTGGAGGTATTTGGAGTATTCTTGCAACATACTTGCTTTATCATTTGAAGGTGTTTGGGTGCCTGGGCTCAAATTTTCTTCTTGAACCAATTCTGAGTGTTCTCCCGAGGTGTGTAAATCCACTCGTGGTTCTGTAATATTGAAAGGATCCTCTTTCTGGCTTTCTGATTTGTTGGAGTATTGATCCAAAATACTTTGTAAAACCTCATCAGGAATTCCAGACTTGTCATGACAAGACTTAATCTCAGCATTTAGAGCTGAGGAGTCAATAAGTGACAATGGCGCCTCATTGTCCAAAACACTGACACCTGCAGACTGAATGACAGACTGTTGGGAGACCATGTGTCCTACGTTTATAGAAAAGGCACTGTTGCTGCTGGCAGTTGGTAAATATCTTCTTTTCTTTGAAAACTGCATGGCATCATCATAATTACTACTTATTTGACCTTGTTTGCCACTTGTACTTTGGAGAAGACCAATGGTCTCCACACTATTATTTGATACTATGCCAAGTGAGCCACTTGGTTTTCCAGACAAGGATTTCTGTCCTACTATGTCTGGTAATGGTGACACAAAGTTAAGGTAGTTTTTATCTGTATTTTTTCTGCTTCCTTTCTTAAAGATCAATTTTGGCACCCTTTTCTGCAGCTCATCTATTCCAGTGCCAATTATGCCTCCACTGGAAGACACGGTAGGCATTTCTACTGAGTAACTCTGCATGTTTATATTATTTGAAATTTGTGATTCATTTGTTTTACCGGTCTTCTGTTCCTTATTTTCAATAGCTATGCTTTTTGACTTTGTTTTTCTCCTTGAAGAACTTGTATTTCCCTGAGACAACACAGCCAGATTACCCATATTGTTATGGTTTGATGACCCAGGTTCTGCACTAGTGGCTCCTTTAACTATGACTTCACCACATGTGCGCCTGTGCTTCAACAATCTATCAGTCCTTGAAAAATACTGTTGGCAAGTGTCACACTTATATGGCTTTTCTCCACTATGTGTCCTCTTGTGTCTCTCCATATGGTACTTCTGGATAAACTTCATGCTGCACTGATCACATCCAAATGGCTTCTCTCTACTATGAATTTTCTCATGTCTCTGTAGTAGGTATTTCTGAATGAAACCCATACTACACTGGCTGCACTGGAAAGGTCTTTCTCCTGTATGAATGAGGACATGTCTCCGCAGATGATAGGAGCTTCGGAAAGCAGCACTACAGTGATCACAGATATGAGGTTTCTGACTTGGGGAGAGGATGGCACCTTCTCCATCTCCAACCAAAGAAGGTTTGGAAGATGCACTTGGCTTCCTCCTGGCTTTGATTCCCTGAGATTCTGGCTTTGGCCTTTTTGCCTTTTTGACATTAGTGTCCTGCTTTGGCTCCTCACTGCCATGGTGGTCATCAGTCCTGCTACTGCTGCTGAGCAATACGTCGCGGTGGTGCTGAGCTGGTTGCTGCTGGACATGCTGGTGGAGAATACTGAGGTCCTGGATGACGCCGTGACTCCCCCCTTCACCGCCTCCTAGGCCTGGAGACCTCTCTTCAGCTCCAGCGAACAGCCCCCCATAGTGGTGGTGGTGATGGTGGTGGTGGGACTGCTGCTCCTCAGGATCCGCGGGTTTCTCCTGTTTGATGCTAACCAAAGACTGCAAGAATCCCCAGGAGGTCCTCTGCGAGGGGAAGGCCGCGGCTGACGCCGCCGGCTCCTTCTTGAAAGTCATGTCCGGGGCTGGCGGAGGGGGGGGCTCAGCGGCCGGGGCTGCGGAGGTAGAGGAGGATAACACGCATTGCGGGGGAGGGGCGGCCGACCCCGCCGGCCGGGTGAAGCTGGTGACCGGCGGAAGCCGGTGGTTGAACATAACCATACCCTGGGGAAAGGTGGGTTCCATCTCTGCCCTCCTGCCGCTGCTGCTGCCGCCGCCGCCGCCGCCGCCACTACCACCGCCGCCGGAGCCGCTACCACCGCTACTGCCGGTACCTCCGCCGCCACTCAGGAACCCACTGCCGATTTTCATACCCCGGAGGAGGCCTGGCTGAGGAAAGGAGGAGGAAGAGGGAAGAGGGAGGAAAGGAGGTGGAACCGGGCCCCGGGCCGGGACCACCGCAGCGCTAAGGACCCCGCCGCGCCGCCGCCCAGACCGCAACGCGCCCAGCACTAATTCCCAACCCAGTCGCCTCCGGCACCGGCACGCATGGTCCTGCGACTCTTCCCCAGGCCTCGCCCTCTCCCTCCTGGACCCACCGGCAACACTTACGGGTCCCGCCGCCGCCGCAGCCGCCGTCGCCTCCAGTTAATAAAAATAACGCCGTCCTCTCCACAATGGAATTAAAAGCCTCCCGTGTACTGCGCAGCCGCGGCGCAGTGTCTGCTGGGAACTCCTCGACCCGGCCAGAGGGGAGGTCTGAGGAGCCAGGGCGCCTGCGCCGCAGCTTCCGCCCGGTCTGCCTGTCAATCACTGGGGCGGTTGGGCGGAGGCGGGGGAGCAAGGGCAGGAGAGGCGGGGATTTGGAGCCCTACTAAAAAGGGGCTTTCGAGGCGCATAGGAGTGATTGGTGGGCTGCACTGAAGGAGATGAAAGTGGTTGAGGGTTTCTGGGGGAAAAATGCTCAGGAGGTGGAATCCAAGGGGCAGGAAGTTACGGGGAACCGTACTACAGCGTGGCGTGGGAGATGCAGAGAAAGGGGCTGAAAGAGAAGGTGGGGGAAACTGAGGATTCAATATTAGGGCTTTCTTCACTCTAGGTTTTGCAATCCAGGTCTTGAAATAAAATTCAAACTCAGAAGTGGATCATTGAGGGCACTTTTGATTCTATCAAGAAGCATTCAACTCCAAATGCTCAACATTTATTAAAACAGGTGCTTATGTTATCCCTTTGAATTTGGAAGCACTAATAATGGGCGCATATACTTTGCATTTATAGGAGGAGCCTGCTTTGAAACCGCAATTAGTGGTACCGTTGCAAAAAAAAGAAAAGCAAAAAAATCTTGTCTTACTGCCAACCTTCCTGAAGGCTACTGGAAGAGGAAACCGAGCGTAATCCAGGTGCAGCAGTCCTGTAAAACACGCCCACACACATACTTCATTATCATCACATCTTATTTAAATGCCCCCATACCTTAGCCTGGCTGATCAGTCTGTTTGCCACATTATAAATGCCTGGCCCTTTATATTGTTTATGCAAAATTAACCACCAGGCCATTCTAAGAGCTCTGCTAGGATCCACTCTTTCCTCGCCAGTACAGAATGCCGAGAAACTCATTGCAAATTTAGAAATTTTTCTCGTAAAGGAAAATAATGAAGTAAAATCTTAAAATCAAAGTTATATCAAAATCAAACAACAAACATTTATTCAGTGCCTAATGTGCACAAGGCACTCGATTTCATGTTAAGCATGCAGAAATCTAAACCAGACATTTTCCTAGAAAAGGATATTTATAAATGAGAAATTTTAAATAAAAGAACCAGAACTATGACAACAGCTTATTTACATAGTATGTTTTCTTAATGAAATTACATGTACATTACAATGTTTCTGGCTAAATAATTTCTCATAATTAAATAATAAATTCTCTGAGAAATTTCACAATCGAAACCATAGGGATTATTTACTAATACTTATGGACCTCTCTGAGCCTGCCCTAAAAAATTTAAGGACGATATTTAATGAGCATTTTGAGATAAGAAGTCATTGCGTTTTTTTCTAATCCCATGAAACAACATGTAAGTATTCCACTACTTAAACTGACACTTTAATTCTGTCAAGTATAGTTGTGATATTGTGAAATATGTATTTGGACTCTGAACCGTTTTGTGGCACACAACTGCTAAAATCCTTGGAATCTGCAAAGTAATAAATGTCTTTTTGTATGCTAATGAAGCGACTGATGATGGCTGGCAACCCCTAGGTAGCTTCAGGATGGGGGCTGGTCACCGGAAAGACCAAGACAGAATTAGAGTTTGGGACTTTCAGTCCCACCCCCCGACCTCCGGGAGGAGAGAGGGATTGAAGGTTAAGTTGATCTCCAATGGCCAACGATTTAATCAATCATGCCTGTGTAATGAAGCCTCCATAAAAACCTAAAAAGGACAGGGTTTGGAAAGCTTCCTGTAAGCGAACCCGTGAAGGTTCCGGGAGGGTGGCGCACCCGGAAAGGGCATGGAAGCTCCACGCCCCTTCCCACATACCTTCCTCTATCCATCTCTTCATCTGGTGTTCATCGATAGCCTTTGTAGTGTCCTTAATAGTAAACTGGAAAACGTAAGTGTTTGCCTGGGTTCTACGAGCTGCTCTAGCAAATTAATCAAGCCCAAGGAAGGGGTCATGGGAACCCCGATTTATAGCTGGTCAGTCAGAAGCACAGGTAAAACAACCTGGGGCTTGTGATTGGCATCTGAAGTGGGGCCAGTCTTGTAGGCCTGGGCTCTTAATCTGTGGGGTCTGATGCTGTCTCCAGGTAGATAGTGTCAGAATTGAATTGGAGAACACCCCGGTGGTGTCTGCTGCAGAATCGATTGTTTCCTCAGTGTGTGGGGAGAAACCCCTACACATTTGGTCACAGAAATCTTCTGTGTTGATTGTTGAGTGAGAGTATAGGAGAGGCTGAGTTTTGTTTGTTTGTTTGTTTTTTGTTTTTTTCTACAATAGCTAAGTGTTAAAGACTGAAAGTTCAAAAACTTAAGGCAGTCGTAAGATATTAGTCAATGCCTATGAGAAATGAGGCTGTCCCTTTATTCAGGGTGTCAGTGTTTAATGGTAAGCTGGGATGCATATAAGCTAGTCCAAGCATGAAGGGCAGTAGGACACTCATATGAAAAACCAACTTTGTCCCTCAGTTATCAAGATAAGAAACCTGTCATTTCTCTCATTCACTCTGTCAGCCTTGAGATACTCCAAGCAGACTTACCTCTGTGTTGTACACCCCATATATCAGGAAGATGAAGAGACCCTGTAAAATAAAATGGAGGGGAAAAGCTGTTAACGCTAATCATTTCAGCAGTAGAAATACCTGAAATAAACTTTCCTGGGAACAGACAAAAGAAGACACACTTCATCAAGGTCAATTTATTTTCCTATTTTTCAACATTAGAAGGTGTACCTTGAGCATTTATATGATAACATAGCAAGCACATCACTTATAGTGGTTATGCTATTCAATTCTTTAGAAGTACAAAATAAAAATACCATCCCAAGTACAAAGAATATTAATTAGAAAAATCAATATACCAGTTCTGAAAGATAGCTGGGTAATGAAAAAATTAAACTCAGGAAATGTTATTAAAGTAATCATAGAAATAACACTAAGCATCAGTATTTCCAAGCACTGTTTTAAACTGTAGCAACTAGAATAGATTTGTTACAATCTTCAACAGGGTTAAAATTTGAAAAACAAATTATAAAGCAGCTAAAAGAATAAACTTAAGGTAATAAGTATAAATAGGTTTTAAAACAATACTTGAAATACCAGCTCAAGATAAAATTTCACATTACCATCTGTTGTGAACTTCATACACTTTTATTGTAATCTATATATTAAATAAATATTCCAAAGATGTTAATCAGTCTTTAGCTTTAGAAAATGCCTAATTAATTAGAAAATATAAATTGAACTGCACTCTTAACTCTAAAATCTTAACTTTCAAAAGAAAATAAAACCTATATGCTTTAAACTTACAGAAAACAGACAGCAAAAATTTTCACTTTGGTGAGGAAATAAAAATCTATATTGTAGCATTCTTGTTAGGTACTAACAAACCAACTATTAAATAGGAGTCTGTACTAAATCTGGAAATGGTTCAAATAGTTAAGTAATATGATACTTTCCCAAGGAAAATATTTAAAGGAATATTTTAATATTTGTTTATCTCTGAATGCTTAGATTTTACAGATAATGGAAACAATCCCAGAACAAAGAGATTGTATAAAACTAGTGATTCTTGTTTTCTATTAGTTTCTTTGTAATTAGACTTTGTTTTTTAGAACAATTTTAGTTTTACAGAAAAATTGATAAGAGAGTACTCAGGCAGGGTGCAGTGGCTCTCGCCTGTATTCCCAGCACTTTCGGAGTGCTAGGGATCGGGCAAGGCGGGCCGATCACTTGAGGTCAGGAGTTCAAGACCAGCCTGGCCAACATGGTGAAACCTCGTCTCTACTAAAAATACAAAAATTAGCCGGGCATAGTGGCACATGCCTGTAATCCCAGCTACTAAGAAGGCTGAGGCAGGAGAATCACTTGAACCCAGGAGGCAGAGATTGCGGTGAGCAGAGATCACACCCCTACATACCAGCCTGGGCGATAAGAGTGAAACTCCATCTCAAGAAAAAAAAAAGTACTAACAGTTTGCATATATCCATCCCCAGTTTCCTCTATTATTAACATTTTACATTAGTATGGTATATTCATTAAAACAAATCTAATTCTTTTCAATACTACTACCTTTATAATTTCAGAATCTAAAACTGTTGCAATGTATACATTTATATTAATAAGAATAATGAAAAGTTATAAACAATAAACAATTTCCATTTCGATAATAAACTTTTAAAAATTCAACTATAGCTACACTTTTTTTTAACTGTGTGTACACAATGTCCCAAAGTTCAATACCATACTCACTTTCCTCCTTCCAATAGCCTTCATCAAGATCTATCTAGTGCAGACTAAATTCAAGCCACTCAGTACTTGAGTTTAGTACTCATTTTATAGGCTACTTGTTTGCCCCAATTCTGGATAATTCTAAATAGTTCAAGAAAAAAATCTTTTTTCTGATTTATGTAAAAACTCTAAGATAATTAAGAGTTCCTCTTCCCTCAATAATTGTTAATTTTTTATTCCTTATTTTGCTACATAAATAAAAAATTAAGGGTAAGTCACTCAAATTTTAATACTATTTATAAGATAGGAATTTTTGCTTTGTACAATAGACGAGTTCCTGAATAAATAAAATTCCCTGAACTTTGAAAAACATGCATTATTGTTTCTGTATAAGAAACCCAGCTGTTTATATGAAATCTATATGATGCTTTGAAAATCAAAGAGCTGGCCAGGTGCCGTGGTTCACGCCTGAAATCCCAACTCTTTGGGAGGCTAAGACAGGAGGATCGCTTGAGGCTGGGAGTTTGAGACAAGCCACGGCAACAATAGCAAGACCCTATCTCTACCAAAAATTTAAAAGTCAGCCGGGCATGGTGCTGCATGCTTGTAGTCTCAACTACTCAGGAGATGAGAGGATCACTTGAGCCCAGGAGTTAGAAGCTGCAGTGAGCTGTGATCGCACCACTGCACTCCAGTCCATCCTGGCAACAGAGTGAGATCCTATCTCTAAAAAAAAAAAAAGAAGAAAAAGAAAATCAAAGAGCACTTTAGTAATGGTATAATCACTGCTATAATTTATCTGTCTTCTAAGTTTTATTTTTTCCCCATGTCTTGGTAAACTGAGAAAGTAGAGTATGCTTCGTATTTTTATTTACTACACTACCATGTTACTTATTATATATTTTTAATTTTAATATATTCAACCCTTAAATGTAAAATAATCACAACAAAAATACTCCTTTTGAAAACAGGATTTGGATTTTAAAAGGATTTTAGATAAAGGCAGCTTCCATCTCAAAAGCTTTTTTCTCTTTTCCCCGTCCTCAACAGACGTACACCTAACAGCATCATAAGGAAGCCCCAGAAGGATGTTTCTAAAGACCATGAGGGAGTCTGAAACCTGAAATCATGCCAAGGACTCTCTGCTTCTCTTTCGCTTGGGGTGTCTACCTGATGCTGCCACAACCAGTTGAAACGTATAACATTGACAATAAAAATTAGTTTTTTTGTAACTAATTTTATGCCCCATAATTGTATGCCCCACACATGACTTTTTTTCTCCACTAATTTTACCAGCTATTCATAGTCGTGATCATTTAGATCTAATGCCACAGAACTTCATAAACCCTTCACTACTAGAAAACATCCTATTTTCTCAAAGAGAAGAATCGAAACAGAAACAGCTGAACATAAACATCTTAAGCTATAACTGTGAGCCACTTTTTAAATTCCTGCAGAGAGAATACCTTTAAGAACAGCTGGAAGGAACCAACTGCCAATCTTCAACTGGCACTGCGATTTCTGGAACTCCTTATAGCAACATTCTGTCCTACTAAGGAGTGAATACTGAAAGTATGCCACATTTCTGAATTGAATGATCCCTCATGTCTGTTAGATGGTTTCCACTATTTCATCCATAGAACAGTTCATCTGTAATGTATTAATATATGAAGTGTTTTCTATAGAGGTACCTATTTCTCAATGTTTTAGTCACAGTAAAAATAACAGTAATTGGGCAGGAAGCATCCAAAGTGAGGCTGGATTCCTGTAGCATGCGTGTACTTTATGGGCAGGGGCCAGGAGTTGGGAAAGAACACCAGGATATTACATCTGATACTGTACAGAAGTTAAAAATAGAAACTAAGGGAAAGAGAAAAAAACATTCTCGATGATTTCATTCTCATTTATCTATGAAACATTGAAAACTCAGGCGCCTTTGTAAATATTTACACTGTTCTAGAAGTCTTGAGCATTATCTTCAAATAGATTCAGTGGTTGACATCAGGTCTGTTGTTGTTATATTGATCTGTATTTTTATAGTACACTTCATGATTGTTACAGAATCAATCTTCTTTAAGTGGTAATATGTTCTTTCTCGGCAATACAAAGAACAGGAAAGGTGCCCCGTACATAGTACATCGCCTCCTCAGGAATCAGAATAGTATTAACAGTGCTAATATCTGGATAGCTCTCTCAAGCACTTTCATTTACATAAATCCATTTGTTCTTCACTACAACATTGCAAAGGAGGCCGTGTGAGTATTATTAGCTTTATTCTTATATATGGGGATTTCGAGGCTTGCTCACAGTGCCACAATGCTGACAAGTTGGCAGAGCCAAGGATTAGTGTTTGACTCCTAACATAATGCTCTTTCACACACCTTATCTAGACACCTTCATAACTCTTTTTTTTTGAGACGGAATCTTGCTCTTTCGCCCAGGCTGGAGTGCAGTGGCGTGATCTCAGCTCGCTGCAAGCTCTGCCTCCCGGGTTTCACTGTGTTAGCCAGGATGGTCTCAATCTCCTAACCTTATGATCCACCAGACTTGGCCTCCCAAAGTGCTGGGATTACAGGTGTGAGCCACTGCGCACGGCCCCAATCTACTTTCTATAAACAATTCCCATTTTGGGGATTACATCCTACAGAAACAAAAGCATTAGTGTGCAAGGATATGTATTTTTGAGGTTGCTTGTTGCAGCATTGTGCACAGTGGCAAAGAACTAGAAACAACTTGAATGCCCTTCAACACGAGAACAGCTGAAAAAATTGTGGTATCTTTATCCCTCAGGATATTAGGCAACTAAAAGAATGGGTTGGAGCTATATTAGTCTGGAGGGATGTCCTTGCATAGTTAAACAAAAAAAAACAAGAGGAAAAGATGCATTATGTTATATATTCTTAGTTTTATAAAACAAATAGCAAAACTCTCCCTTCCTCTGTCCAAATGTAACTATTAATAATTATACAGGAGAAAGATGTGCAAGGATGCACACCAAACTGTTGTCACTGGTTTCCTAATAGTAAGGATAAGAGGAAGAGGAGGTAAGTCAGAAACAAGTGAGACAGGCGGGGCGCTGTGGCTCATGTCTGTAATCTCAGCACTTTAGGAGGCCAAGGCAGGTGGATCACCAGAGTTCAGGTGTTGGAGACCACTCTGGCCAACACGGTGAAACCCCGTCTCTACTGAAAATATAAAAATTAGCCTGGCATGGTGGCGAGCACCTATAATCGCAGCTACTTGGGAGACTGAGGCAGGAGAATCACTTGAACCCAGAAGACAGAGGTTGGTGAGCCAAGATTGTTACACTTCATGTAACAATCATGAAGTGTGCAGTGCCACACCCAGGCCACTGCACTCCAGCCTGGTGACAAGAGTGAAACTCCATCTCAAAAAAAAAA
>NW_012123043.1:3030995-3038357 GCF_000951035.1 Colobus angolensis palliatus
ACCAGGCTGGACTGAAGTGCTGGGATCTCAGCTCACTGCAACCCCCGCCTCCTGGGTTCAAGCAAATCTCCTGCCTCAGCCTCCCAAGTAGCTGGAACTACAGGCATGCACCACCACGCCCAGCTAATTTTTGTATTTTTAGTAGAGATGGGGTTTCACCATGTTGGCCGGGACTGGTCTTGAACTCCTGGCTTCAAGTGATCCACCGGCCTGGGCCTCCCCTGGGATTACAGGCGTGAGCCACCACACCCGGCCAAAAATAAAATCTGAAAGAAGTCAGAAGCCCAGGGAAAGATAAAATAATTCCAACAGAAATTTCACTTCACTCCAGGTGGCCAACCCAAGAAAGAGAACGTCGTGGGTTACTGCCTGGTTCCCATTGTGCAATAATAAGATCTATTTTTCACAAAACATATTTCCTAAGAGCAATACTGAGTGACATAAAGGAGAATATCTTTCCTTTTTTCTTTTCTTTTTTCTTGAGACAGGGTCTCGCTCTGTTGCCCAGACTGGAGTGCAGTGGTGCGACCATGGCTCACTGCAGCCTTGACTTCCTGAGCTCAATCAGTCCTCCCACCTCAGCCTCCCTAGTAGCTGGGACTACAGACATGCACCACCACACCCAGCTAATTTTTGTCTTTTTTGTAGAGACAGGGTTTCACCATGTTGCCCAGGCTGATCTGGAGCTCTTGGACTCAAGTGATTCACTCACCTCAGACTCCCAAAGTGCTGGGATTACAGGTGTGAGCCACTGTGCCTAGATAAGGAGAATGTTTTAAATGACTGTTTTGCAGAAGAACCAAACAGGATCCAAAGGGGCAGTCAAGGATGAAGGTTAAAAGCTAAGGATTTGGGGCTGGGCATAGTGGCTCACACCTGTAATCCTAGCACTTTGGGAGGCCGAGGCGGGTGGATCACGAGATCAGGAGTTCGAGACCATCTTGGGCAACATGGTGAAACCCCGTCTCTACTAAAAACACAAAAATTAGCCACGCTTGATGATGGGCGCCTATA
Organism: Colobus angolensis palliatus; assembly: GCF_000951035.1. Taxonomy (NCBI): domain Eukaryota; kingdom Metazoa; phylum Chordata; class Mammalia; order Primates; family Cercopithecidae; genus Colobus; species Colobus angolensis. The sequence continues at coordinate 3,032,010 of NW_012123043.1, forward strand.
ATCCCAGCTACTCAGGAGTCTGAGGCAGGAGAATCGCTTGAACGTGGGAGGCGGAGTTTGCCATGAGCCGAGATCAGGCCATTGCACTCCAGCCTGGCAACAGAGCAAGATTCTGTCTCAAAAAAAAAAAAAAAGATTTGGAGTCAAACAAACTTGGATGTACTCCAAACTCTACCACACACTAACCCTGTAACTTTGGGCAGTTTTCTTAACTTCTCTGAGGCTAACTTTCCTTATTCTGTAATAATAGTAATTGTACAGGATTGTCACAATAAAGTGGGTAACACTTAATGTGATGCCTAGCACATAACGAAAATTTAATGTGTTACCTATTTAAAGTTCTACAAAAGTCTATTTCTTCTATCTACATAAAATAGAAACTGAGTACATAAGAGTAATTAGTAACAATTCTTACATTATCCATTTGCATTTATTGAGTACTTACTAGGTATCAGGCACTGTGTGACTCTAAACACGGTTAAGATGTGAATCTTGCCATCAAGAAGTCTAGTAAAGGAGTTATTTTTAAAAATAGACTAAAAGAAACTTATAAGTAGAATACTCAGTTTTGCCAAGGGAAGACAGTGAGTTTTCAAAGGGAAACCAAAATTCATGAAGTGATTGCCTCTTTTTTGTGTGAAGCATTTTATTTGATATTTTTCTAAAGATCTGATTTTGTTTTGTTTTGTTTTGTTTGAGATGGAGTCTTGCTTTGTCACCCAGGCTGGAGTGCAGCGGCATGATCTCTGCTCACTGCAACCTCCACCATCCGGGTTTAAGTGATTTTCCTGCCTCAGCCTCCTGAGTAGCTGAGATTACAGGTGTCTGCCACTATGCCCTGCTAATTTTTGTATTTTGAATAGAGATGGGTTTTCACCATGTTGGCCAAGCTGGTCTTGAACTCTTGTCCTTAGGTGATCCACCCACCTCGGCCTCCCAAAGTGCTGGGATTACAGGCATGAGCCACCGAGTCTGGCCATAAAGATCTGATTCTTGAAGGAGTAGAAGGAGTGATCAGGGAGATGGCCGAGAAAGGACATTTCTGAGATAATTTGAAAAACAGAGTTTTGAGAGCACCAACCATGCCAGAGTTACCTCCAAGGAGTTCAGAATTGCTGGAGCAAATGGCTTTCAAGTGAGACAGGCAAGGTGACGAAATTGGAAAGGAAGAAAGGACCAGATCATGAAAGGTTTTGCATGTCATGTCAAGGAGTCCAGCTATTATTCTCTAGGAAGAGGGGATTATTAAAGAATTTTAATGGGGATTTTTCTTTTCTTTTTTTTTTCTTTAAATAACTCTAGTAGCAATGAGAGAGGTGGATTATAGTGGCACAGATCAGAAGTAGGGCAACCCATTAGGAAAGTAGTCAGGGAAAGAGAGACAGAACTGGGGAAATGGTTGTGAGAATGCAGAGGTGTTTAGGAGACGCAGTTGATTGGACGTGGATACTGGACAAGGAAAGAAAGAGAGCTGAGTTCCAGATAATTTCAGGTTTCTGGCTTCAGTGACAGTACGGGTGATGGTATCATTTCCCAATGTAGAGAATTAAATGGAATAAATGCACACTTATTGGGGAAACAAAGAAATGTATTTTACATATGTTGAGTGTGGTCCAGTGAGCAACTGGAAACAGAGATTTGAGCCTTACAAAGGATAACTGGGATAGAGCTGTGCTTTTGGAATTCATCAGAGTACAGGTGGAAATCAAAGTCATCAACTAGCAAACATATAAAGTATATAAAGACAACGGCCTTGGACAGAGTTCTGGAAAATGGCAACATTTCAGAGATGAGCAGAAAGAGAGGAACCAGAGAAGTCAGAAATGTAAAGAGGGTGTTTCCATGGAAGCCAGTAGAGGAGAGTTTCAACTGGGGAGAAATGATTAGCAGCAAACATAGGTGAAAGACAAAGACTCTAAAACCAGATTGCCCAAGTTTTAACTCTAGCTCTACCATTTACTAGCTGTGTGAGCTTGGAAACGTTACTCAACTCCTCAGTTCTTCAGTTTCATCATCTATAAAATGCATGCAGTAATTGTACCTGTCTCATAGAATTGTTATGGGAATTAAATGAGTTAACATGGCATGAAGTAATTGCTGTATGACTATTGATCAATTGTCACGGTACAATCAAGTAAGAAAGGACCTGAATATGCAGTTGGATTAGGGAATTAGTAATTCATTTCACTTGCATTTGAATACCTACTGTATGTCAGGCACTCAGGATACGGTGTTGAACAAACCATTGACTTTGGCCTTGATGGAGCTCACATTTTGGTGAACAGTAGTTGTTGAACGTGTACTATGTGCACTGCTCTAATCCCAACAAGCTTAACCTCACTCATGCCTCTCAATTACTGTAGATTGTAGGTAACCATCATTCTCCCCATTTTACAGATAAGAACAATGAGTAGCACAAAGAAGTTAAGCAAAGTCCCCAAACCAGGAAGTGGCAAAAGCAGGATTCAAACAGAGCTAAACTGGCTCTGAAGAACACCTTCTTAACATCTAAACCAGTGTTGGCTGTTGACCTTAGCGATAGCAGTTTTAGAAGTGTGGTGAGGCAATATCCAGGCTGCAGTAAACTGAGCATTGAATGGGAGCGAGTTAATCAAGATAGAGATTAAAAGCATTTTCTCAGAGAGCCAAACCAACAAAGTCCAAGCATGTGGATTTGTGGTGATCTTAGTTTGTTTGAGGGATAGAGTAAGAAATAGTAAAGGATTCAGTACTAAGCATGTTCTCAGGTCAAGTCTTTCTCAAATATCTGTTTCCACTATTCTTTTGCAAGAGCTGCATGACACTGGTTCAGTATTAAGATCTTTAGTAAATGCTTGAAGGTGTATAGTTGGTATTATTTATTAAAATAAGGTAAGTATAATTTAAATGCAAGATGAATATGTGACAGAATCTCATTTTGTTATAAAAATCAAAGAAAATAAATTGTATTCTCTTTTTTGTATTTTTATTTTTTTATTTTTTGAGATGGAGTCTCACTCTGTCACCCAGGTTGGAGTGCAGTGGCACCTCCTCAGCTCACTGCAACCTCCACCCCCAGGGTTCTAGTGATTCTCCTGCCTCAGCCTCCCGAGTTGCTGGGCACCAGCCACCACACCCGGCCTTAAATTGTATTCTCAACCAAAGTTAAGATCATTAAAGGCTACAGATGACAGATCAGACTTCTTTTTTAGGTGAATGGAAAAAATCTAAAGAGTACTCCTAACTTTTCTTGGTCTACTAATTCAGATTAGTTGGTGCCAGGTATCTGCATTTTTAACAAACATCCCAGTTGTTCTGATGCATACTAAAGTTTTTGGGCTTTGGTGTGTTTTTTGGGATCAGGGCCTCACTCTGTCACCCAGGCTGGAGTGCAGTGGCCTAATCATGGCTCATTGCAGCCTCAGCTTCCTGGGCTCAAGCAATCCTCCTGCCCCAGCCTCGTAGGTAGTCAGGACTGTAGATGCACGCCACCATGCCTGGCTAATTTTTTGGTTTTGGGGTTTTTGTTTTTATTTTTTAGAGACAGAGTCTTGCTATGTTGCCCAGACTGCTCTTAAACTCCTGGCCTCAAGTAATCCTCCTTGGGATTCCCAAAGTGCTGGGATTACAGGCATGAGCCACTGCACCTGGCCTCATACGAAAGTTTAAGAATTAATCCTGGCTGGGTGTGGTGGCTCACGCCTGTAATCCCAGCACTTTGGGAGGCTGAGGTGGGCAAATGACCTGAGGTCAGGAGTTTGAGACCAACCTGGCCAACATGGTGACACCCCGTCTCTGCCTGTAATCCCAGCACTTTGGGAGGCCAAGGTGTGCAGATCACGAGGTCAGGAGTTTGAAACCAGCCTGACCAACATTGTGAAATCCTGTCTCTACTAAAAATACAAAAATTAGCCGGGTGCAGTGACAGGTGCCTGAAATCTCAGCTACTCGGGAGGCTGAGGCAGGAGAATTGTTTGAACCCGGGAAGCAGAGGTTGCAGCGAGCCAAGATTGCACCACTGCATTTCAGCCTGGGTGACAGAGCAAGACTCTGTCTCGAAAAAAAAGAAAAAAATTAGCCAGGCATAATGGTGCAGTCTGTAATCCCAGCTACTCGGGAGGCACAAGAATCGCTTGAATCTGGGAGTTGGAGATTTCAGTGAGCCGAGATCGTGTCACTGTACTCCAGACTAAGCGAGAGAGAGTGAGACTCTGTCTCAAAAAAAAAAAAAAAAAAGGAATTAATTCCAAGTCAGGTGTGTTGGCACTTGCCTATAGGCCCAGCTACTTGGAAGGACAAGGTTGGGGAACCCCTTGAGCCCAGGAGTTGGAGGCCAATCTGAGCAACATAGCAAGACTCCGTCTCTTACAAAAGAAAAAAAAAAAGAATCAATTCCAGTTCCACTATGGCATTTGTTATGTAAAATAAATAAACCACCATTTTAAGGGCTACTCAACAAACAAAAACTGCAAGTTTAGGGGGGTTGGAGTTTGCCTTGTTTGAGATGAAATATATTATAACCCTAATCAATTTTCGGGTGTTGTAATTGAAGGGCTATAGAGAGTAAATAAACTAGAAAAAATTTCAGAACAGAATTCTTTTTTTTTTTTTTTGAAACGGAGTCTCACTCTGTCGCCCAGGCTGGAGTGCTGTGGCCAGATCTCAGCTCACTGCAAGCTCCGCCTCCCGGGTTCACGCCATTCTCCTGCCTCAGCCTCCCGGGTAGCTGGGACTACAGGCGCCGCCACGTCGCCCGGCTAGTTTTTTGTATTTTTTAGTAGAGACGGGGTTTCACCGTGTTAGCCAGGATGGTCTCGATCTCCTGACCTCGTGATCAGCCCGTCTCGGCCTCCCAAAGTGCTGGGATTACAGGCTTGAGCCACCGCGCCCGGCCTCTTTTTTTTTTTTTTTTTAGCGGAGGTCTCCGTGTTGCCCAGGCTGAAGTGCAGGGGCTAGACTCAGGTGACCTCATAGTGCCCTGCAGCCTGGAACTCACCCTGGGCACAAGCAATCTTTCTGCCTCAGCCTTCCAAGTAGCTGGGAGTACAGGTGCTCGCAACTGCAGCTGGCTCAGAACAGAATTTAAAGGGATTGGCAACAAAAAATTTCTTCAACAGCTTTTTTTTTGTTTTTTTGAGTTAAGGTGATTGACCAGATATGATGTAGATATAGATCATACTAGATATAGGAGTACCATTTTACAGATCTATGCCACAAGGATTTCAAAATACTGCTTTCAAAATACTGCTTAAATATACAAATTAGGATCTTCTTGTTTGCAAATGACAGAAACTCAACTCAAACTAGATGAAGCATATAAAAGGAAAGGAGATTTATTGTAAGGATGGGATGGGGGGAGCTATCGGGATTGAAAAAATAATTTTTTTTTCCGAGACGGAGTTTCACTCTGTGGCCCAGGCTGGAGTGCAGTGGCCCGATCTTGGCTCACTGCAACCTCAGGCTCCCGGGTTCAAGCGATTCTCCTGTCTCAGCCTCCAGACTCACGCAATAACGCCAGCTAATTTTTGTATTTTTGATAGAGACGGGGTTTTGCCATATTGTCCAGTCTGGTTTTAAACTCCTGACCTCAAGTGATCCACCCATGTCGGCCTCCCAGAGTGCTGGGATTAAAGGTGTGAGCCACGGCGCCTGATCAGAATTGAATAAATAATTGAAATATTAAATCTCGAATGGTAAGAAGAGGACTGAATAAAGGATTCTCTATTTGTTTCTCTGCTCAGATCGTTTTTCTCTGGTGGAGGATGTGGTACCTAGCAGTTTTGGGCTCTCAGTCTTACAGCTCCTCTACAGCAAAAGGAATGCCTTTTCTATCATAACTCCTGGATGAAATTCCGGCCCCATTTAGGTCACATGTCCGTCAGTGGACCAATGGCTGTGGTGTAGGGAGTGGGCTTTTGCAATTGGCTCAGACTGGTTTACAAGCCTACCCCTTAACCAATCCAGTGGCTAGAAAAGCAAGGTCCGATAAGATTGCCACTTCCATTAGGGTAGCTTAGCTAGAGCCAGAGGAAGGCTGAGGGTCGGACAGGGAGAGTCACCTGAGGAATCATCAGCTACCCCAATTAGTGTTTACTACAGACATAGTCGCTAGTCTTGGGACTTACATCTTAGTGGGAGAGCAAAACAAATAATTTGTGTATAAGAAAGGCAAACTAATGTGGATTTATGGTATTCAGAAAATACAAAGTTAAATATTAGCCGGGCATGGTGGCGCCCCCCTTGTAGTCCCAGCTACTTAGGAGGCCGAGGCAGGAGAATCACTTGAACCCGGGATGGGGAGGTTGCAGTAAGCCAAGATCACGCCACTGCACTCCAGCCTGGGCCACAGAGCGAGACTCCATCTCAAAA
>NW_012123043.1:3038670-3048060 GCF_000951035.1 Colobus angolensis palliatus
CCTCGGCCTCCCAAAGTGCTGGGATTACAGGCGTGAGCCACTGCGCCTGGCCGAAAAGTTTTAATCATGTGGAAAACTGATTAAGACACATGAGTGAAGAAAAACAGTATACAAAAAGGATTACCTCAGTTACGTAAAAAAAATGCATTTAAAGAGAATGGCAGGAAATATACCTAAGTATTAATGATAATTATTATTATTCAGTTGTAGGATTGTGAATAATTTTTTATTTTCTTTATACTACTATATGTTTTTCAAATTTTCTATTGCCTTTTTTTTTTTTTCTTTTTGAGATAGGGTCTTCCTCTATCGCCCAGGCTGGAGTGCAGCAGTATGATCGTGGCTCACTGCAGCCCTGACTTCCTGGGCTCAGAGGTTTCTCCCACCTCATCCTCTCGAGTAGCTAGGGCTACATGTGCCACCACACTCAGCTAATTTGTTTGTATTTTTTGTAGAGACAGGGTTTTGCCATGTTGCCCAGGCTGGTCTATTGCTTTTATTATCAGAAAACTATGTTATAAAAATAGATTTTTAAAATGTTTAATAATGCAGGGCAATAAATATTCCAATCTGTTAAATAACAAAAATCAGCATACACATTTGTGTCACAATATATTCACAACTACATAAAACATAAAAAGAGCTCCATAAACATAAAAACTGAACAAATGTGAAATATCCAGAGTAGCTGCTCTGCTTATTATTTATGAACTATTATACCTGTTAAAATCTAGACTTTCACTTTCATTTAAAAAGATGTCACTACACAAAATGTATCTTAACATTTTAGCAGAAATTCACAATCTGTTGAGCTTCCTAGAATTTCCCAGAAGATCACAGCTAACAAGTTGCACGCTTCCTGTTATATCTAGAAAATAATTACATAGAGTAGACTGTGGAAGGAAAATAGGTGTGTTATGCTGTTTTGTCGTCTGGTGACACGACATAAAGAAGACAAGTGGATACAAATTAAAAAGAGACTGTAGCTGGGTGTGGTGGCTCACAGCCTGTAATCCCAGCACTTTGGGAGGCCAAGGCGGGGTGGCAGGGGAATCACTTGAGCCTAGGAGTTCAAGACCAGCCTAGGCAACGTAGTACAACATAACAAGACATCATCTCTACAGAAAATTAAAAAATTAGCTGGGTATGGTAGCACACGTCTATAGTCCCAGCTACTGTAGAGCCTGAAGCAGGAGAATCACTTGAGCCCAGGGAGGTCAAGGCTGCAGTGAGCTGTGATCATGCCACTGCACTCCCACCTGGAGGACGGAATAAGACCCTGTATCAAAAAAAAAAAAAAAAAAAAGGCAAACAAATTCACTAATAATTCTAATAATTGCCATGTGATCAGTTGAAAACTTCAAAAAACAAAGAAAGCATAAGAATTTTGGCATGTTGAACCAAGTTCTTTTTTGCCACAGTCGACTATAATTCATGGAACACGTATAACTTTGACTTTGGACTACAGTTTGATAGAGTTCTCACATTAAGGCACTAAGCCGGCCTGGCATCCCTTCAGGCTGAACTTCATCAGGATCCACGTTCATTGAACACATATTGTTGAGCCTTTACTATGAACACAAATTGTTGAGTACTTAAATGGCCTGGGTATCTGACTTTCAGAATTCTAGTCTCCTGACTCATCAGACCCAGGGTTTCCACTATTATACATACGTTATACATATACTGATTGGAGTAAAATTTGGTGTACTGTACATTACATCAAAAAAAACTTTTTGAAATAAGAAATATGTATGTAACTTAAAAATCCACAATAAGATGGCAGAAGGCCAAAAGGTTTGGAAATGCCCCCTTAATTCTAGTCCTAGTCGTAGTATTTATATGAGCCAGTACCTCAAAGGCTGGCTCTGTGCAAGTTCCCTTTTCCAGTGTGTGACATTTAATTTTTTCATTCATAAACATTTGCATGGTATTTTACACATGATAAGTTGCTTCTGTGGAACATGATTTCATTTTAGCCTTACTATAATTCCATTTTTAAAAGGAAGAAAATAAATGACTTGCCCAGGATTGTAAAATAAAATATGGCTTATTCATGTTGGCTTCTCATATATACTTTATAGCTATCATCTCTGCTCACTTCATATGTTAGGCCAAAAGTTTTTGGTGAATTTCTTACAGAAGATAGTATATATATACAAATTCCTTAGATGGATTTAAAGTCTTATCTAACCTATTTTTAAAAGGTGAAACTGAGCCAGGCATTTTGGTAGGCTGAGGCAGGAGGATTGCTTGAGCCCAGGAGTTTGAAACCAGCATGGGCAACATAGGGAGATTCTGTGTCTACAAAAGTAAAAAAGTTAGCCTTGCGTGGTAGTGCACTCCTGTGGTCTCAGCTACTTGGGGGGCTGAGGTAGGAGGCTTGCTTGGGCCCAGGAGGTCAAGGTTGCAGTGACCCATGATCAAGTCATTGCACCATTGCACTGAGTGCCTGAGTGACAAAGCAAAACCCTGTCTCAAAAAAAAAAAAAAAAACACAAAACAAAACAAAAGAAAAAAGGTAAAAAGTAAACTAATTAAATACACTATTTCTGCCAAATATCTTGAATTTTTTTACTCGAAAAAATTTTGTACTAGCCTAAAACCTATGTGAAGATTAAGCAGTTTTCCAGAGAAATGAGTCCACTTTAGCTCACATTCTGGTTTTTTTCCACTGTGAGTGGTTGATAATGTAGATATTTGCAACATAACCAGAACTGACTCCCTTGACTCCATAAACAGTGACTAAATTGTCCCTAAGTCCCGGGCTATTAGTCATTCTTTTTCAAAAATCGTGGTATATTACTGCTTACGTCAGAGGAAAGAACTTCCAATCCTAAGAGTATGAAATAAGGCTTTGTTGTACGCACCTCTGTTTTAATTTATAGTTAAATTAAATAACAGTTACTCCATGAACTGAATAAGCATTGGCCTCTTAGCTTATCAATAAGAGGGTTCCCTTTCACCTGAATGCTCACTTCAAAAGCAGCTAATCTTATTGGCTATAGAGTCAGAAGCTTCAAACATACTGACAGCAAGAACGTTGTATTCAGTAGAACTTCTCAATCCGTTAAATAGACATAGAATAACTGCCCAATCCAATGACATTCAGGTACTTCGGTATGCCTTTGTGGCTAATATACTGAGGCTCTATTAGAATGCATTACTGAGGTTAGAGTCCCTCAGGCCAAAATGATGTCTACTGTGTGAGATTCTGGGATTCTAGAGAGTTGTAAAAATGTTCAAAAACATACTTGCATGTATGCTACCTCCCACATCCACATACAAGTGTGCTAACCCACAATCTGGAAGAGTGCCAAAGGATCCTAGTATGGCACGAGACAAGAATGGTGCTGTCTTATCTCTGTCTTCTAAGGTTTATTGGAAGCCCTTCCGTCAATGACACAGAACGCCGGCTCTCCACAGGGTTTCAAGCAACACTGACTTGCCCAAAGGCTTACTTGAAACACCTGATATTAGTGAGAGATGGTTTCTAGGGTATGTGTCAACTATTCCTAGATTCTCTAAGTGCTATTTCTGTATAAAGTTAGATCAGCAGAAAGCAGTATATTTGGATCACGTTAGCATGGGTTGGTTGTAGAAATGCCTTCAGTGAGTGATGACATTCTCTACATTAACTTTTTTTTTTTTTTTTTGTGACGCAGTCTTGCTCTGTCACCAGGCTGGAGTAGAGTGGGGCGATCTCGGCTCACTGTAACCTCTGCCTCCCAGGTTCAAGCAATTCTCCTTCGGACTATAGGCACGTGCCATCATGCCACAGTCTTTTGTATTTTGTATTTTTAGTAGAGACCAGGTTTCACCATGTTGGCCAGGCTAGTCTCGAACTCCTGACCTCAGGTGATCCACCCGCCTGAGCCTCCCAAAGTGCTGAGATTACAGGCGCGAGCAATCTTGCCCAGCCTACATTAACTTTTTAATTTAATTTTTATGCTTATCACAGTTATACATGTACATGGGGTTCCTTTCTTTATTATTATTATTATTATTATTACTATTACTATTATTATTATTATTTTTGAGGCCATCTCCCTCTATTGCCCAGGCTGGAGTGCAGTGGTACAAGCTTGGTTCACCGCAACCTCCACCTCCTGCATTCAAGTGATCCTCCCACCTCAGCCTCCTGAGAAGCTGGGGCTACAAGCACATGCCAACATGCCCAGCTGATTTTTGTCTTTTTTGTAGAGACAGAGTTTCACCATGTTGCCCAAGCCAATCTCCAACTCCTGAGTTCAAGCGATCCACCTGCCTCAGCCTCCCAAAGGGCTCAGATTACAGACAATGAGCCATGGCTCCTGGCCTTTACATGGGGTTTAGAGTCAAATAGTTCTGCAAGACCTATGATTAAAAAAAAAAAAAAAAAAAAACCTTTTACCTCCATCTTCAATTTCCCATTCCCCAGATGCAAATTTTCCACTCTTTTTTTCCCTCCTTTTATTTGAGACAGTCTGTCGCCCAGGATGGTGCAGTGGTGCGATCTGGGGTCACTGCAATCTCCGCCTCCTGGGTCCAAGTGATTCTCCTGCCTCAGCCACCCGAGTAGCTGGGATTACAGGCATGTGCCACCATACCCGGCTAAGTTTTGTATTTTCAGTAGAGACGGGGTTTCACCATGTTGGCCAGACTGGTCTCGAAGTCCTGGGCTCAGGTGATCCACCCACCTTGTCCTCCCAAAGTGCTGTGATTACAGGCATGAGCCACGGCACCTGGTCAAATTTTCCACTCTTTTTAGCTGCTGTTTTCATACTTACCTCCATATATCTAAATAATATATTTATATTGCTACGTCTTGATTTTCAGTATTTTGTTCTATCAGTTTTCCACAATGGAAAATGTAAATTTTGCTGATTGTATGATCAACCTCACTGACTGCTTGCTTTCCATCCTCTGAGTTTACTTCTTTTTGGTGGAGCATATCCTTCAGTAGTTTTCTGAGAGAGGGTAAATGGAAGGCAAAGTTGCTACCATATAGACATATAAAATGTCTTTATTCTGGGCGGTGACTCATGCCCTGCACTTTGGGAAGCTGAGGCAGGAGGATTTATTGGACCAAGGAGTTCGAGACCAGCCTGGGCAACAAAGTAAGACCATGTCTGTACAAAAAAATCAAAAAATTAGCCGAGTGTGTTGGTGCACACCTGTATTCCCAGCTACTCGGGAGGCTGAGGCAGGAGGATTGGTTGAACTCTGGAGGTTGAGGCTGCTGTGAGCCATGATCATGCCACTGCACTACAGCCTGGGTGACAGAGTGAGCCCCTGTCTCAAAATTAAAAATTAAAAAAGTAAAAATGGGCTGGGCGTGGTGGCTCATGCCTGTAATCCTAGCACTTTGAGAAGCTGAGGTGGGCAGATTGCTTGAGCCCAGAAGTTCGAGACCAGCCTGGGCAACAGGACAAAACTCTGTTTCTACAAAAGATACAAAAACTAAGCCAGTTGTGGTGGTGCATACCAGCAGTCCCAGCTACTCGGGAGGCTGAAGTGGGAGGATCACCTGAACCCAGGAGGTTGTGGTTGCAGTGAGCTGTGATCGCAGCACTGTGCTCCAGCCTAAGTGGCACAGTGAGACCCTGTCTTTAACAAGTTAGGAAAGAGCCTTTATTCTTTCTTCATACACAGATGATAGTGCCGAATTCTACGTTAGAAAGTATTTTCCCTCAGAATTATAAAAGCACTTCTCAGTCATCTTCTGCCATCTAAACAGCTGTTGAGGAGTTGGATGTCATTCTCACACCTAATCCTTTTTGTGAAATCTACTTTTCTTGTCTGGAAGCCTGTTTCTCAGCATTTCCAGTGTTTGAGGATGTCATTGGTGTGGGTCGGTTTTCATTCATCCTTCTGGAAATTTGATGTCCCTTTCTGTCTGCAAACGCCTATTTTTTCTGTCTAAGATAAACTTTCTTAAAATGTTACTTGGATTATTTATTTTCCTTTCCCTAATTTCCCTGATTTGTCCCCCCTCTTTTTGGAACACTCTATTACTTGAATGGTGGATATCCTGGATAGCGTCTCTACTTCTTTCTTACTTTCTATCTATCTTTTTATTGTGCTTTCTAGAGAACTTCTTCAATTTTATCTTCTTATCATCGATTTAGTTTTTTGTTTGTCATGCCATACTATTTCAACTTTCAAAAACTGTTTCCTGAGTTTTCCTTGTTTTCTTTTTAACAGTATTTGCACTTTATGGATACTAGTGATATGAATATTAGTATTAATAATAGGATTTGTGTCTCTTTTAAAAGTTTTCTCTTACATATGCTTAAGACTGGGACATGAAAAAATAACTTGCCTGGAAGCTCTGTGTTTGGGGTTAAAGGTCTGTCAACTGTGAGCTTCACCAGATGGTTACCTGAAATGAGGTATTTTATTGGCTTAAAATATTACATCATGAGCATTTTGCTAGGTCATTAAAAATTTCTTAAAATAGGCCAGGCGCAATGGCTGACACCGGTAATCCCAGCACTTGGGAGGCCAAGGTAAGAGGATCACTTGAGCTCAGGAGTTCAAGACCAGCCTGGGCAACATAGCAATACCTCATCTCTACTAAAAACTAAAATAAATTAGCCAAGGGTGTCTGTAGTCCCAGCTACTCAGGAGGTGGAGGCGGGAGATCACTTGATCCCAGGAGATGGAGGCTGCAGTGAGGTATGATTTTGCCACTGTACTCCAGCCTGGGCAATAGAGCAAGATGAAAGAAAAAGAAAGAAAGAAAGAAAGAAAGAAAGAAAGAAAGAAAGAAAGAAAGAAAGAAAGAAAGAAAGAAAGAAAGAAAGAAGGAAGGAAGGAAGGAAGGAAGAAAGAAAGAAAGAAAGAAAGGAAGGAAGGAAGGAAGGAAGAAAGAAAGAAGGGAAAGGAAAGGAGAAGAAAGGGAAAGGAAAAGAGAGAACTTGAGTACTTAACAAAAATGATAATCCATAAATTTCACTATTTGAGTTTGCAAGAGTGGAGAATATGATTTTGACCAATACTTTGAATTGTGTTCTAAATGGCATTCATCAATACACTTGACAAAAGCTGAGTCAACATTGCAAAGTCACATGAGTGAAGTTGATTCTAGGTAAACTGACCACTATCAACCTAAAGAAACACAAAATGTACCAATCCTGGAGCCCATGGTGGGACACTGGGATCCCAGTCCAGATGTAACCCAGATTATTCTCTATGTGACCACAGTCTCTTGAATGAGGTATTCAGGAATTTGGAAGTCAGAACTTCAAACTTGTGTTTTGTTTTGTTTTGTTTTTTAATCTTGTTTTTGTCCAGTTTATATCATTTTAATGTCTCACCTGACACTGGGGAAGGTGAGGAAGATGCAAGAGGATATAGAGTATATTAAGGGTCTATGGTGTCTACTGGACATGTTACACATTTCATTACATTTATTCCCAAAATAACACTTTTATATATAAGAAAAGAGGCTCTGAGAAGCCAACTATCTTGCCCCAGGTCACAAGTTAGTAAGTGGCAGAGCAAGAAATTAAAACTGAAATCCAAGTGCATTTTCCTTCTCCTGAGACTGCACAGCCCTGTCATTGAAGTACATGGAAGAATCATGGGGTACAATGCATCTGTTGACAACTGTGGGGCAATTTTTTAAGAGTAGAGAATGTGGCCGGGTGTGGTGGCTTACGCCTGTAATCCTAACACTTTGAAAGGCCAAGGCGGGTGGATCACTTGAGGTCAATAGTTCAAGGCCAGCTTGGCCAACATGGTGAAATCCCATCCCTACTAAAAAAAAAACACACACACAAAAATTAACCAGGCTTGGTGGCGGGCACCTGTAATCCCAGCTACTCGAGAGGCTGAGGCAGGAGAATCGCTTGGACTTGGGAGGCAGAGGTTGCAGTGAGCCGAAGTCGGGCCACTGCACCCCAGCCTGGGCAACAGAGCCAGAGCAAGACTCTGTCTCCAAAAAACAAAAAAAAAGGTAGAGAATGTACTTGACATTCAAAAAAATTATACTTGGGGAGCAGAGAGCAACACCCAGTGGCACTATATCCCAGTTATTTGTGGCAGTGCCGATTTCTGCCTTACCTCATGAGCCCGAGCTCTGATTTTTGCTTCATACAATCTTGTCTGCATCAGTATACATTATCATGAATAACAGACTTAATGGGAAATGCTTCCTTTTTATAGCCCAGGACATTAAATTAGGATCAAAGGAGAGAACTCCTGTGTGAAAACACAAGGATTCTCTTCCGTGGTACTCTGGATGAAGCACAGACATGTCCAGAAGTGACCAAGCTGCAGTCAGCTGTTCCCACAAAGAAGAGCTGCCATGTGGAAACCAAAAATGAGAGCAGAAACTATGCTGAGATTTAAGAGAATGGAAATAACTGTCCCTTAGAGTAGAAAGGTTTCCTCTGAAGGTCTCTCCTGTTGCAACTGTGCAACAGTAGCAACAGGAGAGACAAACTGTATCTAGACAGTTTTAGGAAAGATATCACCTAAAAAGAAAAGTCCCCAACACTCGAAGATAGGTTGCTGCACCAACAGTAGGCCACTGAGCCTTCAGTGAAATTCAATTCTGGGGATGTTAACTGGGCACCAACTATGTGCGAGGCAGTGTGCCAGGTCCTGGGATATAGTCATGCCAAAATTCAGTCCCTCCTTTCAAGGAGTTAACTCTCTGGAAGAGAAGAGGGAAAGACGAACAATAAAATACAGAGATTGTCAAGTATCGAAGTACAGATGTTGTCCAGCACTGGAGTGAGTCAGGTTTATTGGATAAGACACCAGATAGTCTCTTAAAGACACTGGACACTATCCTAAGTATTTTTCATAAGTTTCAAAGGATGAATAGGAGTTCCCCAGAGAGCTACATTCTTCATAAAACCTCATTTCTTTAAGATTAGTCTCTGGGAAGAGATTTACCCAGTAGGGATCAGAGCTGGACGTTTTATTGTTTTCCAAGTTTGACCTTTTCATTTCAGGAGCATCGAGCATGAAGAGCCAACCCAGTATGACTGTGGGCATCTTGAGAGTAACACTGTGTCTTGTTCCTTCTTGTGTTCCTGCCATTGACTGCAATGCTCAGTAAATGTTTCAGGCATCAGCAAATGAATGATTGAACAAATGGGTCAATTAATCAACTAATAAATGAAAGCTATAATCATCAAGTGGAAAATAACACTTTTAAGTAAGGCTTTTATCACTACATAGCATAATAGAAAGGAAACAAGCCAGTTAATAAGAAATAATTTTGCTTAAAAAATAATTTTTCAGGCCTGGCTCGGTGGCCTTACATCTGTAATTCCAGCACTTTGGGAGGCCAAGGCAGGAGGATCTCTTGAGCCCAGGAGTCTGAGATCCCCCTGAGCAACATGGTGAAACCCTGTCTCTACAAAAAATACAAAAATTTAGCCGGGTGTGGTG
>NW_012123043.1:3048725-3055692 GCF_000951035.1 Colobus angolensis palliatus
AAAAAAAAGGAACAAAGGGATTAGTAAGGTTTTGTGATAGGGCAAGACTCAGGGATAAGGCAAAATATTGGGTAGGCATTAGAAATACGGTTCAGGGATGGTGTAAAGGGTTAGAATGACTGTTGCACAGAATACTTGGTCCAAATGATTGGATTTTAAAAGGTGTGTTAAAATAACTTTGTACTGTGGCAGACATCAGTGGGCTATATGGCATCAGTGTTAAAGTACTCTTGCCAAGAGAAGACGGCACAGTCAAAGCAGACCTATCAGGAATAACTTTGATGGCTTTTGCATCGTCAGTGGAAAGTAATTGATCATTGCCAATTTCAGGTAGCACTACACATCTTTTATTAACAAAATTTTTCTTTATTGAGACAAATCCTGTAAGTGAAAAGACCTGAGGCTGCTCAGCAGGATTCATTTCCAAATTTCTCTGGCCTGAGTTCACATCAAGAAATACCTCCCAGGGGTGATGAAATAATCTGCACGCCAAATCCCCGCAACATCCAATTTACCTGTATAACAAATCTGCACATGTATCCCTGAACCTAAATTAAAATAAATAAATACATTCAAAAGTTTCAAAAAAAAAAAAAAAAAGAAACACCACCCTAAAATGCTGGCTTTTGAGCCACAGGCTTCTTCAACTAAGGATTATGGGATCGTGATTTTAAATGACTAATAAAATGAAGATATAATCACAAATGAACAGAATGTGGGGCCAGTGAAGATGAATATTTATGAAGGAAAAAACGAACCATAGAACCTTAAAAGTGGGAGGAATCTTGTATGTCATTTGGAACAATTTTCTAGCACCCTAACTTCCTCATCAGGTGATTGCCTACCCTCTCTGACCACTGAGAACAGTGGGCAACTTACTACTCTTATGGCCATTATACGGAGCCAGGTCTTGTGGTCTGTTTTGGGGCAGGTTTAATTTATATTGTGAGATTGAGCTGAACTCTGCCTCTGTTAATTCCATTCCTTTGCCTCAGTTTTGCTCTTTGGGACAACACAGAAGACTTCTATGCTATTTCCATTGATGGCTCACAAAATATTTGAAGATATCAGACACGTGCCCACTTGTATCTTTTTTTTCAAACTAATTGTGAGTTTTCTCAACATTGATCTATGACAGAGCTTCTGATCTTTCTCCTCAGGCTGAGCACACCCTAGATTTTAACGTGTCTTTTTACTGCAGTGCAAAACTGAAACTAAATCTACATGTGGTTGGACAAGCTCACAGTGCAACGAGTGGCACGTTAGAATTCTGTTAATGTAGCCTAAGATTGCATTAGAATTTTAGCGACCACATTATACTGTGAGATTACGCACAATGAGCTTGCAATTAAATGAATTAAAACTCCAGATTTTGTTCAAATAAACTATCAAATTACCCTTCTGCCATCTCGTATGCTTTATTTGGAGGCTATGAAATGAGAGCTTCACATTTATCTCTTTTTCACCTTGTTTTAGTATGTAGGCTAGTTTTGTAAGATTAAAAGAACAGTAAATTGCTTTTTTAAAAAAATTTTTCATTGTAAAAAATTCAAATAATAAAAGTACAAAGAAGATATATTTTTATATATACCGATTATATATACCCATAATTTTACTACCTAGGAGTGATTACATTAAAAAATTAACATACAGAGTAATGTTTATAATAATATCAAAGTAAACAAATGTCATTTATAATAGTAAATGTATAGTTGCATTTGATAATTTATGTTTTGCAATTCTTAAGTATAGCAAGAAATCCAGGCTGGGTGCTGTGGCTCACGCCTGTAATCTCAGCACTTTGGGAGGTCGAGGTGGGTGGATCACCTGAGGTCAAGAGTTTGAGGCCAGCCTGGCCAAAATGGCGAAACCTCGTCTCTACAGAAAATACAAAAATTAGCTGGGCATGGTGGCGGGTGCCTGTAATCCCAGCTACTTGGGAGGGTGATGCAGGAGAATTGCTTGAACCCAGGAGGTTGCAGTGAGCCAAGATCATGGCATTGCACTCCAGCCTGGGTGACAGAGTAAGACTCCATCAAAAAGAGAAAGAAAAGAAAAGAAAGAGAGAAAGAAAGAAATCCATGACATAATACATGAAAAATGCAAGTTGCCAAACTGTAGAATCCCACTCTTGTAAAAGAAAAGAAAAATCCACGCATATTGACCTTATTATGTGGTACCCTGTTGTATATGTGAAGTACAATTTAATGAACAATTTGTTTCCAAAGTACACTCTTACTAGTAGAACCATTATATATGGTCTTGTTGCACTTGCACAATGATCTCCTTTGTATAAATGTTTAGAAGTATTGCTACCACAACTTATAAAATATTCTTGAGTATGTCATCTGTTATAGCTCTCCAAGTTTTGCATTCTCTGTAAATGTGATAAGCACACCTCTTTTTCAAATCCAAGTAATTGATAAAAATGTCAAACACAAAACTCAAATCGAGTGTTAACCTTTTCTACAAAGCCTTTGGCAATGCCTTCCCTTCTCCTACCTAGAATTAATTGCTCTTTTCTTAGTGTCCCCAGTGAACCCCATTCAGATTTGTATAGCAAAGCATTTATAATACTCTATCATTCTTTTTTCCTTTTAATGTGCTTTCCCGTAAAATTTATTAGATGGCAAAGAACAGTACTTCCAAGTTTCACTTAGGTGCTGCCACCCCAACACAGTTTCTTGCACATAGTAGTTCATAGTTATGATTGAATGAATGA
Source organism: Colobus angolensis palliatus (assembly GCF_000951035.1). Taxonomy (NCBI): domain Eukaryota; kingdom Metazoa; phylum Chordata; class Mammalia; order Primates; family Cercopithecidae; genus Colobus; species Colobus angolensis. The sequence goes on from NW_012123043.1 coordinate 3,051,448, forward strand.
ATAAGTAAATGACTGAAGAATTCTATACAGAATCAAGGACAAATTCCCACAGCATGCCATGAAATGTTTATTTTTAGGCTGATTTAAACCTGTTCATCTCAGAACTTTGGTTGCAGTTAAGTTATTGGTTCATTCACTTTGTCGTTTATCCACCTATTTATTCTATACAGGAGTCATTTCTTTATTTGTTTCTTTGTACAATTTATTGAGTACTTAAAATGTTGCGAAGTCACTGAGATAAAGGCTATGGGGAAAGACAAAGGCCACAAGGGAGGTATAGAAAAAATGCTTTTAGGATTCAGAGAAGAAAGATCATTTCCATACTGCTCAGAGAGGGTGATGGTGGTGGGAGTTAACACGGATGAGTGAACGGGGTGGTGGTGGGCAAACGTTTTCCTTCTTTAATTTTAATTGGATCAATTAAATAAATTTGATTTGGGCCTTGAGGCAGAAATAAATGGATATGCAAAGATGGTGGAAGGAAATTATAATTACATGTGCAAAAGTGATAAGAGGATAAAGAAAGCACACAGCAATGGGATAAAAACATTAGAAAAATAAAACCACTAGCATTCCAATACGTATTCAACAGCAAGCTAAACAATACAGCAGGAGAAAAGCAATAGCAAAAAATGAGACAACATTCTGAAAAACTTCACATAAAAGAAGATTCAAATACCTGTAAAGATATGTGTCATGTAAAGAAACATGCCTTGCACTTGGACAGGAAGATTCGCTGTAAAGACATTTATTCTCCCTAAATTAATTATTAATTTTTAAATGTAATGCAATCTTGGCTGGGTACAGTGGCTCACACTTGTAATCCCAGCACTTTGGGAGGCCATGGCGGGCTAATCACTTGAGGCCAGGAGTTTGGGCCCAGCCTGGCCAACATGGTAAATCCCCAACTCTACTAAAAATACAAAAATTATCTGGGCGTGATGGTGCATGCTTGCAATCCCAGCTACTCAGAAGGCTGAGGCATGAGAATCACTTGAACCTGAGAAGCGAAAGTTGCAGTGAGCTGAGATTGCACCACTGCACTGCAGCCTGGGTGACAGAGTGAGACTCTATCTAAAAAAAAAAAAAAGAAGAAGAAGAAAGAAAGTAATGTAATCCAATCCCAATCAAAATAACAATAGGAATTTGAAGGGGTGCAGGCCTTGACAGAAACATACTGAAATTCATCCAAGAAAATAAATGTGTCAGACAGCAATTCCCAGACTTTGCTGCATGTTCTAATCAATAGGGGAACTTTTGGAATCGCATTGATTTCACTGGGTCACATTGAGAAGCATCCCAGGTGACACTGAGAGTATGCAAAACATTTCCGAAAAAAGAAAGATAATAGGTGGATTAGCTCTACCACGTACCAAAATATACTCTAAAACTATAGCAATTGAAACAATTTGGCACTGACATGGGAGATACAATAGACAGTGAGGTGAAATAGAGCCCAGAAATTGATTAATATACATGGAAATGTAAGATAGAAGTTAAAGTGGCCAAAAAATCTGGTGCAACTGGCTAGCCATTTGAGAGAAAATGGAATCTCTTCCTTATCAGTTCTGAATGACTCTCCTCTCCCTACCTCTCTTCCTACCTCTGTGATCCAGTTTCCATGCAACAGCCAGAGTAATCTTAAAATCCATGATCAGATCCTGCCTCTGGTAAACTGTTCAATTGGTTTCTACTCACTTAGAAGGAAATTCCAAGTCTTGATGGTGCCTTCCAAGCCTGGCACTAGTTAGTCTAGGCCCTCTCTTCAGCCTCCTTTCTGCTTCTCTCCCTTTGGCTTCCTCTGCACCGACACACTATTCTGTGAATCCCAGAACACCCCACGCCCTTTCCATGGCAGGGCTTCTGCGTTCTCCTTGCCCCTCCTGATCCTTATAAGACTAGCTTCTGGCTGGGCGCTGTGGCTCATGCCTATAATCCCAGCACTTTGGGAGGCCGAGACGGGCAGATTACGAGGTCAGGAGATGGAGACCATCCTGGCTAACATGGTGAAACCCCGTCTCTACTAAAAACACAAAAATTAGCCGGGCCCGGTGGCGGGCGCCTGTAGTCCCAGCTACTCGGGAGGCTGAGGCAGGAGAATGGCTTGAACCTGGGAGGCGGAGCTTGCAGTGAGTGGAGATCACTCCACTGCACTCCAGCCTGGGCGATGGAGCAAGACTCCATCTCAAAAAAAAAAAAAAGACTAGCTTCCTCTTGCATTCAGGTCTCAGAGGGGTCAACGTCACCTTCACCAAGCGGCCTTTCCTGACCTATTTAGGACATTCCCCATCCACTACTCATAATTCTCTATCACTGCATCCATCTGGACACAGCATTTGCTTCTTTACTAGCTCTTACCATAATTGATAATTATTATAAATATTTGTTTATCTTTTTTTCTCCAACTCTCTTAAGCTATGTAAGAGAGGACCTTGTTAATATTGTCACTCCTGTAATCTCTGGATCTAGCACATAGTAGATGCTCAATAAATATTTGTTGCAGAGAGCTTTGTGTGAGGTAGAAGCTGGGCCTGAGGTCTAAGAGAGAAATTGTTCTTGTTTCACCAGCAGAACCTGCAACTGCTTTGCGTGACTGTAGTGGTACTCTGGGAGAGAGTTATAAATCTCAGTCAAGGTGGGTTCCTTCCCCTATTTAGGAGCTGTATCCCTAGAGTTAGAGTCAGAGTCCTAAGCTAAACTATTTGCTGAAGCTCTGATGCCCAAACTGGGCATCAAATCCTTCTTAACCGCTTTGTGCAGCAGAAAGTTCATTCTCCTTGATGGGAGAAATATGGAAACAAAATAATAATAGGTTAGCAGCATAATTCTGATGTTTCTCTGTGACTGATGAATAGAATCAGTTAAGATTGTCATAAAATGTTAACGCTAGAAAAATGCCTTGAACGTCATCTCCCAGTGATTATAAAATAGTGCAGCCCTTCCATTTGACAGATGAAGTAAATCAGACCCAGGGAGGTTCAGTAGTTTGCTTAGGCACACGGTGAATAGTGGCAGTGAAGTCTGTATCTTACCCACATGTTGATGTGCAGTTGAACACCTATGCTATAACAATAGTCTCTTTGTCACATCTAAGAAAAATCATTTAAAACCACAGCTCATTTTGAAAACTTCATTATTATTCAGTAACTTTATACATCTTCTGCAAACAGTATACCTAACTCTTTCTTATTCACTTGATTATAGAAGCTTTAAAAATAATTAATTGATTTGGGGAATGGGCCTAAAGACCCCAAATGAGGACTGTCTACAGAATAAGAGACAGGAAGCTGGAGCCACAGGGTGACAGAGTGACAGACTTGGGTCTGACTGGTCTTCTCCTTTGCTGTCGTGAAAGAATCTATCCTGGTGTTAGAAAACACCCAGAACAGGCCACTCTGTGAGGAAACCTCTAAGGACCTGAGCTGGTCAAGGGCCTCTTACCGATGTCAAGTCAGCAGTAACAGTAGAAAACCTGGGCTGTTTGAATGGGATAAAATGGTCTTGGCTTATCACCTAGGCACTTCTCCCTCCTTGCACTCCTTCTAACCAAAAAGATAATTCAAGAAGAGTTACCTATTTGTTGCAGTATCTAGAGCAAGATGATCTTTGGCCTTTACCCTCTTTATGTTGTGGTTATTTTTGGTGGAGGGAATATAAGTGTGTGCCAACTCCACAGGCATTGCATAACAAAATAATATGAGCCACTGGAAATGCCAACGAGCACCTGCTTGCCAAGGTCTTATGTCGGACTTTTCTTTTCTTTTCTTTTTTGAGACGAAGTCTCACTCTGTCACCCAGGCTGGAGTACAGTGGAGCGGTCTCAGCTCACTGCAACCTCCACCTCCCAGGTTCAAGCTATTCTCGTGCCTCAGCCTCCCGAGTAGCTGGGATTACGGTTGCGTGCCACTACATCCGGCTAATTTTATTTTTGTATTTTTAGTAGAGGTGGGGGTTTCGCCATATTGGCCAGGCTGGTCAAACTCCGCACCTCAAGTGATCCGCTTGCCTCGGCCTCCCAAAGTGCTGGGATTATACGCGTGAGTCACTGCGCCCAGCCGTGTTGGACTTCTATGATTGAGCAACAATCTTTAAAAAAATGTTTAAGGGCCAAGTGCGGTGGCTCACACCTGTAATCCCAGCACTTTGGGAGGCTGAGGCAGGTGAATCACAAGGTCAGGAGATTGAGACCATCCGGGCTAACATGGTGAAATTCCATCTCTACTAAAAATACAAAAAAAAATTAGC
>NW_012123043.1:3055811-3084859 GCF_000951035.1 Colobus angolensis palliatus
CAACAAAGTAATAATTCTAAAGGATAAAAGATAACTCTAGGCCTGGCACAGTGACTCACACCTGTAATCCCAGCACTTCGGGAGGCTGGGGGGGGGGGGTGGATCACGAGGTCAGGAGTTCGAGACCAGCCTGGACAACATGGAGAAACCCTGTCTCTACTAAAAATACAAAAATAAGTCGCGGCAGGAGAATGGTGTAAACCTGGGAGGCGGAGCTTGCAGTGAGCTGAGATCCGGCCACTGCACTCCAGCCTGGGCGACAGAGGGAGACTCCGTCTCAAAAAAAAAAAGAAAAGAAAACCTGAACAGATATCACTATTTAAAAAATAATCATAATGTTATCTCAGTTTACTGTGGTACTTGGGATCACTGCTAGTTTAATTGTTTATTTGTTTGTTTTTGAGACAGGGTAGCCCAGGCTGGAGTGCAGTGGTGCAGCCGTGGGTCACTGCAGCCTCAACCTCCTGGGCTCAATCGATTCTTCTACCTCAGCCTCCCGAGTAGCTGGGACTACAGGTGCATGTCTCCATACCCTCCTAATTCTTAAAATATTTTTTGTAGAGACCAAATATTTTAGTCTCTCCATGTTGCCCAGGCTGATCTTAAGCTTGTGGTCTCAAGCAAGCCTCCCTCCTTGGCCTCCCAAAGTGCTGGAATTACAGGCGTGAACTACGGTGCCGGGCCTTAGTTTAATTGTTAGTCCACTCTACATTATGAGTAATTATTCTGACTTGGCTTAGATCAGTGTGGCCATCTTATCTCTGTCTTCAATACTAAGCAATGCTTTAATCAAAAGACCTCAAAGTACTTTGAATAGAATATAATTAAACCTTCAGTTCCTGTGAAAGAGTTCTATTTTGAATTGCCAAAGTATGCAAATTCATCTTTAATCATCATATAATTACATTTTAGGATCTTGCCAGAAAATATGACCTTGAACTCACTGTACCCTGTTCTTATCGAAGCCCAGTTATGAAAAATGATACCAATGGGATGATTTCCAAAAAGATATACAGTCTACCTCTTCCTACTTATTCTCAATTTTGTCTGGGACCAAGCCAGACCACCAGAGGATCATATACTAGATTGCAATGTTTTTCACTGTCTTAAGATTGTTTTTTATAATGACTTTATTGAGACATAAACATATCATTCATTTGAAGTGTACAATTGAATGGTATTAAGACTATTCACAGAGTTGTGCAAACATCACCACAATTTTAGAAAAATTTTACCATCTCTAAAAAAAAAAAATCTGTGCCCTTTAAATATTACTTTTTCCCTAGTCTTTCTACTCCTTCTCCTGCCCCCAGTCCTAAACAACCACTCATCTACTTTCTGTCTCTATAGGTTTGCCTATTCTGGAAACTATATAAATGGGATCATATTATATGCCATCCTTTGTGACTGGCTTCTTTCATTATTTTCATTGTTTAACATAATATTTTCAAAGTTCACCTGTGTTGTGGCATGTATCAGTACTTTATTCCAGCTTTTATTTTTTTTAATTTAAAAGACAGCGTCTTTCTATGTTGCCCAAGTTGGAGTGCAGTGGCTATTCACCGGTGTGATCACAGCACACCACAGCTTCAAATTCCTGGGCTCAAGTGATCCTCCCATCTCAGCCTCCCAAGTAGCTGGGGCTATAGGCATGTTCCACCACACCCAGCTATTCCTTCTTATAGCCAAATAATATTCCATTGTATGGATCATTTTTTTTCTTTTTTTCTTTTCTTTTTTTTTTTCTGAGATAGAGTCTCACTCTGTTGCCCAGGCTGGAGTGCAGTGGCACAATCTTGGCTCACTGCAACCTCCAACTCCTGGTTCAAGCAATTCTCCTGCCTCAACCTCCCAAGTAAGTAACCGGGATTATAGGCATGCCACCACACTTGGCTAATTTTGTATTTTTAGTAGAGATGGGATTTCACCATGTTGGTCAGGCTGTTCTCAAACTCCTGATCTCAAGTGATCCACCTGCCACAGCCTTCCAAAGTGCTGGAATTACAGGAGTGAGCTACCATGCCCGGTCCCTTATATGGATCTTGCACATATTATTTATTCATTCATCAGTTGATGGGCATTTGGGTTGTCTCCACCTTTGGGACATTATGAATAATGTGGCTATGAACATTCATATGCAGGTTTTGGGGTAGACATATGTCTTCATTTCTCTTGAGTGTATACCTAGGACTGGAATTGCTGAGTCAAATGGTACTTTTATATTAAAATTTTTGAGGGACTGTGAGACTGTTTCCCACAGTGGTGTGTGAGGGTTCTGATTTCTCCAATCCTATTGAACATTTGTCATTATCTGACTTTGTTACAGCCATCCTACTCAGAGTGATGTGGTGTCTTGTGGTTTCGGCTTGCATTTCCCTGATGACTAATGATGTGGAGCATCTTTCCATGTACCTGTCGGTCATTTGTATATTTTCTTAGGAGAATTGTCTATTCAGATCATTTGCCCATATTAGTTAAATTGAATTATTTGTCTTTTTCTTATTTAAGAGGTTTTTTTTAATATATTTTAAAAGAAGTCCCTTATCAGATCTATGATTTGCAAATCTATTCTCCCATTCTGTGGGTTGTGTTTTTACTTTCTTTCTTCCTTTTTTTCTTTTTGAGACAGGGACTGGTTCTGTCACCCACACTAGAGTGCAGTGGCGTGATCTCGGCTCACTGTAACCTCCACCTCTTGGGCTTAAGCGATCCTCCCACCCCAGCCTCCCAGGTAGCTGGGACTACAGGCTCATGCCACCATGCCCGGCTAATTTTTGTATTTTTTGTAGAGGCAGATTTCACTATATTGCCCAGGCTGGTCTTAAACTCCCAAGCTCAAGTGATCCGCCTGCCTCAGCCTCTCAAAGTGCTAGGATTACAGATGTGAGCCACCATATCTGACCCTGTTTTTACTTTCTTGATAGTGTTCTTAAAAGCACAAAAGTTTTTAATGCTGTTGAAGTTAAATTTATTTTTTGTTGTTGCTCTTTGTGCTTTTGGTGTCATGTCTAAGGGTCCATTGCCAAATCCAAGATCACAAAGATTTACCCCTATGTTTTCTTCTAAACGTTTCCTAATTATTGCTTATGTTTAATGTTATTGCTTACATTTAGGTCTAATCTATTTTGAGTTAATTTTTGTATATGGTGTGAGGTAAGGTTCCAACTTCACTTTTTGCATGCAGTGATCCTAGGATTGTTTTTCTCAAAGACCAGCTAGGCATTCCAATAAACAGCTCCATAGAACACAGCTTTGTATGTTTTGAAGGGATGTGGTTGACAATAGTGTTCACTACATCACAGTGTTCACTACATCTTTTATGAAGATCTGCATAAGAAATTTGCTTCCAGGAAACCAGATTTTCTCAGCTATTCAACTGTTTACTCACTCACTAAATCATTCATTCATTCCCTCACTCACTCACTCACCCAATCAATTCATCGTTTAGTACATACACTTAAAATGCTTTTTAGAGAATTCACCTGAGAGCAGGGGACTTTGTTTCCAGGAAACTTTATCTGATAAATAAAATGAACTTGACACAGATTGGATATCTTTTTCTTTGGCAATTGAGCAATTGAGAAGCTCAGACTCAAATGCGATGCTCATCTCTTTGAATACCTTATGCCACTGATCCCCAACCTTTTTGACACCAGGGACTGGTTTCGTGGAAGACAATTTTTCCATGCATGTGGAGGCGGTAGGGAGGGTTTCAGGATGAAACTGTTAACCTCAGATCATCAGACATTAGATTCTCACAAGGAGTGCACAACCTGGATCTCTCGCAGGCACAGTTCACAACAGGGTTTGCGCTCCTATGAGAATCTAATGCTGCTGCTGACCTGACAGGAGGCAGAGCTTAGGCGGTGATGCTTACTCGCTCCCACTGACTCCTGCCGTGTGGCCTGGTTCCTAACAGGCCATGGACTAGTACTGGTCAGTGACCTGGTGGTTGAGGATCCCTGCCTTATGCTTAAGGTGAATATTTTGTGTATACTACTGACTGATTTGACCTTATTTTCCTGCCTTTATAGTCCTCGGATTTCCTCATCTTTTATTTTGACTCTGCTGTATCACATGCATCCCTGGAGCCACCCCAAATTATATTCTGGAACAAAATGAGGTAGAAATAAGAAACAAAATCTCCCAAAGTATGTTGGTATTTTGGGGCATTTCTTGAATTTTGCCTCATTCTGTGCTTCCTTATTAACATGTCCAAATTATACCAGAATTTGTGGGCAAACAATAAGTCTCATTAACCTTTGTACTCTGTGTTCCCTTTCTCCAGCCCCTAGGCGAATTCCCTAAAAAGTACTTAAAATACATCTATTTAATGATTGATTGAGTGAATGAATGAGGGAATGAATGAGTGATTTTGTGAAGGAGTAAATAGTTGAAAGAATAAATTTGGCCTCACTCAAGGCAGGTGAAGCACTTCCTCCCTGATTCCATTTTAGGAGCCACCAGAAAAAGTCCAACATTCAACACAATAATTCATCCTGCCCACTGGGTAGTGTTTATAATCCCACCCATCTGAGCTTCTTCCCGTTATAAAAGAAACCAATTCTCCGTGTGGTCCTCTACCACCTACATCAGAATCAGCTCAGTTACTTATTAATAATGTAGATTCCTAGGCCTCACCCAGGGGAAATAGAGAAGGAATTGCATTTTAACAAGGACCCCAGTAGACTCTTTTGGACTTTAAAGTTTGAGAAATATTGCCTTGAAATGATAAGATTTGGAAAGGTTATCATTTTAAGTGGTTATTGGTGCTTTATAACTTGTTGTGAATGATTTTTGTGTAGAGAAAAGGAAAAATGTGTTAGGACCCCAGAAACATCAATGCAAGAATACGCCAAAACACTGTCTTTTTCAAAAATGTGCCTATGGTTAGTTTTGTGGGGAAATGAACACAATCTAGTTAAAATTCTGTAAGCATGAAGGTTCAGGTGAGATGGCTTAAATTATAAATTTCATGAATTTTGTTGGCTTATGATAAGGGACAGCTACATTGTAAGAAATATAACACTAAAACAATAACTTTCATAAGCAAGGTTACTTTTAGCGATCCCTATGTACATAGATTTGAGATGGCTGGTTTGCTTTGAAAAGAGAATGAAAGGGTTATTTTGGCAACTTTGTACTTTTGTACTGATCCTGAACTGTATCTTCCTGGAGGCCATTTTGAAGTGTGAAATTGAAGAGAAATACCAGGCAGATGGCCAAAATTTTAGAGACTGGATGGAAAGTAATTCTTTTTTCTTTTGACTGGGACAGTGAAAGCTAAAGATCTCTTCTGCATTTGAAGATGTATTTTTGGCCTACTTTTACAGTACTCATAAATAACACTTTTTAACTGGAAAACCCCCAAAACTCTCATATAGAAACCAAACCTTGTAATTCTATTCTTTCTTTATGTCAGCATGGGTCATTCATGTTTTGAAAGCAGCTTCAGCAAAATCCCCTGGTTTCAGTTTTATTAAGATAACTGTTTCATTCATTCTTTGTGTTAGTATTCTTCTAAGCCAAACTCATTACCCCAGTTCCCCTTGTAGATCCAGAGAAATCCATTGCCTTGGGCCCCAGCTGGATAGACATGCATCTCAGAATGCAAAATACTAAAAAAAAAAAACCTGAAATAACATCTTTCAGAACTTCTGTGGTGAAACTTGCTTAAACTTTCTAAAACGTATAAGAAAAAGATTGATTAACTTAGTAGAGTTTTATTTATTTCTTTGAGACAGGAGTCTTGCTTTGTCACCCAGGCTAGAGTACAGTGGTACTATCTAGGCTCACTGGCCTCTGCCTCCTGGGTTCAAGTGATTCTTCTGCCTTCTGCCTCCCGAGCAGCTGGGATTACAGGCATCTGCCACCACGCCTAGCTAATTTTTGTATTTTTAGTAGAGACGAGGTTTCACCATTTTGGCCAGGCTGGTCTCGAACTTCTGACCTCACGTGATCTGCCTGCCTCAGCCTCCGAAACTGCTGGGATCACAGGCATGAGCCACCACACCCAGCTGAATTTTAAATAACAATAAAATAAAAGCATATTTACTGAAGAAAAAAACAAACTTAAATGTTCAATAATGCAAGGTTAAATAAATTAAATTTTATCTAAACAATAAACTATTATGCAGCCATTCATTTTTCAAAGAATTTTTAGCAACTAGAAACACTGTTTATGATAGATACAATTTTAGGAGAGAAGAGTACAGAGTGTGTGATGTCAGTTATATAAATGCATTGAGATTTGCATACTGAAAAAGATGGAAAGGAAATAGCCAAAATAGTAACGGGGATTTTCTCTAGTTGTACAATTTTCTGTGATTCTCATTATCTAAATTTCCTAATTTTTTAAACAAAATAATTGCATTAAACTATGTCATTTTATTTCTTTGGGTTTTTTGTTTATTATTTTTAGTATTTGTGCTGGCAAAAACAAGCATTGTAAGTAAATTTTAAAGTCCGAGCAACATTAAATCACAGTATCTTTTCATTGCGATTTCCTGTTACAGCAATGATCTCCAATCTCTTGGTTGTTACCCTAATTTAGAAATTTTCCCACCTTAGTGTATAGAAGCTCACCTGGTATGCCCCGCCTCCACCCCGGGTCCCAGATTTGCTAAAGACAGTCTGAGCACAGGCCCAGGAACCTGCATTTTTTTTTTTTTTTTTTTTTTTGAGACAGAGTCTCGCTCTGTCGCCCAGGCTGGAGTGCAGTGGCCAGATCTCAGCTCACTGCAAGCTCCACCTCCCAGGTTTACGCCATTCTCCTGCCTCAGCCTCCCGAGTAGCTGGGACTACAGGCCACGCCACCGCGCCCGGCTAATTTTTTGTATTTTTTAGTAGAGACGGGGTTTCACCGTGTTAGCCAGGATGGTCTCGATCTCCTGACCTCGTGATCCGCCCGTCTCGGCCTCCCAAAGTGCTGGGATTACAGGTTTGAGCTACCGCGCCTGGCTGGAACCTGCATTTTTAACAGGCATACCTGGTGATCTGATGCAGGTGGTAATTGGCCCACTTAACAGGCACTACTCTAAAATCTCCTAACCTCATCCCCTCATTTTTGTTTTCTCTCTGCTTATTGTGCCAATCAAATTTTCCTGGAATAGGGAATAACTTTACACCAGCCTCTTATCTCCATCTGGTAGTGGTATTAGAAATCTGTGATGGGAATATGGATCATGGCAGCCATGTGAGGAAGTCGTGTGTCAGGGGATCAATTTTCCTATCTATCCTCTTTCTCCAACCTATAAACCCTTTCCATCAATCTTCACTCCATTTATGGAAAAGGTTTCTCTTTGAAAATTGTGTTTAAGGATTCCTTTTTAATCATTAAGCCACTGGTTGAAAGGCCGTAAGTAAGTTATGTAGTCTTGCTAACCCTAAATTTCCTCATCTAAGAAAGGAGAATATGGTAATATCACCTTGTATAGAGGTAGTAAGGATTAGAAATAATATAAGTAAAATACTACCACAAAGTGAGACTCAGTCAAAGACAATATTATCATTATTTACAGGGATACAGTTTACTGAGAAGCAAAACAAATCAACCCAATTTGTAGCGTAATGTTATTTTCTTGAGCTTACCTAAAAAACAATAGTGTCTGAATGTGCAAATAAGAATTACCCTGAGTATTAGACTTTCCATGTCAAAAAACTTATAATTGTCACTTTATTTTTCAAAAATAAATGAACTCTGTTGAGCTAAATCAAAATATATTTAAGAAATAATGCTTATGGCAGTGGAGTATAAAACATAATGGACAGCTTTTGCGGGTGATTAAACATCCAAGTGATGCTGAGACATATTGTGTAACCACAAATGTAATGACAGTGAGTACCTACCAATGCCAAAAACATTATTATTAATACATGACAAGGAAGAGCCAACAAACCAAAACAGGAGAAGGCGAAGACTGTGTTTTTTATCTCTATTGCTGTAAGGATAGAGTTATGGTCCTACGATCACGCACACGCACACACACACACTCAAGTTACCTGTTACTTCAGCTGGATTCTGAAGGACATCTAAGTGTTTCATTGTCATGTTGGGTCATCATTTTGCTAACTAAATTTGATTAATCATACCATTGATACGATGGGTCTTTACAACAGAAGACTACCTTACCTAATCTGTCCAGTATGGTCAGCAGAATATGAAAGGCGTAATACCAATATATATTTGAAAAGACAGATATGAAAGGCCTGATACCAAAAATATACTCAAAAAGGTAAGGGAAGAGAAATTGACCAATTTAGGGAGAGACAAAAGCAGAAGGTGAAAGAAAGAATCAAAAAAAGAAAATGAATGAAAACATACTACTAATTAGATACAAAATCAATACTAATTAGAACTATGGTATGCATTCATTCAACAAACATCTACAGAATCTCTACTGCATGTCTGGTGATGTAAGAGACTGAGAGATGAGGCCGATAGAGCCCCTGCCCTACATTGGTCGTTGAGTGGGGAAGACAGGCACGTAGTAGATGAGTAGATGAGTTACTTGGAAGCTTTCATTTGTTCAGTCAACAATCATTTAGCACCTCTGATAAGCCGGGCTTTGTGCTAAGCAGTGATGCATATACAAAATGATGATGAGAATATAACGATTATTTGAGTTCAAAAGAGATAGAGCACTTATAGGATTAGATGTTGGATGACAATATTAGGATAAACAGATATGAGTGAATATTATAATGATGTTATTCAATTGTGACTTAAGCAAATACTGTATCTCTCATGCAAATGCATTAAGTTAGATGCGTAATAAGTGTTAGCTGGGGGCAGATAAATTTTATTTATTTATTTATTTATTTACTTAGTTTTTCTGCTTTTTTTTTTTAAATATTTTAAGTTCTAGGGTACATGTGCACAACGTGCAGGCTCGTTACATAGGTATACAAATGCCATGCTGGGCTGCTGCACCCATCAACCCATCCTTTACATTAGGTATTTCTCCCAATGCTATCCCTCCCTGCTCCCCTAATCCCACGACAGGCCCCAGTGTGTGATGTCCCCGATACTGCATCCAAGTGTTCTCATTGTTCAATTCCCACCTATGAGTAAGAACATGTGGTGTTTGGTTTTCTGTCCTTGTGATAGTTTGCTCAGAATGATGGTTCCCAGCTTCATTCATGTCCCTGCAAAGGACATGAACTCAGCCGGCAGATAAGTGTTATTAAAAAACGAAAAGGGAAACATACTTTCTACCTCTTGGTGGTTGTCTTTGTGGTGCCAACAGGCTAGACTTTTATTTGTTTTGTAATCAAGTGTCCAAATGTGTAATTCTTTCTAATTTATGGATCTACCTTGAATACTATGATGTACCTTGAATAGTATGAAATAAGGTAGGTTTAGTTGGCAGGGCGTGTCTTCAGAGGAGGGCGAACAGGCTCAGCAGTCTATAAATGCAAATGTACCAATCTGGGCTTTCTTAGAGAACTAACTGGAGCATTAAATCAGGGAAATAGGCAACTAAACTTAAATTTCACATTCAGGCTAGACACACATTCTGAAGTCCTACTTGATTAAAAGAAAAATTTAAAATGACAATGCTGTTTATAAATATATCAACATCCATACATTTTAAAATATATTCACACACAGAGCTAAGAAAGTTCTGTATGTGTTTTGTTTTGTTTGAGACGGAGTCTCGCTCTGTCGCCCAGGCTGGAGTGCAGTGGCCGGATCTCAGCTCACTGCAAGCTCCACCTTCCAGGTTTACGCCATTCTCCTGCCTCAGCCTCCTGAGTAGCTGGGACTACAGGCGCCCGCCACCACGCCCAGCTAGTTTTTTTGAGTTTTTTTAGTAGAGACGGGGTTTCACCGTGTTAGCCAGGATGTTCTCGATCTCCTAACCTCGTGATCCGCCCGTCTCGGCCTCCCAAAGTGCTGGGATTACAGGGTTGAGCCACCGCACCCGGCCAGTTCTGTATGTTTTATATGTTGCTTCATAATCAATAGCCTGTAAGATTTGTATTCAGATTTTAACACTCACTTACTAAGGACGTAAGAAATAGTAGGGCTTTTGGCTGGGTGTGGTGGCTCATGCCTGTAATCCCAGCACTTTGGGAGGCCCAGGCAGGCAGATCACCTGAGGGCAGGAGTTCAAGACCAGCCTGGTTTTTAGTGAAACCCCGTCTCTACTAAATATACAAAAATTAGCCAGGTGTGGTGGTGCATGCCTGTAGTCCTAGCTACTCGGGAGGCTGAGGCAGGAGAATTACTTGATCCAGGAGGCAGAGGTTGCAGTGAACTGAGATCATGCCACTGCACTCCAGCCGAGTGACAGGGGAGACTGTCTCAAAAAAAAAAAAAATAGGGCTTTTTATCAATACAGTTCAACACACCCTTATTGAGTGTTTTGGCACAAAAATTTTGGCGCAAAAATTCCTTAACCTCTAACAATCTAATGGGAGAAAGTCACCCCATTTTTAGACTATTTCAGTTCTCTCCTTTTCCAGGTTAAAGGACACGGCCCTTATTTCAAGAGCATCTATACAGATTTCCAAACTCCTTTGTTCCTCCCTGCCCTCCTGCTACTTAGGGCGGCTGTCTTTCCTCCCTTCACCACAGATCCCATTCTCCCCTTCTTTCTCAGGAATGTTTTACTCTCTCCATGCTTATCCCTTTTCTCTCTGGGAATTTCAATTCACGCTCTCAAAAGAGATTGAAACATGCTCAAGATTATCTCATCTAAATAAAAACAAACAGCAAAAAACCTTCCTAAGACCCTATATCCTTCTTCAGCCTTATCGCTCTCTTCCTCTTTACAGTCAAGTTTCTAAAGCGTTATCTGTATTTCCTGTGTATTTCCTTACCTCCCACTGGCTCCTCAACTCACTTTAATACAGCTTCCACCCCTTCTCCCCCAGGCAGCTCCTACTATCAATGGTTTCCCAAATGCCATGAGTACATTTGAGGCCGTATCTCTGTCCACCTCCTTGAAATGCTTGGTTTCAGTGATACCAGGATCTCATGTTCTTCCCACCTAGTGACTGCCATGCTGGAGCAGCCTGGCAATAGTGGTCCTTCAGTGCCATCCTCAGAAGAAACGAGAGGTGGCTACCGTCTCCCCACTCTTTCTCTGCAGATGTTCTTCTACCCTAAAGACCAGAGTCTAGGCTGTCCTTGAAGCGGAGCCTCTCCCTAGATGAAATGACTGGGTTTTTTTTTGTTTTGTTTTGTTTTGTTTTTGAGACAGGGTTTCTCTCTGTCGCCTAGGCTGAAGTGCAGTGGCGCAATCACGGCTCACTGCACCCTGATTGTTTCTATTTACAGAATTTTTATAGAGGAAACATGGTCAGGCTCCAGAAGATGGGGAAATTTAAAAAAAGAAAAAAGAAAAATATGGGAGCAGAGAGAAGAGAGGTTTTCAGGCTGGGAATTGGACCTGGAAATCTTCCTCACCTTTCCTCCTCTCCATTCTTGCCCCTGCATCTTAAGGTGGCTCCCATCTACCTATTTACATAAGAAAAGGAAACAGCGCTCAACTTCACTGTAACTTGGAAATGGGGATTAAAAGGTACATTGGAAAGGTTTTGGACAGGCTAGAACTGTGGTGTAAATGTTTTGTAAATCAACACATCATTGATCAGTTAAAAAATTTTAGAACGTGTAACCATCTAGATTTGCCTCAAGACACAAATGACCCAGATTTCAGAGTTTCAGGAACATGAGATAATGTTGGAAAGTTTTTCTCTGTAAAAAAAACTGTGATATACTGGAATAACAGAATTCAGAAAGCTGGAGTTGAAGTCAGGTCTCTACCTTTTTGGTTCCTCCTCATCCTCATTCTTCCTTCCCCAAACTCTAAAGGCTAGAATTTCCCATGACTAGTCCCAAACACTGTACTTTTCTCACACTCAACCTCTCCTGAGGCCGTCTGTCTTAGCTGTGACCACAGCCTGGTGACACATTTTTTTTCTTTCTTTCTTTCTTTCTTTCTTTCTTTCTTTTTTTTTTACAGAGATAGTCTCACTATATTGCGCAGGCTGGCCTCAAACTCTTAGGCTCAAGCAATCCTCCCACCTTGGCCTCCCAAAATGTTGGAAATACAGGCCTTACATTTTTTTATCTCCAGGCCTGATCACTCACTTGAGTCCCAGACACAAAGGTCTAGCTGCCAGCTCGGCATCTCCACTTGCTTACCGTGGGTCACACATGGCCTTTCAGGGTTCCCTCTGTCAGGAGATGACAATGCCATCCACCCAGTTCTGTGAACCAGAACTTTTCCCCCAGGCCTGATGACTTTTCCTCCTGAACATATGCCGGGTTTGTCTGCTTCACCCCATCTTCACCATCCCGCCAGCTCACACCTCCATGGTTATGCCACCAGGCCACTCCAGTAGCATCCCAACGAGCTTCCTGCATCCAGGCAGGCCCTTCTCCAGTGTATTCCTCTCAAGTAACAGTAATGATCTTTATAAAACTCAAACCACATTGTACTGTATCAGCTGTTACTTAACGCTCTCTAACAGAGTCCCATTGCTCTTAGGGCAAATACTCAAATCCTGAACATGGTGTACTAAGCCCTTTCCAGCCTGACCCCCCTGTACCTTCCAGTCTCATCTTGCACAGTCCTTGCTTTCAGCTCTGGCCATATTAAATGTCCTTTAGCTTCTTCAGTACATGACACTTCCTTCAGCCACAGGGCCTCTGTGCATGGTGTTTCCTCTCCCCAGAATACCCAGTCCCCACTAATGAACGCTTATACTTTTCACCTTTCCCACCTAGATATCATTTTCCTAATGCCCTAGGGCCTGCCTGCACTAGATAGGGTTCCCCTGGGGCATTCTCTCTTTTTTTATTTTGAGATGGATTCTTGCTCTGTCACCCAGGCTGGAGTGCAGTGATGCGATCTCAGTTCACTGCAGCCTCTGTTTCCTGGGTTCTAGTGATTCTCCTGCCTCAGCCTCCTGGGTAGCTGGGATTACAGGCATGGGCCACTACACCTGGCTAATTTTTGTATTTTTAGTAGAGGTGGGCCAGGGTGATCTCAAACTCCCGACAGGTGATCTGCCCACCTCGGCCCCCCGAAGTGCTGGGATTACAGGTGTGAGCCATGGCACCCGGCCTTCCTGGTGCATTCTCTTATACTGCCATGCATATCTTTCCTTCATAGACGTATCCAACATAAACCCAGTTGGATCTAGTTTTAATTGTGCACTTCTCATGTCTTATTTTATTTTGTGATTTACTAGTCTGCAAACTCCATGAAAATAGGAATAAGGTCTGGTGCTGTTCACCCTGGTATTCCCAGCATCTATAACGTTACCTAGAACATTTTTAGGCACTCCATAGAGGATTAACCACAAAAGTACATTAAGTTGAATAACCATAAGTTATCTCACAATGACTTTAAATTTTAAATCTTATAGTTCCCCTTTCCCCTTTCATTTTTTCTCAAATCTTTCTTAAGCCTCTCCTACATTTTCTTACTCCCTTAACCTCTTTTAAACCTTCTCACCTTTGCCTCCTGTCCTCTGTTATCAGAGACCTTATTTGATAATATTTATTTATTTATTTATTTATTTTTCTCACTCTGTCACCCCGGCTGGAGTGCAGTGGCATGATCTCAGCTCACTGCACCTCCGCCTCCCGGGTTCAAGCGATTTTCCTGCCTCAGCCTCCCGAGTGGCTGGGATTACAAGCACCCGCCGCTATGCCCAGCTAATTTTTGTACTTTTAGTAGAGACAGGGTTTTGCCATGTTCGCCAGGCTGGTCTCAAACTCCTGACCTCAGGTGATCCACCCGCCTCAGCCTCCAAAGGTGCTGGGATTACAGGTGTGAGCCACCGTGCCCAGCCGATAACATTTAACAATATAAAGTTGATACAAGTTGTTCCCTGAGTATTCTTGAGCCTGTGGAAAAATAAAAAATCAAAGTTTTGACTTTCTTCCTTCTGTTTTTTCCTCCAACCCTTTGGTACTGGCTGTTAGATACCCATGAACGCTAGCCAGGGATGACTATGGGCCTGCAGGACTGTCACAGTAGAGTCTCCTTCTAGGTATTGTTAAATGCCTTTAGAAGTTGGATCTGGTAGATGGTGGTGTCTCATTTGGGACTTTGTGTCCAAAATACCTTGTCAACCAGCTTTCCATCCAGGGCATCTAGCATGTGCCCTCTTAGCCTCCTGTACAGCTCCCTTGAGGCCCTCCCCAGAGTATAATTGCTCGCTTTGCAGTTACATAGTTGTTTAATATCTGTTTCTCCCAGAATTAATCCCCACAGCTGGTTGTTGGCTGTGTTTGCACTGCCTGGCATGAAGTAGAAGCTCAATAAATAACATTGAATGAATAAATATAATTAACCAAAGTAAAGATTTGGCAGACTTTCCCACTTGGTTATGCTTTTCTCTGGACAGCTAAATACTCTCATTAAATGCTATCATTGCTGTACATTAAATACTATCATTAAATATCAGTTATACTAACGCTAGTAATTACACTGAAAACTATATAATTTAGAGCAACATTTAGAGAAATGCAAAAATGAAGGTACAGTTACTTTTCGCATAAATCCTTACTCATTTTGATAGCTACTTATCTTTTTCATGGTTTTTCCCTCTGGCTGAAGTAGAAAGTGTCATATGTAAGGTCTTCTCCATGTCTAGAACTTCAAATGGTTTCAAGAGCTATCATAAGCATCTTCCTTGAGATTCAAATGCAACAGTGATTTGAGTATTTTCTACACACCAGGCGCAATGTTAAATGTTTCCCCTGTACTATTTTATTTTCTCCTTATTATCGCTCTCTAGAGTGGGGATTATCTTTTTAAACCCAACTCAGCTTTTCCTTGGTATGATTTGTATAGTGTCTTCTTAAAATTTCCAAGCAGCGTTTTTTTTGTTTTTTTGTTTTTTTTTTGAGATGGAATCTCACTGTGTTGCCCAGGCTGGAGTACAGTGGCTCAATCTTGGCTCACTGCAACTTCCACCTCCTGGATTCAAGGGATTCCCCTGCCTCAACCTCCCGAGTAGCTGGGATTACAGGCGTGCAATACCATGCCCGGCTAATGTTTCTATTTTTAGTAGAGATGGCGGTTCTCCATGTTGGCCAGGCTGGCCTTGAACTCCCGACCTCAAGTGATCTGCCCCCTTCAGCCTCCCAAAGTGCTGGGATTGCAGGCATGAGCCACCGCACCTGGCTAAGCAGCTCTTTAAAACTGCAAGTCCCTTATTGTGTGTGTATGCAGACAATTGAGGTTTAAAAGTTTCTTTAGCCTGGCGCGGTGGCTCAAGCCTGTAATCTCAGCACTTTGGGAGGCCGAGACGGGCTGATCACGAGGTCAGGAGATCGAGACCATCCTGGCTAACGTGGTGAAACCCCGTCTCTACTAAAAAATACAAAAAACTAGCCGGGCGAGGTGGCGGGCGCCTGTAGTCCCAGCTACTTGGGAGGCTGAGGCAGGAGAATGGCGTAAACCCGGGAGGCGGAGCTTGCAGTGAGCTGAGATCCGGCCACTGCACTCCAACCCGGGAGACAGAGCGAGACTCCGTCTCAAAAAAAAAAAAAAAAGTTTCTTTAAACACCATCTTAATTAAAAATTAAATGTTATCAACGTATAGAAAAATCAGACATACTTATTACCTCTTTGGAAAAACAACAATTTCCTAAGCTTTGAAAAAAAATCACAAAAGAACAGATTCCAAAGACAATAAAAATATTGCTGAAATGAGGCTGTGGTAAGAAAAGAAAAGACAGTAAGTATTTAAAACACAAAAACTACTAAATGAAAGGGAATTGGGAAAACATGTCTCAAATATTACACAGAAAGACTCTACTTACTGCTAAGTACTCCACTGCACTCCAGCCTGGGAGAGAGAGGCAGACTTCGTCTCAAACAAACAAAAAAATCCCTCATAGATGCTATGTTTTTCCACATTTCTGGTGAGCCATTTGACATTGGGGTGATCTGAACCCTCCACCAGGGTAGACTTCACATCTTAGTTATCTTTCTCTTCCTGACGTCTTCCAAAACATGTGAACAATTGTAGACATGCACACATATACATACATACAGGCACACATGCACATGCACACACAGGTGCCCGTGTGTGCAATGCACATAATACACCTAACGAATAACTTGGCAAAAAGTAGACTTTCAACAATTTTGTTGTTGAAAGCTAAACTATCTTAACCATTATTTGTTGAAATTTTATTTATTCATTTTTTTTTTTTTTTTTTGAGACAGAGTCTCAGTCTGTTGCCCCAGCTGGAGTGCAGTGATGTGATCACGGCTCACTGCAGCTTCGACTTCCCAGGCTCAATTGATTCTCCTGCCTCAGCCTCTCAAGTAGCCAGGACTACAGGCACACACCACCACACCTGACTAATTTTTGTAGTTTTTATAGAGACGAGGATTCGCCACGTTGCCCGAGCTGGTCTCAAACTCCTGAGCTCACCTCAGTCTCCCAAAGCACTGGAATTACAGGTATGAACCCTTGTGACTGGCCTATCTTAGTTTTGAATTTTAAAAGGTACAGTCAGACATTTCACATGAAATACATTATGAATCAATGAAAATGTTATATTTTATTTATATAGGTGTGAAAATAGATACTCAGCTGGATCTAGGGGTATGCTTTGGCTCATACATCCAGTCGGTCTTAAAGCTGATGGTAAAAAGCTCACTGCTATGGTGTGAATGCGTCCTCCGAAGTTCCGATGTGGGAAACTTAATCCCCAGTGCATCAGTGTTTGGAGGCGGGGCCTAACAAGAGGTGGCTAGATCGTGAGGGCTCTGCGTCATGAATAAATTAACGCTGTTATCGCGGGAGTGGGTTTGTTATCTCAGGAGTGGGCTCCCTGTGAAAGCGTGAGTTTACTCCCCTCCCTTCCTTTGCCCTCTCTTGGCTCTTCCACCCATCTGTCATGTGAGGAACAGTGTTCTTCCTCCGCCCCCGTAGGATGTGGCATTCAAGACGCCATCTTAGAAGTGGAAACCAGCACCTCAGCACACACCAAACCTACCAGAACCTTGACCCTGAACTTTCTAGCCTCCAGAACTACGAGCCAATAAATTTCTGCTCGTTATTTTTAAAAAGCTGGTGTGATACACAGAACTTCCCAAACGGTTAGGGTTTTTGTTTTTACTAAATTGTGATTGTTATCACTAACACAAATACTTAAGTTTATTTCTATATCTTGTAGTAATAGGAATATAAATATATTAGAAAATAGTTAGAAAATAAACTCAGAAAGGATTTGGGCTTTTTTTTTTTTTTTTGAGACAGAGTCTTGCTCTGTCGCCCGGGCTGGAGTGCAGTGGCCGGATCTCAGCTCACTGCAAGCTCCGCCTCCCGGGTTTACGCCATTCTCCTGCCTCAGCCTCCCCAGTAGCTGGGACTACAGGCGCCCGCCACTTCGCCCGGCTAGTTTTTTGTATTTTTTAGTAGAGACGGGGTTTCACCATGTTAGCCAGGATGGTCTCGATCTCCTGACCTCGTGATTCGGAATTTGGGCATATTTTATCAGTCCTATTTTGCTATAGTTCTGTACTCTCTTGCTTCTAATATAAAAATGTTCCATATTCTAGAAAAGAGATAAAGTACCTTCACCCACAGTGAGGCTGGAAAAGTGGGACCAGGTAGGTTCTCCTTCTGTTCTCATTATCTGCCTATTTCTCAACCTTAAGCAAAATATTCGACACGTATTAGTCACAGTCATGTCCTTAGTTTTTTTTTTCTTTGCTATTCCATCAGATAGAAATCATGTAGTATCTACACCTAGCAAGAATCATTACAATGTTTTGTCTCAACAGAGGGCTGACCCCTGAGACTTGTGCTAATTCTAAGACAACTGAGGCCCCAAGAAGGTATTTCATCTTCTACTTCCCTTGAATCCCCTTCTGTACTCAGCACAGTACTGCAAACGTAGGACTGTTTGAGGCAGAACTGGTGGGGTTTTTGTTTGTTTGGTTGTTTATTTGTTTGAGACAGAGTCTGGCTCTATCGCCCAGACTGGAGTGCAGACGCACAATCTTGGCTCACTGCACCCGCACCTCCCCGGTTCAAGCAATTCTCATGTCTCACCCTCCCAAGTGGCTGGGACAACAGGCACAAGCCACCGTGCCCAGTTAATTTTTTGTATTTTTAATAGAGATGGGGTTTCACCATGTTGACCACGCTGGTGTCGAACTCCTGACCTCAGATGATCTGCCCGCCTCAGCCTCCCAAAGTGCTAGGATTACAGGCATGAGTCACCACATCTGGACAGAATTGATGTTTTTGTTTTTGGCTTTGGTTTTTTTTGGAAACAGGGTCTCTCTCTGTCACCCAGGATGGAATGCAGTGCCATGAACATGGCTCACTGCAGCCTAGACCTAATGGGATCAAGTGATCCTCCTGCCTCAGCCTCCAAAGCGGCTGGGACTACAGGTGTATATCACCACACCCAGCTAATTTTTTAACAAAAATTTGTAGAGACAGGGTCTCGCCATTATTCCCAGGCGGATCTTGAACTCCTGAGCTCAAGCAATTGTTCTGCCTTGACCTTTCAAAGCGCTGGGGTTACAGGTATGAGCCACTGCACCTTGCCTTACTGTTGCTTTTTACTAAAGAATGTGTGGTAAAATGTACAAAATGAAGAGTAGATAGTACACTCAAAATTTACCAAAAAGGAGAAAAACAGAATAACAGTAGGCTGCATTTGAAGTATAAAATTTGGTGATCTTTAAAATTAATTTCTTTTCTTTTTTTTTTTTTGTTTTTTTGAGATGGAGTCTTGCTCTGTCGCCCAGGCTGGAGTGCAATGGCACGATCCCGGCTCACTGCAACCTCCACCTCCTAGGTTCAAGGCATTCTCTTGCCTCAGCCTCCCCAGTAGGTGGGATTACAGGTGCCTGCCACCATGCGCAGCTAATTTTTGTATTTTTAGCAAAGATAGGGTTCCACCATATTGGTCAGACTGGTCTCAAACTCCTGATCTCAGGTCATCCACCCTCCTTGGCCTCCCAAAGTCCTGAGATTACAGGCACGAGCCACCGTGCCCAGCCTAAAATTAATTTCATAAAAGAAAAAACCGCCGGGCACGGTGGCTCATGCCTGTAATCCCAGCACTTTGGGAGACTGAGAGGGGTGGATCACGAGGTCAGGAGATCAAGACTATCCTGGCTAACATGGTGAAACCCCGTCTCTACTAAAAATACAAATAATTAGCCTGGCGTGGTGGTGGGCACCTGTAGTCCCAGCTACTCAGGAGGCTGAGGCAGAAGAATGGCATGAACCTGGGAGACGGAGCTTGCAGTGAGCTGCACTCCAGCCTGGGTGACAGAGAGAGACTGCGTCTCAAAAAAAAGAAAAAAAAGAAAAACAAAATGAATACACCACTATTTTATAGTCCCTAAAACAGCTAGCTTATTTTAAAAGTAACCAACACCAAGAAAGTCCTAATAGTTTTATACGTACCTATGTCAGACAATTTTTAAAAAGTAGTGGTAATTAAATTCAACGGACATTTGGGTGGCTTCTTGTTTAAGACATGATACCAAAAGCCAAAAGGAGCTCAAAGATGAAGGCTACTTGTCATTGCCTTGAAAAAATTAAAGTATAATAAATCATGACATGGAAGTAACTGTAATATAGAGCAAAGTTTTAGCCTTATAAAAATGAGAGATCAGGTGATGTAATAGAAGGGGCACATAGGAAGATTTTATGGAGGAAGTAACCTTTCAACTGGACCTTGAAGAATTAGCAAGACTTTGACAAACAAAGGGGAGGATATTCCAGGCACAAGGAACTAAATAACATCCACGAAAAAATCAATAAAGCCTATGCCTATGTTGACATTTCTGTTCTCAACTGAATGGTCACTTCAGTTACCTGAAAATTGTCTCTCTTCCTTTGAGTTGTTAATCTAAAGTTGTGCTTCTAAGCAGAGCTATTTTTATTTCCAGAAGTATCACCTACCAAACTAGAGATCAGCCACTGTCACTAAGTTATAGCCCAGCTACCTCGAGTTGAAGGCCTAGGGAGAAGTTAAGGGTGGGTAAATTCCCAAGAATTAAAAAATTTAGAAATTCTTACCAATCATGCTGAAAGACAGCGTGGCCAGTAGTAGCAAGTGTAAAGGCTCTAGAAGAGATGATTGGGACTTGGTTATCTACTAACATTGAACCTAGTTTCAATTCATTGTCCTTTTTGAGACTTTCATCAACTATTCTTAGAGCAATAGGTTCTGTCAGTGCCTGGTACATAGTAGGTGCACAATAAATACTAGGTAAGAGACAGAACTTTTTTTTCAACGTGGCTGTCTACCGTCTTTGTAATAAAAACTATTCACATATTATGTTAAAAGTACCTGCTTTGGGCCGGGCGCAGTGGCTAACACCTGTAATCCCAACACTTTGGGAGGCTGAGGCAGGTGGATCACCTGAGGTCAGGAGTTCAAGACCAGCCTGGGCAACATGGCAAAACCCCATCTCTACTAAAAATGCAAAAATTAGCCAGGCATGATGGTGCACACCTGTAATCCCAGCTACTCGGGAAGCTGAGGCAGGAGAATCACTTGAACCTGGGAGGCGAAGGTTGCATTGAGCAGGGATCATGCAATTGCACTCCAGAGCGAGACTCTGGAAAAAAAAAAAAAAAAGTACCTGCTTTGAACACTCAATTCTACATTTATTTGTAGCCTTTTATGTCCAAAGTATTGATACTTTGTGTACCTCTTCAGTTTGCAGGATGTTTTCTCATACAGTATCTTATTGGATTCTCACAACAGTCTAGCGGGATCAGTAGGACAAATACCAGTATTCCTGTTTTACAGATGGAACTACTGAGATTCATGGAGGTCAGAAGACTTGTCCAAGGTCAGAGAACTAAACCTAGATTTAGGCTTAGACATGTCATCAGTCCTACTTTTCACAGTATCACAGTTTCCAGACATTAGCAGCATTCCTTACTAGTCTTGCCTAATATTTCTGGCATCAACCATATTAATGTGACATGGTTTATGTAATAGCTAATTATATGTCTATCTTTCTATCTATATCTATCAAGAGAGCGATATGTGTAAACAGAAACGACAAAAGCATTTGTATTTTATTTTCAAGTATAAAAACATATGTTTCATTAAAAAATTCTAATGAGAAAGCATTGGTTTAAGCTTAACATTATGGTAATGTTCATGAATAGATTACAGAACAGTTAGAAAAAATTTTAGCTAAATACCTTAACGTTTTTCAGAATATGCTTCTAGATTTTGCTAGAATTGGATCAGTGAGTTATTTCTGAGCGTAAATGACATGCGGTGCTAATTGTATTCATGACATAAAATGTCCTCAAGTTTTCTTTGGCCAATGAACTGAGAACAAGGAACCTGCCTTACATTTCACAGATCTAAATAATAATTTGATGGTTAGCTCATTACAGGGAATGTGGTAGTGTAAAATAGCCGTAATACATCTATCCTGGAATTTTAGGGTTCCTACAGAATCCCTCCATGATTTGTTTATGATGTAGAGATGATTGACTCTGTCAGTTACTAATAAATGGTAAATAAAAAAGTAACCTGTGATATTAAAGTACTACATTAGCTACTTTGTGATTAAATTACAGTAACACCACCAGCTATAAACCTTTATAGAATCTTCTCAACCATGCAGTAATTCTCCTAACTATACTATTATGTAGAGCACAAATATTTCTTTGTAAGTCCAAAGCAATACATCAGGGAAGCGTTTACTGCTGAAGCTAGATTGAGAGTAAATGCATCTTGGGTTGCTATGAATAAAAGCTCTAGCTTCTCATTACTTTATGACAAGACACAGAAATTCACTTTACTTTTCATTTAAGGTTTTCGGCTTCCGTTTATAGATGTATGCCTTCACGCTTTTATTCCCTTCTTGCTTCAGCTGTACGTAATAAATGATTATAAATTTTCACATTTGACCACCTCTCTGCTAGTCTCATGCTTAATGCACAAAGTTAGGAAGCTGCAGGTAAAATTTCACAAACACTTTTATTTATGATGTTGTCCTTGGTAACGGAAATTTCAATGTACTGAAATGAAAAGTATGATTAAAGGGATACGACGTCCTGACAAGGATAGTAGAGGGCAGCCTTCTATTTCCTACTGAAAATATATAATACTTTTTTGACATCAATTTCATAGAGAATAGACATGGGTTAGTCATGGAAAAAAGACACAAACATGTTTCCAACTTCAGTTTTCTTGAATGTTTGCTCTTATAACTTATATTAGAAATATCTCCTCTGAATTGATGAACTTGTGAATGGAAAAAAAACTTTTATCCCAATTAAAATGTAATATGAAGAACAGAAATTGAGGAAAAATATAATTTGGAACACATGAGTTCTTTTTCTGGAAAGCAAAATAAGTGGAAAAATATTGATTTTTTCAAACCATTTAAATTATTGCAATAACTGATTTCATTATTTTAAATCTCTATGTAGAAAGAATCAAGAAAGATTGGAAAAGTTAAAAACATTCATAAACATAGTTGTTTAGTTTCTTGTGTATTTCCCAAAAATTGCCATTAAGCAAACAAAATGCAACCCTAGTGTGTTTCCTATTTATAAAGTTAAATGTCTGAGTATTTGAGGCTATATGATTTCCCCTTTTCCTATCATTTAGGGGGAAAAAGAAATTAAACAGTTGGTAGGACTTCCCCTAGTAAAGTCACTTCTCAAATAAAATTCTGCTGCTACAAAGTACAGTTTCTGTGCCTGGAAATTAGAATTGCTTGAAACATACTAGTTTCACCCACAAGTCTTATTCTAGTCTCCAACTCAGTTAATAAAATGTGTTATCAGGAGACTTGAGTTCAAGGATCATTGTAACTCCTTCAGCCTTGTACTGCCACAGCAGGGCATGAGAGCTATTTCCTACTCAGTGGAAGAAGATATAACATCTTGATTTCAAATCTCTGAAAACAAGATATTATGGAAACTCTAAAATATATATCCCCTTGATTTCATATCTACGGAAATAAGAAACTGGAAACTTAGTTTGAATAGCTACAGATTTAGCCAGGATGTGGCCAATCTCTGGCATTGATACCTGGATTATCTTTAGGATAGTCTGTGTCTCTAGCTTCAATGTCATGAATTCACTCACAATGTATCTACTGAATTTCCACGTTGTGCGGAGCACCATGCCAAGCTCAGGAAGGAGAGACAACACACAAAAAGCATCAAGCATAGCGATGTTGCTCAGGAGCGTACAGTCTGGCAAAGGAGGTAAGACTTGCACACAAATAACTAAAATTACAAATCAGCAAATAATCAGAGCCAGATGAGGAGAGAGGGAAATTCCACGGAATTATGCTGCATGGGAAGGGCTGTGCACAACTGCCATGTGCTGGTTGCAGGGAGTTTGGGTGGTCTGTTCGTCGGTCTCAGTTCATGGCTCGGGCAGAGGTCAGTAAACTCAGTAGATTTGAGCGCCGCCAGTTAAGGACCAGGAGCTAAAGTCCCTGCCGTGTCCTTGGTGCCACAGAGTGATCCGGAGCACAGACAGAACAGAAAAGACAGGAAGAAAGAGGCAGAAGGATGGGCCTAGAGAACAGGAGGTAAGACAGCATTAAATGCTCAGTAATGTGCGTGTGATGACACAGGGCAAGTTGGAAAGACCCTTGAAAGACACCTTGCCGGTTTTGCATTAATGAAAATAAGAGGATTTTAAAAGCCTAGGGAGAGGGCTTGCTGTACGCCACATTTCCACAGTCAATTACATTTTTAGGAAAGTATTGTACTCATGCATAGGCTAAAAAAATGTAGTCTGTGTAGCATTTCAACAACCTCGCAGCTTTCTTCAATAACTGTTCCTACAAATACTTTCTGACAGCTTCCATTTGTTGCTCAGCTATTGCAGAACCCTGAAAAATATATTATGTCTCATGTCAGTTATAAAAATAACACCACAAATTATAACCAAAACAAAATTACCTAGTAATTATCATTTAGATGTCCATTTTAATCCTTTTCAGAGTTACCTTTACTTTAGCGTGCCTTTAGGAGCCAGACAGTTTAACACAAGGCAAGCTGGAGGGGTTTATTTAAATCTTTCTCTTTACCAGTGCTGTGATAGTATCTGAAATCCACCCTTCTGAGCACTCTGTGACTGCCTTAATCTCAAGAGCACTTCTAAATACATTGAATACTAACAGCCTTAAATTTGACGAAAATAAGCATAGTAAACATGTGGTGTCAATTATGGGAAAACCCGAACAAAGGTTAGAGGAATACGAACAGAGCTCACATTTTCTTTTAACTTGTTAATGTCTCTGACCCTTTTGTACAAAAATCACTTTAATCAACATTATATACATTTCATTGTGGCCTTACCATTTAACAGCCTGTAAAAAATGTTTGGCTATCAATTATACACATCAAGTTGATATGCTGCAGGACTGGGGGCCATTTATGTTCGCAATTAAATCTGAGGGGACTTGAGGAGACCCACATGGTTAGCCAGCCCTCCCCTCTCCACCCGACTCAGCCTTTTTGAAGCTTCCAGAGATGAGGAAGCTTAATTAAACTTATCAGAGATCTCTTTTTCCATCCTAGAAATTGGAGAGCCATGATCATAGGTACAGAGATGTTCAAATCTAGGTCCTTCTTTCTCCTCCTCTTATACTATCCCCTCTCCCATGTACTCACATAGCCACAGTCACATACACATACAGATTTTAGTCAAACAAATTTGTTTAAAATAGATTCTTAGGCCAGCCACAGTGGCTCACACCTGTAATCTCAGTACTTTGCAGGGGTATGGGGGGGATTGCTTGAGGCCAGGGGTTTGAGACCAGCCTGGGCAAATAGGGAGACCACATCTCAAAAATAAATAAATAAAAAGTAAAAATAAAAATAAGTAGATTCTTGACTTGCTTTGGGTCTCATCAGAACCCAAAACAATCATCCAAGTCTAAGTATGGCCACTGATGTCTACAGTGCTGGTGTGAGATGTGGGTCAGTGCACATCAGTGCTCCACCCATAATCACGAATCAGAGGCCACACCACGGCTTCCATCCTCCTAATCCTGTATAAAAGTTGATGGGGTGTGCAATCTAAAATAATAAAAAGAGATTCTCAATTAAGCAGTCTTGAACTGGTGTGGCTTCAGACCCAACTCAACAACCCCAAATCTTCTTTAACAATCCACATAGAGAAGAAGGACTAATGTCCAGCTGTGCTAACAAATAGTTTAAATGGCATTCTGCATACATCTGAGGACTATGAAGGTTAGCACTCCAAAGCAGGTAAATATTTGGCTTCTTTTATTTTACTTCATGGATTCTTCCTTTCCTTTCCTTCCCTGCAGCCTCATACCCTGAGATAAGAGGACCCAGCCACTGGATCTCAAAGCAAATGTTAAAATACCACTCCCTCCACATTCATTCAGCCCCTCAAATATTTAATTAGTGTCTGTCATATCTAAGGCATTATGCTAGGTGCTGTTTTCAATTTATTACAACTACTTTTTATAATACAATATTCCATAGACAGAGCATTAGAGTCAAATTCATCTTTACATGATGTAGTACTAAATTCCAAAAAAAGAACTTCCCTTTTAGATTGGGCAATGTGAGGAATTAGGGGGAAAAAATTCTCCAAATGCCAGTTAGGTGCAGCCATCCACTCTTCGACCTTACAAGAGGTGGGGAAGGTGGGATTTTGATGTTCACAAGCCCATTAAGACAATTTTCAAATGCCGTGGCTTGGCTGATGCATAGAACATTAAGAATATTTTCAGGCAGTCTGCTGTGTGCAAGAGCATCTATTTTAATTGATGCATTTTGACGGTAACAATGTTGTAGTATATGGTCTCTTCCTCCGTGTGTTCATGTGTTAAAATAAATAGTAGTGTACATAGCAAGGGAAAACGAGAAAATATATTGCCATATCTTTCTTAATATTGTACTATTGTATGATTTTAGCACCTTTTGGCCTTGCTCCTGAAAGCATGTTTTCTTCTTGTGCTTGTTCCTGAGGCAGTGTTCGACATACTAAACTAATGAATAAGTCATTATTTATTGGAAGACTTTATACAAAGTCTTTATACAAAATCGGAAATACTACTTCCCATCTAAAAATCTAATTGTGTATATCTTGTGGAGGTAAATACCTATATAGATCAATTTTTTATTAAAAATGGATATTTTGTTTAAGGGAACTTTTTAAAAATATCATTTCTATTCGTAGACCCAACTGTTAACTATTTATTAAAATGTCAATGTCTAAAAGTCTCACATAGTTATAGTCTCCTACTCGTATTCTCATGGGCTTAAAATTGGTCTGTGCACCCCCAAAACTATCTAAGAAAATGAGATATACTAGTTGAAAAATATTAGCATGTCTGCTTTCTGGTTTAATACTGGTTAGTTTTTGATGTTCAGTAAAATTGAGATTCCTTAAAAGTTTAACTTTTATGTGATTACTGTGAAATGCAGTAATCACATATTTGTTGATTAAATTTTATTATAAACAATACTTCATGGTTTTATGAAGTGTTACAAATTGCCTATAAATGAACTTGGACTATTTTAATTGGTTTAATAAGAGCCAAAAGGAAGAAAGTCTGGATTCATTTTTAAAATCTGAAAATATGTGGTGATAGAAACAAGGAAGAAAAGGAAGTTTCTTGGTTCTTTTCTCCACTCCAGGAGAGATGAAGCATACGCATGAGTTATTACAAAGCATTGATCTGACTCTAACCTGAAGTTACCAAGGTTTTATAAGGCTGCAATAAAGCTTTCTTTGCATTAACCAGCCAAGCACATAAACATTTTAATGAACTGTTTTTACATGGTTCATTGGGCAGCTACCAGGCTACTATAATACAAATCACCACTCCGCCACATCCAGCTTTCTCATGATGGCTGTACTTTTTTCAGCTTACCAAATGCAAATTGAATATCACAGCTCTGGAGCTTAATCAAATACTTGATTATTCGAGCATAGGAAATTCCCAAGCCCAGAATTTACTGTATTCTAGGATAGTCTATTCAAAGAACTGAATCTTTGAGAATTTCTACTTTCGAGCTCCTAAACCAAAAGTGAAGTCTATTGTGATAATCATTTGAAACCACTAAAAATTAAGATCCTCAAAGTCACCACTCTGTATTAAAATGGTTTTAGGCAATGAATGACAGTGTTGCCATGAGAAGCAAGTAGCTGAATCATCATTAGTCACAGAAGAGATGATGTCCCCAAACTGATATTTCTCTTAGCGACCTGAAGGCTTGAATGAATTACTGAACTCAGTACCAATGCCGATCAAATCTCCTTGGAATAATTAAGGAGCATTACTGACAAACATTTGTGTACATTCTAGTGAACACTTAAAGTAACACTAAATTATAAAATATTTATCATGTATTCTGAGAGCTTCATGACACTGTATTTTTAAGATTAAAGATTAGCCCAACACATAATTTAATAATGAATGGAAATTATAAATGAATATTTAACAAACCATACCACATTTTACGTCTTAACATCTCTTCTGCCAGTGGTATGACTGAATGAAAAATGGCTCCATGATGTATTGTCCTGCTGCCTAATGCTCCAGTGGAAAACAAGGTGTTTTCACCTTGATGCAGCCTTTAAAATAAATTAATTTGTTAACATTTAAAACTGCAGTGTAACCGATGACATAAAACATTTATAAGACAGTTTATGACCCAACCAACCATGTTCTAATCCAATAATATTTATTAAAACATTTTATTTGACTAATCATTTCATGGCCAAGATTTGGAAATGTTTGTTTTTCAGGTTGAGTCAAGGATTTAAATGGTTCTAATGGTACCATAAAGATGTTATATGGTGTTAATATAGCCTGAGTATTAGAAATATAATGAATTTGCTATTTATGAACCAATAAGTTTTGCCTCGCCCCCAGAATAAATTTTATATCATTACAGACCTATTAATACATCCTCTTTGTTTTTCCATCTTCCCTAGGATATACACATTCACAAGCCAAATTTATAGATACATAAAAATAAGTCAGAATTTTTTTTATTCTGGAAAGGGTGTTGCATTGAACAGAGGATATAAAATGGTACTTTTTTCACTTCAAGTTTTCTTCATAGTTATCACCTCAGTGTTTCTAAGCTAGGAATCCCTCCATATATTAATAAAACATGGGTCACATAAGCACCTTCATTCTAGTAGAAGTTTTTAACTCCTCTGCTAAATTAAAACCAGGCAGGAAAGCTTTCTTTCTTATTTCTTATTTCTTATTGAAAATTAAAGAATGTTAGATTTTTCCAACTATGCACACCATTTAAACTTAGCAACTCTGGGACTTTAATAACATAGTTGTTCTAGCTTTTAAAACATTTGTATATACAAACATATTTGCCAGTAAGACATTGGAGATATTCTCAAAATCTAGCTATGGAGTAACTCGGGACCATCTGCTAGATAGAATATTATGTAGCCATTAAAAATCTTGTCTTTGAAAGTGAAATAAGCCAGGAACAGAAAGTTAAGCACCACATGTTCTCACTCATATATGGAAGCTTAAACAAATGAACAAACAAAAAGTTGATCTGATAGAAGTAAAAAGTAGAAAAGAGGCTACTAGAGGCTGGAAAGGGGTGGGAGAAGGGCAGGATAGGAAGAGATTTGTTAAAGGATACAAAATTACACTAGATAGGAGGAATAAGTTCTAGTGTTCTCTAGCACTGTAGAATGACTATAGTTAATACTAATATATAGAAATTCAAATATCTGGAAGGAGGATATTAAGTTTTCCCAATACAAACAGATGATGACAGTTTGAGATGCTGGATATGCTAATTATCCTGATTTGATCACTATACATCATGTATAATCACCTCTCTATGTACTCCGTAAATATGCATGATTATTATGTGCCAATTAAAAAAAATTTTTTTGAGACGAAGTTTCACTCTTGTTGCCCAGGCTGGAGTGCAGTGGCATGGTCTCAGCTCACTGCAACCTCTGCCTCCTGGGTTCAAGCGTTTCTCCTGTCTCAGCCTCCCGAGTAGCTGGGATTACAGGCACCCACCACCATGCCCAGTTAATTTTTTGTATTTTTAGT
>NW_012123043.1:3085666-3093180 GCF_000951035.1 Colobus angolensis palliatus
GCAGGAGAATGGCGTAAACCCGGGAGGTGGAGCTTGCAGTGAGCTGAGATCTGGCCACTGCACTCCAGCCTGGTCGGCAGAGCAAGACTCCGTCTCAAAAAAAAAAAAAAAAGGAAGTATGAGTAGTTGCTATTATTATCAATGAGATCATATATGTAGTTGCTTTTTGTTTTTGTTTTTTTGAGACAGGCTATCACTCTGTTACCCAGCCTGGAGCACAGTGGCACAATCATGGCTCACTGCAGCCTCAACCGACTGGGCTCTGATATCCCACCTCAGCCTCCTGAGCAACTGAGGCTACAGTCAGTCATACACCACCATGCCCAGTTAACTTTTTGTATTTTTTGTAGAGATGGGTTTTCACCATGTTGCTCAGGCTAGTCTCGAACTCCTGGGCTCAAGTGATCCAACCATCTCAGCCTCCCAAAGTGCTGGGATTACAGGCATGAGCCGCTGCACCTGTCCCCATAGATGTAGTTTATAAGATAATTTAAAACAAAATACTTTTAAAGATAAAGCATTTGAATTAATACTGCCAGCTTACAATATGCATTTTCTTCACCATTCTGCTTTCCTTGCAATATATGGCAATAGTCTGAATTTAGACATGATGTTTACATATTATTGTTCTTAGGGTAGCTCTTTCATTGGTATTATATAAAATTGCATCGTCCCAAAATGAAAGTGGAAAGTCACTGTAATAAGGAGAATGATAGTTAGGGTGACATCACCAGGCATCATGAAAAGGATCATCTTAATTGTTGTGCACTTGTTCATTTCAAGACCACATTTATCAGCCATTTGTTTTTCCTTTCCTATAGTCTCTCTCTGCTGCCGTTCTCCCTCCTGCAGATATTTTCATTTCTTCTGCAAAGAGGAGGACTAAAACTGCAGTTTTAGGTGATTTTCAGCTTACATAATCTTTCTTCAAGGTTTTCCTCAGGTTTACCCTATACTTGCCTATGATAAAAGATTCCCTCCGTTCATAAGAGGATGGATGAAGTGGGGGCTGATGGGAAGGAAGGATCCAGGTATTTTTCAAATTTTCTTTAAATGGGAGAAGTAGAAGCTTGCTGTGCTGACCAACATTTAGAACGTTCAACTAGAATGTTTGTTAATATAGAGGCAACAGAGATCTCGTGGGATTCTTGGGAGAACTGAGGGAAGTTAATGCAAGTAAAGCATATGGAACCAGGCAGGCTTCCTAGTAAGTGCTCAGTAAATATTACCCAGCATCTTCTGCATAATCACCATCATCAGCAGTTGCTGCTTTTTTTTTCCTTGCCTGCAAGATCGAAAGGGAAATCACAGTCTCACCCCCAAAATGCTAGAATTTTTCACTGATTCTCTGTCATCAATTTATTTTCTCTCTAAAGCTCAAACCACTCTAACAATGAAATTCTGTGCTTTAAAAATTCAAGCAAATGAGCAGATTTTAACAATTACAACTGGATGCTTTTCCAGAAGTGCTTATAAAACTGGTAAGCAAAGGAGATAGGTAAAATCAAAACAAAAAATCTGTTCTTATCACATTTAGTAAGGGCAGTGCTGGCTTTACTGATGACTTCAGTAGTCAGAAACCTGGATGACATTCATCTCCCTCCCCACTATCCCCACACCCAAAAAGAGGAATACCCACCTGTATCAGAATATCACTGCGTCCTGATCTTATTCCCATGCTTCAGTGCCGTAACTCATCACACCAGAGCTGTTA
The DNA here is from genome assembly GCF_000951035.1 of Colobus angolensis palliatus. Taxonomy (NCBI): domain Eukaryota; kingdom Metazoa; phylum Chordata; class Mammalia; order Primates; family Cercopithecidae; genus Colobus; species Colobus angolensis. Next base: position 3,087,381 of record NW_012123043.1, read on the forward strand.
CTTCTTGTGATTACTCATCCAATATCTATTTTTCACCTTGCAATAGATCCATACAAGGGACCAGGGCAGGGTTTGGCCAGAGAATTTCCTACAAATCCTTAACCTAAGGAAAGCAACACTTTTCAGGTTTAAAGTCAGGGTAGGGTTTGGCCGGGTGCCAGTGGCTCATGCCTTTAATCCCAGCTGAGGCGGGATTTGGGAGGCTCAGGCGGGCGGATCACAAGGTCAAGAGATCGAGACTGTTCTGGCCAACATTGTGAAACTCCGTCTTTACTAAAAATACAAAAATTAGTTGGGTGTAGTCCCAGCTACTCGGGAGGCTGAGACAGGAGAATTGCTTGAACCTGGGAGACGGAGGTTGCAGTTAGCTGCGATTGCACCACTGCACTCCAGCCTGGGCAACAGAGTGAGACTGTCTCCAAAACAAAAAAAAGTCATGGCAGGGTTTGACAGATGGAGCCACCAATTTCTATCAAAGCTTATTAGGTGTGGGAGTCACAACAGGATGGTGTCAACCCCAGGATATCAGGTCCCAAATGAAACCCAACTTTCTTTGCTGTTTCAGAAGCCACCTAGAAAGTAGAAATGGGAAGCAAATTCACTATGTCCCCTTTGTCAATTAGCAAACTTTCTAAATGCTTTTTGTCTGCCCTTGAATTTGGACGTCCCCTTTTCTGCAGTCAGCCTGGAACATTTATAAAGTGGAAGCCACTGAACTGTCTAAAGGCCTTTAGAAAATTGTCTAAGCATCTTTGCAATTGCCTCTTTCCTTCCAACCCTACCCCCACCTCACCCCTCAGATGTGGACCACACACTGCTATGCCATAAGCATCAAACATTTCCCACTTGTGATTTTATGCCAAATCATAACCATGATTCAGAACACTAAAGGACTCTGTTTCATTCTAACCTAGTTTCCTGGAAACTACAGACAGTGATAGTTTCTTTTTTGTTTTTCAGAGTGGAGGAAGAAGAGAATCACCACGTATCATATTTAGAGGTCCTGCAGAAAGGGCAGAGCGAGTTTCCTGTTTGAGTGCAGCGGACGCATGGGCAAAGCATCGCATAGCTGCTCTATGGAAGTGACAATGAGCCTTGTCTTTCACACGTAACTCCAGGAACCAGGGGAAACAAAACCAATTCCACCCAGAGGTACAGACAAAGAAGAGCACCCTCCCAAAGGAGCCCGCATGATAAGTGGCCACGGCGAACATCACTGTGATCAGTCAGAAAGGCAGGCGAGTTATTAGCTTAGCCCTGAACCTCCTACTTAATGTAGAACCAGTGGTGATGGTTAACAGACCCTGGCTGCAGTGACAAGCCTGGGACCTGCTCGAGGAAATCCAATTGAAAAGCAGCCAAGAGGAACAACAAGCTAGAAACAGATGTTCCAGCTACCAGGATGTGCACACATTTAACCTGAATATGTAGTTGGGGTGGGATAGGAGCATTCGTTTCTAAATATAGTGATTTCACCTCTTCCCCCATATAGATATTGTCAAGTTCAATTACAGCCATCCACATTAGTTTTGTCAAATTTTCAGCAATTTCTTTAAAATAAGAAGATGTCAGAATGATAACTGCTATTAAGGGAATTCAGGGTGTTTGATTTATCCACCCAGTCTTACTAAAACATTTCAGTTAAATCATCCACTCTTAAACTCCAGTCTCATAGCAATTAAAAATTATCTTTCAAAAAATTGCCCAAATGAAATTCCCACAGTTCATGTAATTATTTGATTTAATATTACCATGTTGGTAAAATATCTTTAAGATGATTATATTTTCATGAGTCACTTTCTTAGTCACTTCTAGTTCCTAAATAGGGGAGTTTGGGTTGACAGAGGTGTGATAACCATGCAAACAGGGGCTGGAATATAAGCTTGACAGAATCAGTTAATTAGATTTGAAAGAGAGTTGAGTCTTGTGAACCACAGTGATATGTCATATACATTAGGAAACATTCTCCTTTACGTCAACACAATTCTGGTTTTCTCTAATGGGCTTTATATGAGGAGAGAGACCATCTTACTGTGTTGATTTTTCTCAAGAAAAAAATCAATACTCTCAATGGATTTTAAGTAGATCTAATGTAGTACTGCACTGTACTCATAAGAAGATAAGCATATGTAAAAGATTTCAGAATGTGAATTAATGCATGCCACACTGAAACTACACCACACCCCAAACTCATGTTGTTGTTATGTGTACCTAAAGCAAAGAACAGCTGCAGAGTATTTTCTCTGGTAACACTTCACTTTTTATTGCTAGGTTTTAATCTGATACATTTTTGGGATCACTGAATTCTTATTTGCTTTAGAATGCCCGATTATATCATTCTGCAAAGGATAAAAGGGCTTGAGCCATCATCCTGGGCTGAAATTTATTGAAGGTATTTATGAAGAGGGTGATCTTGAGGAATGCAAGCTTTTAAAATCTAAGAACAGCAGCAAAAATAAATTAATCAAGAATCCATCACTAATTTATACATGAGTCACTTACAAGGAAGGTAAAACGGTTCAGTAAATTATGGATTTACAAATAAACTTGATTCTAGGGCCTTGGAAAATACTTCAATTGGAATAGAGATCCATTTTTCCTCAAAACAATTTTCACTTCAACTTCAGATGTAGGGGACATAAAACCAAATCCCCTCTCTGAAAATTCAAGGGGAACTCTTTTCTGGTAACATGAGGCATGAGTGGTGATGGTTCACAGGGATTCATCTGCTCTCCACAAACTCAGGGGTGGGACCCGTCTATCGTTTTTCTAACTCATTCCCATGAATTCTAAATTGTCAACACCTAAGGTTAATGATACCTGTCTTTTTGCTGTCATAAACAGTTAGGACGGTTTAGCAAGAGATAAATCATCTCCACACAGAGGATTGTGCTATTGTTCTCAGCAAACAAAGGACAAAGCTTATTTCTGTATAATGTTAAACATTGTTCTAATGGAATAGGCTTTTTTTTTCTTTTATGCATTAATGAAATTATTAGCTTACAACACGTTTCTTTCTTGATTTGGAACATCTATTCTTCAAAAGTTTGTAGAGTAATAATAGAGAGTTTCTATGCATGATGGCTCATTCTCATCTCAAAATATGCACTGATTTTTAAGGAATGTGCAGAAGGAAAAGCCAACCATCCTTCTGATTATTGGATAACCACCAGATCTGCCTTCATCTGAAACATACTCCACTCGATTGAGGATGATACTTTTAGCTACTAAATAAATACATAGAGGAGGTGTGGAATAACAACTTTAGCAAGAATAGCCAACAAGTTCATCTTACAACGACTATGAGCAAAAAGTGTTCATGAAAAATTTGTTTGTTTGTTTGTTTGTTTGTTTGTTTTTTGAGATGGAGTTTCACTCTTGTTGCCCAGGCTGGAGTGCAATGTGGCATGATCTCAGTTCCCTGCAACCTCCACCTTCCAGCTTCAAGCGATTCTCCAGCCTCAGCCTCCAAGTAGCTGGGATTACAGGCACCCACCACTACACCCAGCTAATTTTGTACTTTGAGTAGAGACGGGGTTTCGCCATATTGATCTTGAACTCCTGACCTCAGGTGATCCACCCACCTCCGCCTTCCAAAGTGCTGGGATTACAGGCATGACCCACCATGCGCGGCCCAAAAGCTACCTAATTAAAGACAAAAAACAATTTTTTCACCCCTTTAAATATTAAATAATTGATTTTTTCTGAAAATATTTCTTATACAATTCAATAAGCACACTAATTTTAGAGGGAGGATCATTAATGCTGTAACATAAATTGGAAATATTTGCTATTATATGTTTTTAATACATACTAGGTACATATTAAATACTATATCTGTGTGATAGTTAAACATATTAGGTAGTTCATTAGGTTCATTTAAAATTGGCTGAGCTCAGTAGCTCAGGGATTCAGCCTGTAATCCTAGCATTTTTGGAGGCTGAGGCAGGCGAATCACTTGAGGTCAGGAGTTCAAGACCTGCCTGGCCAACATGGTGAAACCCCATCTCTACCAAAAATACAAAAATTAGCTGGGCATGGTGGCATGTGCCTGTGGTCCTAGCTACTTGTGAGACTGAGGCAGGAGAACTGCTTGAACCCAGGAGGCAGAGGTTGCAGTGAGCCAAGACTGTGCCACTGCTCTCCAGCATGGGCGACAGAGTTAGACTCCGTCTCAAAAAAATAAATAAGGCCAAGGGCTTAGCAACAACATAATATAATGTGCTTAGGTATAATTTTACTATTTTAAGAGAGAACATGCTTGAGCTAGGAACCATTGAGAGTAGGAGATGGTGGCAATAGTCAGTTGTGCTACAAATATATTGCGATGGAAAATATATCATACACTACGAAATTTTACAAAACTAGCAAACAAAAAACTTTTTTTTGTTTGTTTGTTTGTTTTTTTGAGACTGAGTCTTGCTCTATCACACAGGCTGGAGTGCAGTGGAACAATCTCAGCTCATTGCAACCTCTGTCTCCCAGCTGCAAGCAATTCTCATGCCTCAGCCTTCCGAGTAGCTGGGAGTATAGGCATGGGCCACCACACCTGGCTAATTTTTATATTTTTAGTAGAGATAGGGTTTCTCCATGTTGGCCAGGCTGGTCTTGAACTCCTGGACTCAAGTGATCCACCCTCGGCCTTCCAAAGTTCTAGGATTACAGATTCAGATGTTCGCGCCCAGCCAGCAAACAAAAATTTACCTGTGATTCAATAAATGGTTTTCCCCTACCAGCCTTCCCCCACCATACATATACACTTTTTCTGAATCTGTTTTACCATAATGATGACACAGGTGCTTAACCAGCTCCGTGAGCTATTGGGGTGGCTCTTTGCCTTGATTTAGTCCTGTGCCCACACACTGACCCATGCAGACTTAGCCATGCATCCAGCACAAATTATGCCGTTTTATGTTTTTGGTTTAATGTATTCATACCTGCTAGACATTGTAGCCAAAAGATTGTTTGCTGCCTAATCTTAGCCAGCTCTTAGGGTGGCTGCCTAAGCCTGTATTGCTGGCTTCACAAGTTTTTGTGTTTCAGATAAATAAAAATCAAAGTGTGTTCAAGGCAGCCGCATTGACTCACTTTGCAGACAAGCAAGCAGAGCTGCAGAGCAGTGACCCAGCAGCTCACAGCTAGGGCTGGATTGGAATCCAGGGCTTTGCAGGCTTCCTGCTCACCTCTTTTTGTTGCCTCTGGCCTCAAGCTGTTGGCCTGGGAGGAAGTAGCAGATTAAATTCCATGGGCACGAAGTCCATAGCTGACAAATACTTACTGTGTTGCAATTTTACAGTGAAAGTTGGCAAGTCCAGGGTGGGAACATACCTCAAGCAGCTGGAGTCTTCTGGGTTTACTTCTGTTCTTTACCTCTCAATTTTTGATTTTTTTATATAAAAAGCAAACCAGTAACTATTGCATTATATTCTGCCATGACTCAACAGCGACACTTAGCCAACCAAGGTTTATTGAACCGCTGGTGGTGCCGGGAACCGTGCTAGGCGCTGGGATAGGATACAGGGACCAACCAACCAGTCCTGCTCATTAGCTTAGCCAGAGAGGTAAACTGACCGACAATCAATCTGCCAGGGATCAATTACTGTGGAAGCTCATAGTGTCGGCTCCTAACCCAGGCTTGGGGTCTGAGGAGGCCTCCTGGAGGGAGTGCTATCCTAACAGAGACCTGACGGGTACTTGGAATCCAGCCACAGAATACTGTTTACCATCTCATTTTACTCTCATGAGAATTCTCCCCACTGTAGGCAGGATGGGCGTTGATTTAAAAAAAAAAAAAAAAAGT
>NW_012123043.1:3093975-3098965 GCF_000951035.1 Colobus angolensis palliatus
AGCCTCTCCATGGCCATCCTCCCAGCCCAGGCCATCCTCCCGGCCCAGGCTTTCCAGCCCATGGCCAGCCTCCCAGCCCAGCCTCTCCATGGCCATCCTCCCAGCCCAGGCCATCCTCCCAGCCTAGCCTCTCCAGCCTGTGACCAGCCTCCCAGCCCAGCCTCCCAGCCCAGCCTCTCCAGCCCAGCCATCTTCCCAGCCCATCCTCTCCAGCCCATGGCCATCCTCCCATCCCAGCCTCTCCATGGCCATCCTCCCAGCCTAACCCAGCTTCTCCAGCCCAATAGTTATACTTCCAGCCCAGCCTCTCCAAGGCCATCCTCCCAGCCCAGGCCATTCTCCCAGCACAGGAGTATTTCTGGAAATGCTCCCAGTCTGGCATTTCCAGAAAAGGAAAACACGGCCAATGCTGAGAGGCTCAAAGGTCGCTCAGTTCAGACCTACAGGAATGTTTTTGTTTTATTCTTTTACTTGGGATCTTTCAACCAGTTAGCCTGATGCTCTTGTTTGATTTCCATATTTGTTGTAGTGAAATATTGATAATCAAAAAGTTATTTTACATGATGAGCTGTTCCTCCTCCTTCTTTATAGTTTCTCCATTTTCCAAAATTTCCAATCAAGATGTATTGCTTTTATAATCATAAAAAGTTAAAATGTTAATGTATTCTGACAGAAATATAGGAATTATTAAGACTTTTTTCTAGGTGGTGGAATTATGGGTAACTGTTTTTTCTTTGTTCTATATATTTCCAAATCATCTAAAATCAACATATATTGCATTTAGGTTTGTGTGTGAGGGTTTTTTCCCCCATTTTTAAACATGTGTGTGGTTTTTTCGTTTGTTTGTTGTTTTCTTTTTTTCAGATGGGGGATCTCGCTATGTTGCCCAGGCTGGTCTCGAACTCAAGCAACCCTCCTACCTCACCCAAGCACCTGGTGAGGGTTTTTTCTAAAAAGGAAAAACATGTGGAAGACAATCAGAGATGATTTTTGAGTAATGAAGAACAATTCCAAAAGAATAAGCAGAATGAATGCTCATAAGGTAAAAGCATTTTGGAAAACCTATTACAAGCAAAAATGGAAGAAAATAGATTGAAACTGTGCCTGCCTCCCCTGACACTCTCCACCGTCATCTGAGGTTTGTGATCCACAGACTCGAACCATCATGGGCCACGTCTTCAGAGTCCCACACTATTGTCTGCATGATTTATACAAATGCAAAGCCTACTATTACTTAAATGGTGAAAGAAATATAGGAAGCAGAGACTGTGCTATATCAAAATGTATCTTTCTCTGCTACCACTGTTTTACTTCGTGTTGTGTAGACCTGCCACTAAGCATTTTCATAGTCGAGAGAGCCAGAGACACAGAAAGAGAAATTATGGTCAAATTATGGCACCATACCATTAACGTACAAGAGATTGGTGCCGCTACTGTATGATTACTACTTTTAATATGATTTTCACTTTTCATCTTGTAAAATAGTGTGAATTTACTGCTGAGCCTGTGTACTGCTACTCTCCCAAAGAGAAAATTACTTCTTCCAGAGGATCTGCTTGCACAAGCGTAAAATCTTTGCAGTTCTCTGAGCAGCAAGAGAACCACATCAGACTTGATACGCTGATTTGGCTCTTTTGAGTTACCTGTTCCAGAGAATTTTGGGCAGGGATTTTTCCAGCATGTCATTTTCTTTATATGTTCTTTTCTTTATATTGATATCCATTCACATCATCAAGTGTCTTATTGAGTACCTCCTAATTGCAAATGATCTTAGTGGCTGCTGTGAGAGACACATGGATTCTACTACAGGGTGCTTGGTTTAGTGAAACTTGTAAGCACCAACTGATATCTAGGGGGAAAACAAGCAGAGAGAACAAGAAGTGCAAAGGCTCTCAGAAAGAAATGAACAAGGCCAACAGGGTTGGGAAGATGAAAGTAGAGGAGATGAGAATGAAGAGGTGGGTAGGGGTAACATGTAACATGTGAGGAGCTGAATTATATTCTAAATGTGATGAGAAGCCATTTGAAAGCTTTGAGCAAGGGAATAAGGGCATCTGATTTTTTTTTTAATCCTTCTAGCTATGAGAATAGGCTATAGGGGACTAAGAGCAGAAGCGAGGAGACCAGTTAGGAGGACGCAACTGCAGACATTTAGGCTGGAGAAGACAGTGACTTGGACTTGGGTGATGGTGTGAAGGTCACTGAGGTGTGTGGAGACTGGAAGGCACGGAGTCAGAGGACTTGTCTTCTAACTCCATGGTGCTGCTCCAGATGATTAAGACGCACTCAGAAGGAACCCGATAAACATGTCTTCATGAATGTATGGTACCCACCCCCTCACTTAGAAGCAGGAGCTAAGCTATGAGTATAAAAAGGCATTAGAGTGAGATAATGGGCTTTGGGGATTCAGCGGGGAAAGGGGTGAGGGAGGTGAGAAATAAAAAACAACACATTGGGAACAGTACACACTGCTCAGGTGAAAGGTGCAGCAAACTCTCAGAGATCACTACTAGAGAACTGATACATGTAACAAAAAAATCACCTGTTCCCCAAAAACTATTGAAAATTAAAAAAAAAAAAATTAAGCAACCCAATAGGAATGCTCCACTGATTGTAGATATTTTCTTTCTTTCTTCTTTCTTTTCTTTCTTTCTTTCTTTCTTTCCTTTTCTTTCTTTCCTTCTCTTTCTCTCTCTCTCTCTTTCTATTTCTCTCTTTCTTTCGATAGAGTTTCACTCTTGTCACCCAGACTGGAGTACAGTGGCACGATCTCAGATCACCACAACCTCTGCCTCCCAGGTTCAAGTAATTCTCCTGCCTCAGCCTCCCAAGTAGCTGGGATTACAGGCACACCACATCTGACTAATTTTGTATTAGTAGAGATGGGGTTTCTCCATGTTGGTCAGGCTGGTCTTGAACTCCCAACCTCAGATGATCCACCCACCTTGGCCTCCCAAAAGTGCTGGGATTACAGGCATGAGCCACCCCCCGGGTTTTTTTTTTTTTTTTTTTTTCAAGTTGGAGTTTCAATCTTGTTGCCCAGGCTGAAGTGCAATGACGCTATCTCAGCTAACTGCAGCCTCTGCTTCCTGGGTTCAAGCGATTCTCCAGCCTCAGTTTCCCAAGTAGCTGGGATTACAGGCACCTACCACCGCACCCGGTTAAAAAAAATTTTTTAATAGATACGTGGTCTCACTATGTTGCCCAGGTTGGTCTCAAACTTCTAGGCCCAAGCGATCCACCCACCTCAGCCTCCAAAGTGCTGGGATTACAGCCATAAGCCAACACGCCCAGCCTCAGTTTGTAGATATTTCAATTAGAGAAAAATATAAAATTTCAAGCCCATCAACCAGTTCTGCTCTATAATAATCAAAAACTATCTTTGCAATTAAAAAAGTTACCAAAAAAAAAAAAGTACTTACCCCTAGAATCACTCTCAAATGTGAGATCAGGGAACTCCCTCTAGACTCCAGGGTGCCTGAGAGGCCACATGGATTTTAGACTCTCCTGGTTCAGCTTCACCACCTGATGCTCTTCCCTTCCACCTAGAGCTTTTCGCAGCCCACAAAAGATGTGCTCCATGATTCCAAAACAGAAAGCCTTTTGGTTAGGAGAGAACCCTAAGGCAGCAAAGTAAGTCCTCAATCAAAATCCCTCATTCACTAGCACTCTTTAGAAGTAGAAATCATTGGGACTACCAAATCCTTCTGAAAAAGTTCTGTGATGCATCCAAAGATCATCCCAGTAGTTTGTTTGCCTTAAATGTGTTTGTTAAAACATTAAAACTGTATGTCTACATAAGTGATTTTCAATCCTAGCTACATATTAAAAATCCTTGAAGAGCCTTTAGAATAGGTCAGCCTTCAGGCTCCACCCCATTCCAAGTCTATCAGAATCTCTGGCATGAGGCCCTGGCATCGGTAGTATTTAAAAGCTCCCAGGTGATTCTTATGTGCGTCAGGGTGGAGGGGCGCTGCTGTATGTGAAGTGAGTCATTTTCCTATCTGCCCTTCACCGCAGGACATGAGTAATCCTGTGAACCAGACACAGCTGATGACAGCGTTCAGCATTCTACATGGAGGTCAAATCCCCCAACCCCCACCTTTTAAGCACTTGAGAGACTTGCTCAGAAAACTTATACTACAAATGTATTTTAAAATTTGGGGCTGGCCGGGCGCGGTGGTTCAAGCCTGTAATCCCAGCACTTTGGGAGGCCGAGACGGGCAGATCACGAGGTCAGGAGATCGAGACCATCCTGGCTAACACGGTGAAACCCCGTCTCTACTAAAAAAAAAACAAAAAAAACTAGCCGGGCGAGGTGGCGGGCGCCTGTAGTCCCAGCTACTTGGGAGGCTGAGGCAGGAGAATGGCTAAACCCGGGAGGCGGAGCTTGCAGTGAGCTGAGATCCGGCCACTGCACTTCAGCCTGGGCGACAGAGTGAGACTCCGTCTCAAAAAAAAAAAATAAATAAAAAAAATTGGGGCTTGGGAGTGGACAGCCCCCAGTAGCTCAACGTTTTATTACTCCTGCCTTAGTCACCCATTTCTTCTTTCTCTCTGCCTTGCTCTTTCTCTTCTCCTCCCTCTGCTGTCCCTCCCACTCTCTTCCATCAGCCTCTCTGACACCTGCCCTTGGCACTGTAGGCAGGCTGCCCACCTGGAGGTTCCAGGCTGCAGAAATCAGCTCTTAGGAGAAGGTCTGGATAAAAAGGGGAACTTGCGGAAAGGGCATAACATTTATAAAATTTCTTGCTTTACTGCAAAAATATGTGCTTCACTGCTTTGGAAAACAGTCTGGCCATTCTTCAAAAGGTAAAACATGGGCCAGACATGGTGGCTTCTGCCTACGATCCCAGCACTCTGGAAGGCTGAGGCAGGGGATTGCTTGGGAGTTGGGAGTCGCAGTGAGCTATGAGTTTGGTGCACTGGGTACAACATGCACTGCTCGGGGAACAGGTGCACTGAAATATCACAAATCATGGCTGAAGAA
>NW_012123043.1:3099441-3101978 GCF_000951035.1 Colobus angolensis palliatus
AAAAAAAAAAAAAAAGAAAAGGTGAAACATGGAGGTATCATATGGTCCAGCAACTCTACTCCTTGATAGGTACCCAGGCTAAGTAAAAATACATATACACACAGAAATGTATACACCAATGTGCATAGCAGCATTATTCATAATATTCAAAAAGTGAAAACAATTCAAATGCTCATCAACTGATGACTGGATAAACAAAATGTGGTATATCCACACACTGAAATATTATTCATTGATAAAAAGCAACGAAGTACTGATACACGCTACAACTTGGATGAACCTTATAAAAATTATGCTAAGTGGGCCAGGTGCACTCTGGGAGGCCGAGACAAGTAGATCAACAGGTCAGGAATTTTAAGACCAGCCTGGCCAACATAGTGAAACCCTGTCTCTACTAAAAATGCAAAAAAATTAGCTGAATGTGGTGGCAAGAACCTGTAATCCCAGCTACTCGGAAGGCTGAGTCAGGAGAATCGCTTGAACCCAGGAGTGGGAGGTTGCAGTGAGCCGAGATCGCACCACTACACTCCAGCCCGGGTGACAGTGCGAGACTCCATCTAAAAAGCAAACAAAAAAAATTATGCTAAGTGAAAGAAGTCAGTCATAAAAGTTGACATATTGCAGAGCGTGGTGGTGTGCGCCTGCAGTCCCAGCTACTTCGGAGGCTGAGGTGAGAGGATCACTTGAGCCCTGGAGTTCCAGGCTGTAGTGCACTATGGTTGTACCACTGCACTCCAGTAGGGGTGGCGAAGTAAGACCTAGTCTCAAACAAAACAAAACAAAACAAAAAGTTGACAAATTCTATAATTCTACTTCCATGAAATGTCCAGAATAGGTAAATCTATAGAGACAGAAAGGAAATTAGTGATGGTCAGAGGCTGAGGGTAGGGAAGAATGGGGAGTGATTACTAATGGGTAGAGTTCATTTGGGATGATAAAAATGTTCTAAAATTGATGGTAGTGATGGTTGCACAACTAAGATACACCAAGTACCATCGAACTGTACATTTTTAAATGGACAGATTATATGGTAAGTGCGTTATATCTTACTAAAGCTGTTAAAAGTAAAATATGTATTTCAACAGCAGAAAACTGCGAATGCTGAAATGATCGTATTTTTAAAAAATCATCTAGTTTCTAAAAGAGTGTGTTGACTGGGCTATTATAGTCATAGCAGTAGGCATTATAACACAAAGAGATATGATCAATCACCTCTAGAAATATTTTCCTTAATTATAGAAAGTACAACAACCTTTGCATGCATTCTTTGAGCATTTTATAAATTCTTTTTCATCTTCCTACTTTAATAATGGCTCTTCCTTTTCAATAACAGAGTTTTCTGTACTTGTCTCACTAATTTTCACAGCCTCCACTTCCAGGCACTCATGGAACCTTAACCCTTCTTACAAAGGAGATCAAGGGGTTCAGTGTTTTAAAGACCCTGCTCTGAGGCACAGGGCCAACTCCAGTCCCAAGTGACATCCTCACCCCAAATCTGCCCACCTCCATTCACTGAGCCCCACACTAGGGCCACAAGGGATTTTGTGGGTCCCCAACTCAGTGCCACATTAAACTCCTAGCTTTGCAGGATTTCTTCCTCTAAATGTCTCCCCACTAACTACCCCCCACCCTCCGTGCCTCTTCCAGGTCAGCTCACCAGAGTTTTCCCAAATTGTTCCAGAAGCTCCATGATCCACTTCAGTCATTTCTCCTCAGACTACTCCTGGAGCTGAGAGTTTTGGAATCGCCCTCAGTTTCTTCACAGATTTCTCCTTTGCTGGACCCTCCACCGGCCCTCCCCACAGCCCATCTGAGAGGTTTTGAGCAACCTGTTCCTCTTCTAAGCACCTCACATAGATGACCTCAGTGACACTTCCCCACAGCCCTTTGAGGCACTTTATCTCATCATCATCTCTGTTTTATGAAGTGAAAACTGAGGGCACCTGGAGATGAAGTCATTTCCCAAGGTCACACATCTAGGAAAGATGGAGTCAGGACTTAGCCCTGATTGGTTTGGCTCAGAGCACACATTTTAACCCCATGCCTCCTGCCATTAAGTGCCCTGTGTGTTAAAAGTCTACCAGGTGCTGGGCACTGTTCCGAGTTCTTTACATGCATTTACTCACAACACTCCTCTCGGATACTTCCATCAGAAAATAGCAAAGTTTAAATGGTGGACATCCTCATAAAACCAAGCCTATTGGGCTTGGTCAGGAAGACCTGGAAATCCTTATATATCCAAAAAATATTTAATAGACACTATGTTCCAGGCATTGCTCTAGGAAATGAGAAAACATCAATCAGTAAAATAAAAGTCTTTGCCTTCATAGAACTTACCTCCGTATGAGGTGAGACAGACAATAAATATAGAAAATAAGTAGCCTGGGCAACACGGCAAAACCCCATCTCTACTAAAAACAGGAAAAATTAGCCAGGTGTGGTGGCGTGAGCCTATAGCCCCAGCTACTTGGAAGGCTGAGATGGGAGGATCACTTGAGCTCAGGAGGCAGAGGCTGCAGTAAGCTATGATTGTGCCA
>NW_012123043.1:3102559-3111816 GCF_000951035.1 Colobus angolensis palliatus
TAATAATAATAATAATAATAATGATAATAATAGGCGTAGCGGATAGCTCATGCTAATGCATGTTGAGGCCAGGGCTGCAAGTTTTGGAAGCACAGTCACAGTGGGTCTCATGGAAAAGGCAACATTTGACAAAGACTCAAAGGAAGGAGACTGGAGAATATCTTGGAAGAGAACCCAGGTAGAGGGAATAGCCAATGCAGAGGCCTGAAATGGGAGTGGAGACGGAGTCTGTGGGGCTGGAGTGGCCTGAGGGATGGGATGAGGAATAGGAAATAAAGTGAGGGAGGGAAGAGGGCAAAGCAGGTTAACAGCGTCTCCACTTCACTCCGGGAGCCGGGAAGCCACTGGAGGGTTTAGGTTGAAAAATGCCAGTCCACAGAGATTCCTCTCTCTCCTATATGGAGGATAAGCTGCATAGCTGAAGTTAACAGAGCGTCTGAAGAACCTCGTTTTAATCAGTAATTTCAGCCCTTAGAAGGGAAGGGAGCTGCTGAGGAGTCGTAAAGCTGCCTCCACCACCTTTATCTGTTTTTCTGTACCTCAACTCCCCCTGGTGGAGAAAAATGGTCATGCGGAAGAAGCAGAAAGGAATTTGCATAATGCCCGGACTGGAAAAGCCAGACTAGGACACTACAGTGCTACTAATTCCTAAGCTTTTCTTCTGTTTCGTTTCCTAGATTCTCTTTTGAGTATCTTACTCATTTGTTTAATCCCCCACGGTGCTGTACAGCTATTTCATAAATGTGGATGACTGAATGAATTTATTAATGAATGAAATGTGGATCAATGAATGAAAGAATGAAATGCTGAATAAATGAATAAGTGCATGGGGGCATCCATTACACTAAGGGAGAGAAGAGCATTGGTTTATAACAGTCAGGGAAAGGTAGAATGAGAAGCACGTTTTCTTAAAAAAAAACTTTTATTTTAGGTTCAGGGGTACATGTGCAGGTTGTTATCCTTTTTCTTTCTTTTCTTTTTTTTGGGGGCGGTGGGGGAGACAGGGTCTCACTCCCATTGCTCAGGCTGGAGTGCAGTGGCACAATCAAGGCTTACTGCAGCCTTGAACTCCTAGGCTCAAGCAATCCTCCCACCTCAGCCCCTGAAGTAGCTGGGACTACAGGCATACACCATCCATGCCTGCCTAATTTTTTTGTATTTTAGTAGAGACGGGGTCTCGCCATGTTACCCAGGCTGGTGTTGAACTCCTGGACTCAACGGATCCTCTGCCTCAGCCTCCCAGAGTGCTGGAATTACAGGTAGGAGGCAGCACGCCCAGCCTCAGGTTTGTTATGTAGGTAAATTACATGTCATGGTGGTTTGGTGTACAGACTATTTTGTCACCCAGGTAATAAGCATAGTACCTGAGGGGTAGTTTTGCTATCCTCACCCTCCTCTCACCCTCCACCCTTGCACTTCTTAACTAACCTACAAAAGTTCAGGATACTTTCTTGAAATGTCCCCTCATTGGTGACAGATTCCTGACCCAGGTAAGCTCTGACAAAATCAAGAAAGTGATAACACCAGGGTTGATGTACAATGTATAGTAATGCAAAAAAGTAAATATGTTTTCAAATTTATACTTCTACTGAGGAGAGGCAGTTAAAATTCATGTGAATGTATACTTTTATTGCAGAAATTTAGGGAGGAGTGTTCTTTATTTTAAAAGTATCTGTTTAAATATTAGTACATAAATTAGCCATTTATTAAACATACTCTGTTGATATCATTATCTGGAGCTGTTGTATACTTTATTTATATTTCAAGTTACCATATGCAAACTAGGGGGAAATTATATATTCAGAAAATTACCAAAACATGTTTCTAATACAGCACATATACCTACCTACATATATACTCATCTTCAAGCACATGTGTGCCTATAAGAAATTGAAGTGCATTTTTCTTGCAAATTACTGGTATGTTCAAAGTTCAAAGTTGATTGACACATGCTTTCACTTAATGAAGGTAATTACAAAGAATAACAATTCCAAATAGATCTGTTCAGTGTAACAATCTTGTCCTGCCATGTAGATTACGTTGAGAGCTGTCAGATATGCAGTTTTACCACCAATCATGTGTAAGCACATTTGTAAGACAAGAAACAGATTAATAAGCATCAACACTTTCCTCTAAACACTTGTTGAAAAGAATAAAAGCTGCTGGCACTGAAGGAAATGATACAACGATGGACGCTTTTTCTATTTAGCCTCCAAAAAATAACCCTGCAAGATTCACAGGAAGGACAAAAGTGCATGCTGGAGCCCTTGCAACAGCTCCTCTTTTGGAGGATGGTAAAATCACACGGAGCTACCTTTGCTAGTCTTACTTTGTCTAATAGATTGGGCATATATAGCTCCTTTTACTGATCATCTCTGCTGAACCCTTTGGGTGAGTAATAGACCAAAGAGAAGGTTGCCGTCCCCTCCAGACGGTTAGCACTTGTTCAGTAACTAGTATCTGGTAAAGACTAGTCTAGCTAAAAATCAAGTGGTATTGGAGTGACTCATCATATATTTAGATGCATGCAGATGGTTACCTAGACCTCATTTAGGAAACCCAAATACATATGGAAAATGTCTGTGATTACAATTACGCTGCAAGCTAGGTTTAGTCCTAACTTCAAACACCGGGATTATAAAAGAAATTTCCACTATACTAAGTTTTATCCAGCCAAGTATGTTGGGTAAATGAACACTGTACCTAAAATACCAAAGAATGGATTTCCACTTTACCTTTTACTAACATGTATAATAGCAGGTAAAATGAAAATGGATGGGCAAAGAACATTGAAACAATCAAATTGTATACAACATGAACTTTGTTACTATATCATAATTGTGGGGCCTTTTATTCCAAAGCTGGTTAGGATTTAGGATCATGTTTTTTATAGCAAGGGGGCATAGAATTATAGCTAGTCAGTTATATGATCCCAGCCTAGTCATTAATGTAACATGACTGTGTTTGCTTTTGTGTGACACAAGGCATTATGAAATACTGCTGACATATCAGATAATGACAAAATAAATAAATAGTAGAACTTTTAAGACAAAAGCTGTTCGGTAAAGCTGCATTCAGGAATATGCATTTTACATTTAAGAATAAAGGGAAACATGTTTATTCTATGTTTAGAAACAGAGAAAAATGTATATTTAAAAATTAACTTTCTCCCATGGAAAATACATTTCTGTAATCTTGTTTTCAGAACAGAGTAGGCTTATGGGTCTCCCAACTCCACTCAGAAAAATTACCTGCAGTGCTGTGCAGAAGAGTGAATGAAGAGAGAGAGTAAGCTAGCCAACTTGCCAAGCCAAGTGAATCTTCAGTAGGGGAATGTAGGACATTATTTGGAGTGCTGTGGATGTTTGAGGTACCTTTAGTAATGTCCCATTTTAATCGTGTGAAATTGACCAAACAAGAGTTTCTTCAAAAATTTACTAGTTTTAATGTATTCGTTTTGCTCATATCTCTGACACTGCTATAAAAGGGATCATAAACTTTAAACTTAAGTGTTTATTGCATTATTCTCATTATTTACTTGGATACTACTTATGAAGTCATATTTCAATGCAATGAAAACAAATAAAGTAAAATAATCTCACTCCTTTTCTGACTTCAGAGGTACTACTCACCTTCTCAGAATGAACAAAATCTACATTTGAGGATATAGCCTTTGAAACAGTGCCAACCACCACAGTCACCCAGGCCTGAAAAGCCAGGTTTTGTATTTCAGGATCATAGACTTACAGAGCACAAGAGCTGGAAGAGACTCCATAGATTATGAAGTATTGTCCTCTGTTCTTTAAAAAAGAAAAATGGGCTGCGTGTGGTGGCTCACACCTGTAATCCCAGCACCTTGGGAGGCTCAGGCAGAAGAATCACTTGAGCCCAGGGGTTTGAGACCAGCCTGAGCAACACGGTGAGACCCCATCTCTACAAAAATAAAAATGAAAAGGTATCCGGGCATGGTGATGTGCACCTGTAGTCCCAGGTACTTGTGAGGCTAAGGCAGGGGGATCACTTGAGCCTGAAAGGTTGAGGCTGTGATGAGCTGTGATTGTACCACTGCACTCCAGCCTGGGCAACAGAGTGAGACCTTGTCTAAAAAAAAAAGTATTAATATGATGCCGTGTTATAGGAAGAAAACAGCATGAGGACTCAAAAGATCTGGGTCTTATTTCTAGTTCTGATACCAACCTCTGTGAGCCTTGGTTTCTTCATGTGTAATATGGGAATAGCAACACCTGTTCAACTAACATGATAAACACCTCATGTATTGCTGATATCTTTAGTGACCTTGAAACCTCACCCACGCATTGCACCTTGAAGTGAATTTGGAGGTCTGCTTATGTGGTTTGCCTTTGGCTTCTCCCTCAGCCAGGCTAAATCCTTATTCAAGAGGGAATGGGGAGACCCTTCTGAGACTGCTGAAGCAAGCCTGTGTTGAAGGTGATCTGAGTGTCTGTTGCTATGTGATAGGCCACCTTAATATAGGCAGGGATGATAATGCATTGCTGCAATGGACGCGTTAACTCAGAAACCAAGTCTCCCTTGGCAATTCAGTCTATATGTGGGAGCCTCCAAAAGCTCATGTGAGGCTCACCTGTCAGTCACCTCTGTAAAACATTTTTATTTTATTTTATTTTATTTTATTTTATTTATTTTGAGACGGGGTCTCTCTATGTCACCCAGGCTGGAGTGCAGTGGCGCAATCTTGGCTCACGGCAACCTCCACCTCCCGGGTTCAAGCAATTCTCGTGCCTCAGCCTCCCACATAGCTGGGATCACAGGCATGCGCCACCACACCCTGCTAATTTTTGTATTTTTAGTAGAGACAGGGTTTCACCATGTTGGCCAAGCTATGTGAAACATTTTAGAAACAGAAGTGTAAAAGAAACAAAATGTTTCTTTATAATGTTGTACATTGTTTCTTTTAGAAAAAGAAACAATATATAACATTCCACTACTAAAGATGCACTTGGCTTTGCAAGTTGGCTAGCCTGCTTGCTCTCTCTCCAAAGTTAGAGTGCATTTGTTACCTCTCACTCCTGGGGAAGACAGGAATGGGGAATTGCTAAGGTAATGCCCTAAACCACAACAAATACGTGCACCTGACCAGATTCTCAGAGCCAGCTGCTTCTATGGCATCTTGGCGTCTGAGCAAATAATTTACAGAAATTCCACAGGAAAGGAGGTGCTTTAAAGGCTGCAAGAGAGAAGAGGCCCAGCTGTGACAGCTGGGAGCAGGAGCTGCCACTGATCTGTTTCTCTGCTTATCACAACACCATTAATCAATCCCAAACCCAGCAGGGCCCAACAAACCTCACTCCACTTCTCAGAGCCTGACCGTCCAACTGGAATCTCCTTGAAACCATGTCCTCTCATCAATGAGGACATCTCATTGATGCATTACACAATTTGCTTTATTAAAAATATTTAAATTGTGGGTGGGGAAATTTAAGGAAAGAAGAATACAATGTTAGCAGATCTTCCCTAAATTTCCATTACACATAATTTCTCTACTGTTTTATAAGGCATTTAAATGAGGTATTTGTTTGCACTTGAAACATACTATTGCTCAGTGAGATCTGTTATGGGTTGCTCCTTATTTCTGGCAAGCTGAACTTGACCACAGTGGTCACCAGAAATATATTATATAATCTGTAGCTAATGAAGCTCATTGTCTACAACATCAGATCACACTTACCTTATGCAGCTGGGGAGAAGAACGTACTGTCTCTGCTGCCATTGCAGAGATAACAGCTTCTAATTGTACAGAGATTTGCTAAACA
This sequence comes from Colobus angolensis palliatus, assembly GCF_000951035.1. Classification (NCBI taxonomy): domain Eukaryota; kingdom Metazoa; phylum Chordata; class Mammalia; order Primates; family Cercopithecidae; genus Colobus; species Colobus angolensis. The sequence continues at coordinate 3,108,352 of NW_012123043.1, forward strand.
ATAACTCAAGAAGCAATAGTGGTAATAGCCACCATTAATTAAGTGTATACTGTGTGCCAGACACTTAAAAATATTAGCTCACTTGACCCATATAATCACCTTGTGAAGTATTATTATTACTGTTTCTATGTATAGGTGACATTTTGTAGTGTATTTTTATTTTTGTCTCAAAAAATTTTTTTGACACAGGGTCTTGCTCTTTCGCCGAAGCTGGAATGCAGTGGCATGATTATGGCTCACTGCAGCCTTAACATCCCAGGCTCAAACAACCTCCCAACTCAGCCTCCCAAGTAGCTGGGACTACAGGCACATGCCATCATGCCCAACTAATTTTTTGATTTTTTTGTAGAAATGGGCTCTCTCTATCTTGCTCAGTCTGGTATCAAACTCCTGGCCTCAAGTGATCCTCTTGCCTCAGCCTCCCAAAGTGTTCAGATTACAAGTGTGAGCCACCGTGCCTGGCTTGTAGTGTACTTTAAAATGTAAGTCTAAGTTCCTGAAATTTCCCAATTTGACTAAAGGCTTGGGTTCAAGACTGAAAATGCAACAGCCATTGGAGGAGTAGCAGCATAAATAATTTTATCTGAAATTTATGCATGAATGAGTTCATCAGACTCTTTACCTAATAGGAAAATAGAAAAGGGAGGCAGGGCTGACTTTAAAAAAAAAGAGAGAAAGAAAAAAAAAAGCAGGAAATAAGTGAGGTCCAGAAGTGGATACAGCTTGGAAACAATGAAACAAGAGGAAGCTCCACACATTTCATCCCACAGCTCCCAGCCCACCCAGCACTTTTTCAGCACTCACGGACTGAGGCAAGAATGGTGGCAGCAGCTCACGCTTCACGGACTCACCTCCTAGTGGAAAGGACACCTAAAAGTTTAGAATATTACAAACCATTTACTATTTTAGAGGAATTTTCAGAAAACTTGAGAGCTGACTTTGACTGTAAAGTAATTGCCGTAAATAAATGGCAACAACATTGTCTAAAGAAAACTCTTACATATTTTGACAGTATCTGTATCTTCTAAAGGGTCATAAAGAGTGTGACTTGATTTATTTACATTTTGTGTATAATGTAGCCCCTAACAGGTAGTAGGTGAAAAATCAAGTGATCACGCAGACCTGCATTGTTTTGAGCAGTTATGGGAGGAAAGGGAAAATTCTGGAAAGGATCTTAGTCTTTGCTGTCCATCAATTATATATTGATAGACAATGAGAACCACCTTCTTTTAAAGCATGGAATCAAAAATCCCCATGATAGACTCAAAAAGCCTCTGATCTCATCTTGACCATTGGGGTAGCTTATACTGTCATTTTAACGGTCTCAAAGAGAGATCATTAGCTAGAAATTTATAATTAAAACCTTACAAATATCATATTTCAACAAATTTAAGATGCCATGGTAGGACATCTCATAATTTTGTGTGCCACCCAGAAAGAACAAAACCTGCAATTAAACTGGGTTGCATCATCAATTGTTTGATGCATTCTGATTCCAGATATGTTAAAATGTTGACACATGGATCTGAGAACAAAATATGGTATCTCTAAACTTATAACACACAAAAAAAAGATTAGTCTTCTGTCTTACTTTGGAGTTTGGAATTATTGTATGTGTATATCTTACTTGCCTAACTGTTTTTCATCAAACGCTGGCATCCTTACCTCTTGAATATATTTGTCTTCTGCCTTTTTAGTCTCTCAATCACAAGCTCCCATGACTTCCCAGCTGTCTATGAAAATAGCTTTCTAATTGTCTCTGTGCCCCCAAATTTTAGTCCCTGTGCACATAACCCAGTCATCTGAGTACATCATAATGACCTTTCCAGAGGGTCTCCCTCCACTAGCCCAGCCCTTATCAGAATCCTTCTCATTGCCTACAGCCATCCTTCTCAAACTAAGGTAAGAGGGCTTCCAAGAGTGTGTGGTGAAGCCCTCAAAACCACTGAATGAACACAGCAAATTTTCCTGAAGCATTAATTTTATGCAATGGTAAGCCATTTATGACATTTTTTTTTTTAATGGAGTCTCACTCTGTCATTCAGGCTGGAGTGCAATGGCCAATCTTGGCTCACAACAGTCTCTGCCTCCTGGGTTCAAGCCATTCTCCTGTCCCAGCCTCCTAAATAGTGGGATTACAGGTGCCCGCCACCGTACCCAGCTAATTTTTTTGTATTTTTTATTAAAGTATTTTGTATTTTTAGTAAACACTTTTAGTAACGTATTTTTGTATTTTTAGTAAATTTGTTTTGTATCTTTAGATTTCACCATGTTGGCCACACTGATTTCCAACTTCTGACCTCAAGTGATCTCCCGCCTTGGCCTCCCAAAGTGCTGGGATTACAGGCATGAGCCACTGTGCCCGGCTGACATTAATTGTTTATGCTAAAACAAACATTATGGAATAGAATGATAAATTGAGTTAACTTTTATGATAAAACAGTTTATAGAAATAGCATCATTTCAAGTTATCTTTCCCCTCTGCTGTTTAAGTGGAGCATTTCCAGATGTTCTGGCCTGCAGGATTAGCCTATTCTCCAAAATGTCCCACCGTCTTTTCAGTCTTATCACTCTCTGTCTATTCCTCAATGCAAATTATTTTCCCGCCAAATTATCTTCTCACCAGTTCTCCCAATTACTCAGGTTTGCTTTGTTACTCTTGATGGTCATCCGACTTCAACACCTGCTTTTCCTTCTCTCTGCTTTCCAAACCTGATCATGCCTTCAAGACCAGGACAACTCCCACCTCCTACTGGAGTGCTGCCTGCCTAACCACAGGAGCCCAGATATCTTCTTGTTGTTTTTTCTTTTTTTTAGAGACAGGGTCTCATTATGTTGTCCAGGCTGGTCTCAAACTCCTCAGCTCAAGCAATCCTCCCACTTTGGCCTCTCATGGTCCTGGGATTACAGACATGAGCCACTGAGCCCAGCCCAATTTATTCTTCTTATCTGAAGACACTTATTGAAATACCATGGACAGGGATTGGCAAACCATAGCCTGGAGTCAAATGCTGCCTGCTGCCTGCTGGTGACTGACAGAGTTACAACAGAGACCATAGGGCCTGCAAAGTCTGACAGATTTACTATCTGGCCTTTAACAGAAAAAGTTTGCCAATACCTAGTCTAGGTCCTTATTATCTTTTCTAGCACTAAAATTCCATTATCTTTTAATATATTACCTCATTGGCCAGGCGCAGTGGCTCACACCTGTAATCTCAGCACTTTGGGAGGCCAAGGTGGGTGGATCATGAGGTCAGGAGTTCAAGACCAGCCTGGCCAATATGGTGAAACCTGGTCTGTACTAAAACTACAAAAATTAGCGGGGCATGGTGGCTCATGCCTGTAGTCCCAGCTACTCAGGAGGCTGACACAGGAGAATCACTTGAACCCAGGAGGTGGAGGTTGCAGTGAGCCAAAATCGGGCCACTGCACTCCAGCCTGGGTGACAGAGCAAGATTCCATCTC
>NW_012123043.1:3111866-3115999 GCF_000951035.1 Colobus angolensis palliatus
AAGAGTATATATATATATATACACACACACACACACACACATATATATACACACACACACACACACATATATATACACACACACACAAACACACAGGGCTCATTACAGACCTTACTAGAATCTACTGCCTCCTAGGTATTACCTGCTATTCAGCTCAGAGTCTTAAGAATATATTTATATATATATAAATCTTAATTCACTTTTTATAAATGGCATTTCCTAAATGAGACCACAAGCTCCTTGCAATCTTATTCATCCAGCTTTTATCCCAGGACCTAGGAGAGTTCTATGCTTGATGATGAACGTGCTCCGTGGCTTCATCTGGTACATTACTAAATAACATATTATCATGGTGTAACTTTAAATGTGAAATAAACCTGCTGCTCTCCTTTTTTTTTTTTGAGACAGAGTCTCACTCCATTGCCCAGGCTGGAGTGCTGTGATGCAATCTCAGCTCACTGCAACCTCTGCCTGTCAAGTTCAAGTGATTCTAGTGCCTCAGCCTCCTGCATAGCTGGGATTACAGGAGTGTGCCACCACACCTGGCTAATTTTGGTATTTTTTTTTAGTACAGACAGGATTTCGCCATATTGGCCCGGCTGGTCTCAAACTCCTGGCCTCAAGTGATCCACCTGCCTTGGCCTCCCAAAGTGTTTGGATTACAGGCATGAACCACTGCGCCTGGCCTAAACCTGCTTTTCCAATGATGATGTAACTGACTGGTATATGGTATGTTTGTCAATCAACCAATCATCAAATGCTTATTTAGCATTTTTGCTGTGCTAGGTTCCAAGCAGTGAGAGATGAGTCACATAGGAAAAACATAAGCTCTTCTTTCCCTCTCAGATTTGACCATCTCATTGAGACCAGACTAACACCTGCAAGAGCAGCCAATAAGAAACAGCATACACTTTGAGGTGAACCAGTTGTATGATGCCTCATGTTCCAGAGGAAGGAGAAATTGGTGCCGGCTGAAGGCTAGGAGGGGGCACTTAACCCCTATTCAATGAACGTGTCTTGTGGACACTAAGTAATAAGGTTTGGTAGATGGCATATAAGAACTATAGGGCTAGGTGCAGTGGCTCACACCTAGAATCCCAGTACTTGGAGAGTCTAAGGTGTGAGGATCACTTGAGGCCAGGAGCTAAAAACCAGCCAGGCCAACATAGGGAGATTCCATCTCTACTAAATAATTTTAAAATTAGCTGGGCGTGGTGGGGCATGCCTGTAGTCCCAGCTACTTGGGAGGCTGAAGTGGGAGGATAGTTTGAACACAGAAGTTGGAGTCTGTAGTGACCTATAATCACATCATTACACTCCAGCCTGGGCGACAGAAGAAGACACAGTCTCAAAAAAGAATTATACAAAGCAGTTTTTACATTGCCAGAGACCTCTTAATTGCAGTGCTTGGTGCAATAAGCTAAATTCTTCGATATGTACTCTACAGGTGATAGGAGGAAAATGCTCCTTAGCTCACAACTATGTTTGATATTTGTACTGATTTGAATGTTTGTAACTCATAGCTATGTTTGATATTTTACTGATTTGAATATTTGTAACTAACCTTTCTTGTTGAACCAAAAAAATTTTGAAACAGTCTAAAACAAATGTATTCATTAATCATCCAACAAATATTTATCAAGTACCCATGCTATGGTCTCAACGTTTGTGTTTCCCCCAAATTTATATGTTGAAATCTTCAACTCCAAGGTGATGATATTAGGAGGTGGGGCCTTTGGGAGGTGATTAGGTCCTGAGGGCAGAGCTCCCATGAATGGGATCAGTACCCTTATAAAACAGGTACCCTGTGGTGGCTCATGCCTCTAATCCCAGCACTTTGGGAGGCCAAGGTCAGGAGTTTGAGACCAGCCTGGCCAACATAGTAAAACCCCATCTCTACTAAAAATACAAAAATTAGCCAGGCGTGGTGGCAGACACCTTTAATCCCAGCTACTCGGGAGGCTGAGGCAGAAGAATTGCTTGAATCCAGGAGGCCGGAGGCTGAGGCAGGAGAATCACTTGAACCTGGGAGGCAGAGGTTGCAGTGAGCCGAGATTGTGCCATTGCACTCCAGCCTGGGTGACAGAGCGAGGCTCCGTCTCAAAAAAAAAACAGGTCCCAGAGAGCTAGCTGGCTCCCTCCACCAGGTGATGACACAGTGAAAAGACACCTTCTCTAAACCAGGAAACAGGCCCTCCCCAAACACCAAATCTGCCAGTGCTTTGATCTTGGACTTCCCAGCCTCTAGAGCTGTGAGAAATAAATGTTTGTTGTTTAAGCCAACTGGTCTATGGTATTCTGTTGTAGCAGTCCAAATGGATTAAGACAGCCTACTACCTGCTTCTTCTAAGCTCTAGGAATATAGAGATGAATAAGGCTGAACAGGTCCTGAACTCCTTCCATGATGAGAGACAATCAGTAAGTAAACATGATCAATACAGACAGCGATAAGCGCTCTGAAGGAAATGAACATGGTGACCCAGGGCAAAGTAACTAGTGCTCAGTGGGAAGAGGTCAAGGAAAGTCTCTCTAAGGTCTTCCCCTGAGACCTGGTGAGAGAGAACCAGCCAAGAAATGGGCTGAAACAGAAGTCCAGTACCGGGCAGAATGACCACAAAAGCTGGAAGCAGTTCTAAGCTTGGGGTGTGTTTGTAGAAAACCAGTCACGGATGCAGTGAATGATGGGACAAGAGGCTGGGAAGCTGGTCAGGAACCAGGCCATGGAGAGCCCTGCAGGGCATTGTCGGGGCTTCAGCTTTGACTCTCTGGGCAAAAGACATGGTAGAGCGATAGAAGCAAAATTAGAAGATCCAGGAAGAAAATATTGAGAGTCAAAAGATCGGCTACATCTAAGGACTCACCGCTGTAATAATTGAGCTTCAGATTTGCTCTTGGGCTTTCTACAGTCAGAGCCAAAAAGGGCAATATAGATTACTGGCTCTAGTTATCTGAATGAGAAAGTGTAGCAGTTTCTCAGGTGATCAATTTTGTCCTGGCACTCGGTTCTACAAGAAATGCTTCCTTTGAATCTTTCTTAGACACAGGACTTTGAGGAATATATGGTCAATTTCCTAGAAAACAGTTTTCCAGCAAATCAGAACTGGTTTTCTCATGGCTGTCTCCAGTTCCCATGGCTCAGTGGTTGAAACGCAACTCAGTGAGGTCTGAACTCATTCATGGACACCTGTCTCTGGCCTTAATGGTGTTCAAATATGATTCAAAAATTTCTAGAGCAATATCTTAATTTTAATTGCACAAAGATTGGTCCTGGGCAAAAATGTGAGAAAGCTAAAGTTTATCCCTTAGGTCTCTGCCTTCAATATTGCTCCTGCGTGATTGAGAGGGCCTTGATATGACCTCAGGTCCTCATTCCTGCCTGGTGGTCAGTGTTTTCAGGACCCTGAACTCCTCCATGGCTACTGGTCAGCAACAAGAGGGCTTGTGTTCTTTGACACTAGACAAGCCTTACAATGTGCAGCTGGTGACTTGTGGCAAGTTGCTTAACTTCTGAAAGCTTCCATTTCCCCCATCTAGCAAGATGACATGAAATAAGACATCTGGCACTGAGTGGATGCCTCCCACCTTCGGTTAGTGATAGTGGATAGCAAATGAGTGCCAGTGAGGAATGTGGTAGCTTTTGCCCAGCTAAAATGTCTATATTTCTAAGAGACATTTTAAAAACTACGAATCATTTTAATTTTTAAAATGTACCTAAGTCGTATATGATAATTGAAAACATTTCTACCAATACTGAAATGTAGAAAATGAAAATGTGAAAATGTTCCCTCAATACCTCCTTGATCTCCCATTCTGCAGCATGTAAAGAAACTGTAATTAAATATCCTTTGCTATTGTTTAACACCCTCAATTTCTGTGGTCTGACTGGTAGCTCTCCAGACCTTTTTACAGCATGGTATGTCTGTGTGTATTTTATGCCCTATATATTAACATTGCTCCCCATGATGTTCTGCATTTGCTAATACAGTCATCCTCTTCTGTTTGTGCACACACATTACCTAATTTATGATTGCCTTATAATATTCCATTTATCCAGCCAGGTGCGGTGGCTCATGCCTGTAATCCCAGCACTTTGGGAGGCCCAGGCGGGTGGATCATCTGAAGTCAGGAGTTCA
>NW_012123043.1:3117504-3124110 GCF_000951035.1 Colobus angolensis palliatus
CGCCTGGCTAATTTTGTATTTTTAGTAGAGACAGGGTTTCTCCATGTTGGTCAGGCTGGTCTCAAACTCCCAACCTCAGGGAATCTGCCCACCTTGGCCTCCCAAAGTGATGGGATTACAGGCGTGAGCCACAGCACCCGGCCCAGGCTCTCCATCTTCACGCTGCTGTGTGCCGACTTCTCAGTCTACCGCAGCTCTTTTGGGGCAGCAATCCTGTCTTCCTGACATTGCTGATTTCACCAATTTAAATTGTCTTAATTATGTTGATTTCTTAAGGGTTATTTTAAAATGTGATGAAACATTTTATCTTTACATGACTTTATTTTATTTTATTTTATTTTATTTTATTTTATTTTCATAGAGACAGGGTCTTGCTGTGTTGCCCAGGCTGGTCTCGAACTCCTGGGCTCAAGTGATCTGCCTGCCTTGGCCTCCCAAAGTGCTGGGACTACAGACATGAACCACTGCACTCAGCTTTTTACATGACTTTATATAAGTAAGTGAACAAATCAATAAAAACCGTTTTCTAGAAACACATGACTATTTTTATTCTGGAAACATGATCGCTATACATTTCTTCCTTTGACAAATCGTTCTTGATACCTGCTGGGTATCTGACACATCTGGAAATGATGAACAAAATAGATACATCATCACTGCCCTAATGGAGTTCACAGTCTAGGCAGGGAGACAATCCAATAAGAAAACAAATATGACAGCCGGGCACGGTGGCTCACGCCTGTAATCCCAGCACTTTGGGAGGCCGAGGCAGGCAGATCACGAGGTCAGGAGATCAAGACCATCCTGGCCAACATGTTGAAACCCCGTCTCTACTAAAATATAAAAAATTAGCCAGGCGTGGTGGTGTGAACCCATAGTTCCAGCTACTTGGGAGGCTGAGGCAGGGGAATTGCTTGAACCCAGGAGGCAGAGGTTGCAGTGAGCCGAGATCACACCACTGTACTCCAGCCTGGCAAGAGAGGGAGACTCTGTCTAAAAAGAAAGAGAGAGAGAGAGAGAAAGAAAGAAAACAAATATGACATATTAAAAAAACAAGGGCTTGGGTTTTTTAAGTTGGCTTTGGAGCCAGATAAACCCATGTTCAAATTTTGAATCTATTTACTAGCTCTGTGACCTTGAACACGTTACTTAACCTCTCTCTCGATTTCCTTGCTTGTAAATTAACAATAACAATAGTATTTTTCATACCTGGCTGGAGTGAGGATTAGATGAAATAATATATGTAAAGCCTTTGGAACAGTGCCATATAGTGGTATCTCAGTAAACAACAGCTTCTGTGATTATTATTATTATTAATAAAGCTCTCTTTTAAGGCATCATCTCCAACCATGTCTAATGAATTGCCACTCAGTATTTGGTTCTACGAAAAAAACACACATAGATATGAATTAAAACTAAACAACAAACAAAACATTACCTAACTTCCATTCTAGGTTGGACAGTCTTATGAGCACTTCAAGGATAAACACTGCTAGAAATTCTCCCATTAGCTTTCAGTATCTCTGGATGTCTCCGAGTGAATGTCTCTTTTTTTTTTTTTTTTTTGGAGACGGAATCTCTGTCATCCAGGTTGGAGTACAGTGGCATCATCTCAGCTCACTGCAACCTCTGCTTCCAGGGTTCAAGCAATTCTCCTACCCCAGCCTCCCAAGTAGCTGGGACTACAGACGCGTGCCACCGTACCCGGCTAATTTTTGCATTTTTAGTAGAGACAGAGTTTCACCATGTTGGCCTGGCTGGTCTCAAAGTCCTGGCCTCAAGTGATCCGCCCACTGTGGCCTCCCAAATTGCTGAGATTACAGGGGTGAGCCACCATGCCTGGCATTTTTTGTGTGTGTTTGTTTGTTTGTTTGTTTTAGACAGTCTCACACTGTCGCCCAGGCTGAGTGCAGTGGCGCGATCTCAGCTCATTGCATCCTCTGCTTCCCGGGTTCAAGCGATTCTCCTGCCTCAGCCTCCCAAGTAGCTAGGATTACAGGCACCCAGCACCACACCCAGTTAAGTTTTTTGTTTGTTTGTTTGTGGTTTTTTTTTGGTATTTTTAGTAGAGACAGGGTTTCACTATGTTGGCCAGGCTGGTCTCAAACTCCTGACCTCGTGATCTGCCTGCCTTGCCCTCCCAAAGTGCTGGGATACAGGCATGAGCCACCATGCCCAGTCTTTTTTTCTTTTTTTAACCAGGAAAAAAATGAGAATTTTATCAGCAGCCTCAATCAAGACCAGCTCCCAAATGTGCATGGAAAACCAAGAATAGAAATCAGGCTCAAACGGCACTCAGAAACTGACTCAGAAAACCCTGAGAGCCTCGTACATGCACAGTCAGTGTTCATAAACTATAATAACTGTGTTATTTATATTGGCTTCCAGGTATAAAAATGGATATAAAATGTCACAAGAGAACATTTTGAGAGTGTTTAGAGATATTTTTTCACAAATTTAAGAAGAAAAAATTGATATTTTTATGCTGCTTCTTTCATCTCTCTTTAGTTTGTTTTGAAGTTAAGACTTGAACCCAATAGTGTCCCAGAGTGGGTCATCATATTCCTGTGATACACTGCCATCTAGTGGCCAATGTGAACACAACAGTGGATGGCTAGACCTCTTTGTCCCTCAAACTCAAGGTTTTATTGTGCAAACCTATGAGATTCCTTTTGCTGGTACTCCCACTGATTATACTGCCAATAGCTTCTAGGCCCTCAAATGAATGTTTTTCTTTTCTCAATGTTAAGGGCACAAATGGGCTATAATAAAAACCATAAACTACTTGGGTTGAAGAATTAAGTATTTTTCATATTTGGAAAAATGCTATTTGGATAGAATGAAAACCCAGCTAATTTGTAAACAGTGAAAGTGACAGCACAAATCTACTATTTTGAGATCTGAGGGGAAAGCAAGCATTGTGTGAATTCTGTGTCTTAACAGTAATAGCAAATAATGTTGAAGACATATGATCAATGCAGAATAGGTCATTTACTACATGTATGTAAAGCATGTTGGGGCTTCATATATGTTATTTCATGCAGCCCTCACAATGGCACTGCAAGCTCCATTCATCCCTACCTAGTAGCTCAAACAGATGAAACTTACACAGCTAGTAGGTGAGGATTCAAGACCAAGACTGTATTTTCCTGAAGGCAGATACCCTGCAGTCCTGTCTTCTTAGCTAGTATCTGGCACATAATGACTATTCGGTAAGTATTTATGAATTGATGAGTGCATGAAGAAATGAATGAGTCCTGCCCAGGCACGGTGGCTCACGCCTGTAATCCCAGCACTTTGGGAGGCTGAGGTGGGAGAATCACCTGAGGTCAGGATTTCGAGACTAGCCTGGCCAATATGGCAAAACACTGTCTCTACTGAAAATACAAAAATTAGCCAGGTGTGATGGCAGGTGCCTGTAATCCCAGCTACTCAGGAGGCTAAGGCAGAGAAATGCTTGAACTCGAGAGGTGGAGGTTGCAGTGAGCTGAGACCGTGCCATTGCACTCCAGCCTGGGCAACAAGAGTGAAAGTCCGTCTCAAAAAAGAGAAAGAGAGAGAGAGAGAGAAGGATGGAAGGAAGGAAGGAAGGAAGGAAGGGCAAAAAGAAATACAGATGTTTGGGCCCCACACTCAGAGATTCAAATTGTCTGGATCTAGGGTACAACCTGGCTATTGGGATTTTTAAAAGCTCCTTTGGTGATTGTAAAGAGCCATCAGGGATGAGAAACACTGATTTATAGTTTCCTCAAATAAAGAGTTGTGTCCCTATTGAAAAGTACCATCTATTACTATTGTGAAAAGTAACACTTATTACTATAGTGAAAGTAACACTTATTATTTCCTATTGAAAAGTAACACTAGGAAATAATACTTACCAAGCAGCATTCTTCAAGGAGGCAACCATCTACTCTGAAGAACCCCTTGGAGTAAAATTAGGTAGGACCTAGCTCAGAAGGGATCATTGTGAAATGGCACTCCCTAAAGATTAAAAAAAAAAAACATTGCCTTTTGGGGACTGACATTTTGAGAATTTATTTGTGAACAAAGAAGCATCATTTTGTTTTTCTAGAATAGCACTCTACAAACTTTTTCTGTAAAGGGCCAGATGGTAAAAATTTTAGGCTTTGCAAGCCATACGCTCTCTGTGGCAACTACTCAACTCTGCTGTGGAAGCACAGAAGTCATAAACAAGACAAAAGCGAACAAGTATGCCTATGTTCCCATCAAATTTTATTTTGGGACATTAAAATTTAAATTTCACGTAATTTTCACATGAGGAATATTATTCTTTTGCTTGTTTTCAACTATTTAAAAATGTAAAGCCATTCTTAGCCTTTGGACCATGCAAAAACAGGTAGTGGGTCAGAACATAGGCCATTGTTTGCTGACCCTGGCTCTAGAAGGACGTTTTAAGAAACAAATAGGTGCTGGCGGTGTCTGTAGTCCCAGCTACTCAGGAGGCTGTGATGGGAAGATCACTTGAGCCTAGGAGGTCAAGGCTGCAGTGAGCCATGATTGTGCCACTGCATTCCAACCCAGATGACAGAGTGAGACCTTGTAAGAGAGAAAGAAAAAAGACAGAAAGAAAAGGAAGGAAGGAAGGAAGGAAGGAAGGAAGGAAGGAAGGAAGGAAGGAAGGAGAAGGAAGGAAGGAAGGGGAAGGAAGGAAAGGGAAGGAAGGAAGGAAAGGGAGAGAGAAGAAGAAAGAAAGGAAAGAAAGAGAAAGAAAGAAAAAGAAAAGAAAGAAAGAAGGAAGGAAGGAGAAGGGAAGGGAAGGGAGGAAGGAAGGAAAAAAGGAAGGAAGAAAGAAGAAATTAGAACTCTTAATAAATATACTAATATAGCAAAAGACATATTAGGGTATCATTTATTTCCTTCATCCCACACTTAATACATCTCATTCTTGCCATCATAAGAAACTCAGACTGGAATTATTTCTTGACCTGCAAGTGTACTTGAGATTCCAGGGTGTTTCAGATGGAGCTTGCCTGTCTTTTAGTTCTTTTCCTACTAGAGAAATTACAGGCTACAGGAGATGTGCAGTATGTCAGGACTGGGATGGATCTAACAAGAACTTAATAACTCAATCACAAAACGCGTGGTTGCCCTATGTGGAGGCTGCTTTTACTGTCCTTTGAGTCATAAAAAATACCAGCTCCCCATTCTCAAGTGAACGGTTTATAGGCATTGATTTACACAAACACTGGTCTATTAAATATGAGCCCAGAAGATTTGGGGAATTCAGAGACATGCAAACTGGAGATGGGAGGGGAAGTGAGTCTTACACCAAGAGGCAAGCGGGCGATTTCTCTACAAGCAATGCAAGTCGAGTCTCTGGCAAGTGAAGGGCACTTTGCTAAAAATCAGGAATGTGGAAGAGAGGAGAGATGCTCTTGTAAATGGAAAAGTTTCCTTGCTTCATAAGCAAATCTTTTCTAGTTATCTATCAGTGCAAGTGGCCATGCTTAGGCATCACACACAATACTCAATCATGGAGACATTGAAATGCAAAATAAATTCTCCTGGTGAATTTTCCAGAATAAATTATTGAAGATCATGGAGAAGAGAATTTGGCTTTGGTGGACAAAAGAGAGAGAGAGAGAAGACATTTGGCGATGGTTTCTTTTTGGTGAAGAAAAGGCAGGAGGAGGTGAGGAGATGTGGAAAGAGAAAGACCCGCAGATTGGTATTTAGACGCAAGGAGCTCGTTTTAGCGACACCAATACCCTTTAGGGAACTTGCAATGGCGGCTCTCAGGCACAGCACAAAACTCCTCCTGTTGCCTGGATGCGGCCAGCCGCCAACCAGCTCTGCCACGGAGGTGTCGTAAATGTGTTTTATGTGTTGTGTTGCTCGCTGCAGCCTCGTCGTCCCCAGGCTGTTGTCATCTCCTAATTGTACAGAGCAAAGACCAATGTCCGACCAGAGCGACGAGTGAAATTACCCATCTGACCCTCACCTCTCTGATGGGCTTCACTTTCAGAAGCTTGCCCAATCCCATAGGTTGGATCCAGAGACCATTTTTGTAGCGACATTGATGCCTTTTTCCAGTCTCACAGGGGAATTTTCCAATTACACACACAAAAATAAAACCCACAAACCTGACAGCGGTAGGAGGAGGCTCCGGAACGATTGCTGAGGCACCAAAAGCTGCTTCTCATTAAAGGTGAGATTTAGTGCACAAGTTTAAACTGGGAACTTGCAAGAGAAGGTAGGTGCTGGAAGCTCTGTCATACTTATTTCTACCTGAGACAAAGCAGTGGATGGGGCTTTGGGGATGGGAGGAGCATGAGTGACCCAATGCCCTTCTTGATGACTTACTAAACAGCACCCATTCTAGGCCACCCATGGCAACCTGTCCTCCTGCACCACTCTGAGGCTTTCCTTCACACCCTCCCTCCTCAAAACCCACTCTCTCTCTTTTTATTTTTATTTTTTTAGAGACAGGATCTTACTCTGTCAGGCTGGAGTGGAAGGAAGAAAGGAGGGAAGGAAGTTATACTGCATATGACCATGCAGTAGCATAGTCTCTTAGACTCTTAGAGCAGGTTTTTGGTTTCACCTACCAGATCCTCACCTCAGGCTGTCCTTTTTTTTTTTTTT
>NW_012123043.1:3124160-3131327 GCF_000951035.1 Colobus angolensis palliatus
AAGAAAGAAAGAAAGAAAGAAAGAAAGAAAGAAAGAAAGAAAGAAAGAAAGAAAGAAAGGGAAAGGAAGAAAGAGAGAGGAAGGAAGGAAGGAAGGAAAGAAGGAAGGAAGGAAGGGAGGGAGGGAAAGAAAGAAAGTCCTATGGCAGAAGCCACTAGTACTCACCAATATCTGTGCTCCTCACTTCTTCCTGGGCACACTGCTAGACTGCATTTTCCAGTCTCCTTTGAGGTTAAGTGTGGACATGGGACTAAATTTTACCCATTGGAAACATTACGTCCAGACCTGGCCTATTAAAACATTCTACATGGGATGCTCCTTTTCTTTTACCATCTGCTGGCTGGAAGGAGGGTGGAGCCACAAGGTAGAGTTGGATCCCTGCATGACTGCATGGAGTAGAGTGCCCCACTGACCCACATTAAAATGTGACATGAGTGAGAAATAAAGTTTTATTGTGTTAAGCTGCTCAGTGTAAGGGTTGTTTGTTAGAGCTATCAGCTTGCCCAGACTACTAAAACTCCAAGATAGTCCTTTTGAAGTTGTGAATATCGCCTTCTCTATACTAGAAAGATATCCAACATTGTTACCACTTTAACTTAAACCCTGCACAAGTGAATAAAGATCTTTAGATTTACTTTTATAAGTAGCTCATACAATCATTGGACAGTCTTTATAAAATCAGGGAACTTCTCTCCCTCTTTCTTTTTGTTAGATTTCCACTGAAGCTGAGTTAGACCAAAGGAGGAAGAGTTTTTGCTCAGCCCACTTAAAATGCTAAAGTTTCCATTAGGGTTTAGTATGCAGCCTGTAAGACTCCATGTTTCATGAAATAAAGCTAAATCTGCTCTCCAACACATCTATTTTTAAGATCCCCAGCATCTGATCCTGACTCAGCTAAGCGAATCACGCCTAACTCTGTTGGTGACACATCAACCCACAGAATGGAGGGGTGTAGGACATAAAACACAGTGCGGCTGGGTTTATACTGACACAAGCTCTTTACTACCTGCACAGAGAGCATTCCAAATTATGAAGGAAACACAGCTTGTGGCCATTCTCTTGAATATGTACAATCTATTTATGGTTAAAGCCACTTTGACTCTTTTTACATACGTATGCATGTAATTCTACTTCTGCAACTGCCTACTTAACTTTTTAGTAGGTTTTAAGGCATCTAATTTTTTTTCCTTTCTAATTGTTCTGACAAGGAAATACGTAATGTTCAATACTAGTCACCCAAGACAGCTATTATCTGCCTCTAACTTTCCTCTCTGTCATCTGCCAGGGACTTTCAAGAGGCTTCCTCCTGTGGGATTAGAATTAGCAAGACACCTGAGGAAAGAGGCAGACACATTCATAGGAGACCACTTTATTTCAATTGGTACACAGGCTTATGAAATTCAAAAATTTTTAAATTTGACAAAATCACTTTAGCATATATCTGCAATAATAGACAGTTGAGAATAGTTAGAAAATTCCAACAGAGAAGAATGGTAAGGGAGAATCTGCCTTACCAGATATTAAAGCCAACTGAAAGACGCATTCACTGAAACAATGTGGTAGTGACATGAGAATAAGTAAATAGATCAGTGAAGTACAAAAGATGGTTCTAAAATGGACCCTAAAATATTTAAGCTATTAGGATATGGTGTGGTATTTTTAAAATCACAAATCAATGAGGAAAGGTACAGTGTGAAATAAATACAGTTTTCACAAATGGTTAACTACTTGGGGAAAAATCCTCTTTACAACTCATTACACAGCAAAATAAGCCCCAAATACATTAAAAAATTTAATGTGGATGGACCCGGTGGCTTATATCTGTGATCCCAGCATTTTGGGAGGCTGAGGTGGGAGAACCACCTGAGCCCAGGAGTTCGGGACCAGCCTGGGCAACATGGTAAGACACCATCTCTACAAAATATACAAAAAATTAGCCAGGTGTGGTGGTGCGTGCCTGTAGTCCCAGCTACTGGGGAGGCTGGGGAGGCTGGGATGGGAGAATCATCTGAGCCCAGGAAAGTTAAGGCTGAAGTGAGCCCTGACTGTGCCATTACACTCCAGCCTGGGCAACTGGAGTGAGACCCTGTCTCAAAAGAAAAATAATAATAATAATAAAGTAAAAGCATTAAAAAGAATAGAAAAATATAATGGTGACTATTTATACAATCTGAAGATGATGAAAGATTTTCTAAGCATAAAATTTATGGAAACAAGCCAGGCTCGATGGCTCACACCTCTAATCCCAGCACTTTGGGAGGCCGAGGTGGGCGGATCACAAGGTCAAGAGATCGAGAACATCCTGGCCAACATGGTGAAACCCCGTCTCTACTAAAAGTATAAAAATTAGCTAGGCATGGCAGTGCACGCCTGTAGTCCCAGTTACTTGGGAGGCTGAGGCAGGAGAATCACTTAAATCCTTAAATCACTTAAATCAGAATCACTGAGGGAGGCAGAGGGTGCAGTGAGCTGAGATGACACCACTGCACTCCAGCCTGGTGACAGAGTGACACTCCATCTCACACACACACAAAAAAAATATGGAAAGAAACAATGAAACAATGGAACAAGATACCAATTTTGACCCTGCAAAATTTTAAATTACTGATTTTCAAAAATATAACAAAAGGCAAACTAAAAACTATAAAAACACTTGCAATGCATATGATAAAAATGTAGTATTCTTAATGTAAATAAAGCCATAAAAACAAACCAAAATAAAAGCCAAACTAAAATAACAACCAAACGAAAACCCGTAAATGGCTTAATGGAAAAATGATCAAAAGGCATAAACAATTTCTTCATAACAGAAAAAATATAAGTGGTTGCCAGACACAGTGGCTCACGCCCGTAATCCCAGCACACTGGGAGGCTAAGGTGGGCAGATTACCTGAGGTCATGAGTTCAAGACCAGCCTGACCAACATGAAGAAACCCCATCTTTACTAAAAATACATAATTAGCCAGGCATGGTGGCACATGCCTATAATACCAGCTACTCGGGAGGCTGAGGCAGGAGAATCGCTTGAACCCAGGAGGCAGAGGTTGCAGTGAGTCGAAATTGCACCATTGCACTCCATCATGGGTGACAGATAGAGACTCCATCTCAAAAAAAAAAAAAAAGGAAGAAAGAAAAAGAAAAAATATGTGGTCAATTAACACATGGAAAAAATGTGTAACTTCATTGATAACTGAAGCATGAAAGTCAACCAAAAGTAAGACGTAATTTTTCACCTATCAAACAGTTTAAAATTTTTAAAAATGATAATACTTATCGTTGATAAGGTTATGTTGAGACTGATGTTTTCATATAATGGTGATGGAAGTATAAATGTATTAATGTATATTAAACTTCTTTGCAAATTTCATATCTAGCCAGGCACAGTAGCTCACACCTGTAATCCCAGTACTTTAGGAGGCTCAGGCAGGAAGATTGTTTGAGGCCAGCAGTTTGAAACCAGGCTGGACAACATGGCAAGACCCCATCTCTACAAAAAAAAAATTAAAATTTAGCTGGCATAGTGGTGGTTGCCTGTAATTGGGAAAGTTACTCAGGAGGCTGAGGTGGGAGGATTGCTTGAGCCCAGGAGGTTGAGGCTGCAGTGAGCCATGACCGTGCCACTGCACTCCAACCTGAATGACATAGCAAGACCCTGTTTCAAGTCAAAGCAACAACAAAATAACAAATTCCATACCCTTGGATATTATAATCCCACTCCTATGAATATATCCTCAGGAAATAATCAGAGATGTAAGTATTTATGTACCAAAATGCTTGCTGAAGCATTATCTGTAGTAGTGAGAAATTGGAAACAACACAAATCTCCCAAGCTAGAAAATGGTTAAATAAATTATGGTGCACTCATAGAAACGGATTTATGCCATCAGTAAAAATAAGGCTTTAAAGGAATATTGAATGCTATGAGGAAATGCTGATAATAAGTAAAGAAAAGCAGGGTACATATTACATATATAGGTACATGTATTTGCATATATATATTATATTCGAGACCTAAACAGATGTAACAAGATTCCTAAATGTTAACATAATTTTCCTGGGAAGTAAAATTGTGGATGATTATTCTGTTCTTTTTGCTTTTCTACCTTTCTAAGTTTTCCTACAGCAGAACTTAATTATTAAAAAAAATTTACATAAAAAAAACTATTGGTGTGGCTATTGTTCCTTCAACATTAGTTTAAAATGATCTTTAATATATTTGGGAAGTGGAGGACACGTTTCTTGGGATTCTTTTTCAGATGATTCTTACTCAAAAAATATCCAAATGACATTTTCAGAAAAATTATTCCCGTTGTTTATGATGTGGTATCTGGAGTACACATGGGAATTTTTTTTTTTAAGGGACAGGGTCTCGCCCTGTCGCCCAGGCACTGGAGTACGGTGGTGGGGTCACAGCTTGCTGTAACCTCAAACTTCTGAGCTCAAGTGATCCTTTTGCCTCAGCCTCTGGAGTATCTAGGACCATAGGCGTGTGCCACCTCACCTGGCTAATTTTTTTTATTTTTTGTAGAGATGGGGTCTCTCTATGTTGCCCAGGCTTGTCTTGAATTCCTGGCCTCAAATAATCCTCCAGCCTTGGCCCCTCAAAGTGCTGGGATTATAGGTTTGAGTCACTGAGCCCTGCCCCACATGGGAATTTTCTTTTTTTTTCAGACCAAGTCTCACTCCATTGCCCAGGCTGGAGTAGCAGTCAATCTACACACTATGGCCAGGACATCATTCCAGCTCTGACCTCTTCCCCTGCAACTGCTCACACAATCTCTGGTCCCCAGTATCTCAAAGACCTACAATCTGACCCCAAATCACCCTTCCCAATCTCGACTGCTCCTCTCTCCAGCATTGCTGTAATGTTCTCCGTATCTGGGGAGCACACCTCCCCCTCACCCTCATTTGTTCTGTTCCATCCACCTGCAGGGAACAATGCCTGGGATTCCCCCAACCTCAATTCTGTCCATGAGGTCTTCTCCAAGCCCACCTCCCTCCAGGAAGTGTCCTCCAAACTACACAGCCATAATGGCGGCCCTCTCTTCTTCTCCGATTAGTAGCAAGATCCTTTAGAGCTGGGATTTTGGCACAGGGCTTGCATAGGACAGGCACTCAGTAAAGGCTGGTTACTTGGTGGTTGATGGAAGGAAAAAAGGAAGAGAGGGAATGAAGCAGGGAAGGGGAAAGAAGGGAGGAAGGAAAAGGGAGGGAATAGAGCTCACCGATAGCTGGAGGCTCAGGTTCCTTTTGAAGCTAAAGGCAGAGGACTGGTAGTACTCCAGTGTTTAGAGTGTTCAGTACCTATTCTTGATTCTTTAAAAATACAAGAAAATGGGATCGAGTAAAGAGAAAGGACAAAAGAAGTCTTGGAGAACGCAAGTACCTCAAATTGACTGCTTTGTATCTCTCTACGTTGATCAGATAGCAAAGAGCTAAGCACTGAAATTCAGTAATGCCTACGCTATGCTATTTACCCTACTAGACACTCACCTGGGCAGGCTAATTTTGTTTTGTTTTGTTAAAAAAGGGCTGAACCCTGCCTTCCCCCTCATTTCAACATGAAATGATATTTGCCTCAATTCATCCCATGCCTTTCAAACTTTCAGATCCATGTAGTGAGAGGCCAAAGCATATATTATTCCCTCATACATATAAAATAATGAATTACACTGTTATTCATTGAAGCATTGTAATGATAAAAGATTGAAAAATCTATATGTCAACTAATGAGGGGTGAGGCCAGGTTTGGTGGCTCATGCCTGTAATCCTGGCACTTTGGGAGGCCAAGGCTGGAGGATCACTTGAAGCCAGGAGTTTGAGACAAGCCTGGGCAACACCGCAAAACCCTGTCTCTACAAAAAATACAAAAATTAGCCAGGCATGGTGGTGTGTGCCTGTGGTCCCAGCTACTCGGGAGGTTGCAGCAGAAGAATTGCTTGAGCCCAGGAAGTCGAGGTTGCAGTGAGCTATGATCATGCCACTGCACTCCAACCTGGGCAAGAGAGTGAAACTCTGTCTCAAAATAATAATAATAATGTAATAATAAGGGATGGATTGACTATATTATGGCCTAGACAATTGAATACTAGGCAGCTGTAAAATAGAATGGGAAGCTCTTTATGAACTGCTTTTGAAATGATTTCTAAGACATTGCTATGGGAACCAAGCAAGGTAGAGAAGAGTATACACAGAACACACTATTTGATTTAAAAGGTGAAAAATATATATATTTGCTTATAAATGCATAAATATCTATAAAAGGATACATAAGAAACTGGCAAAACAAGATGACTGGGGAGGGAAGAAGGCTTTTTTTTTTTTTTTTTGCCACCCTTTTGTGCCTTTTGGATTTATTTTTATTTTTATTTTTTGAGATGGAGTCTCACTCTGTCACCCAGGCTGGGGTGCAGTGGCACGATCTCGGCTCACTGCAACCTCCACTTCCTTAGTTCAAGCGATTCTCCTGCCTCATCCTCCCGAGTAGCTGGGATTACAGGTATGCGTCACCACCCCTGGCTAATTTTTGCATTTTCACTAGTGATGGTTTCACCATGTTGGCCAGGTTGGTCTTGAACTCCTGACCTCAGATGATCTGCCCACCTTGGCCTCCCAAAGTGTCGGGATTACAAGCGTGAGCCACTGCACCCATCTGCCTTTTGGATGTTTGAACCAGGTGAATGCATTGCCTCTTAAGGAAATGAGTAAATAAAGCCTCTTATCAGGGACATTTGTGGATGGGTTTTGGCTGGGTATTATACACAGTGATTTACACAGATATGGCCTCTGCCTGCCAGGAGCTTGGGACAGAATCAAACCTTAGTGAGAGGAAAGGCCCAAACAAGAGCCCCACTAAGAGAAGTCAGTGATGGGCAGCCGGAGGGCCGGAAGTGCCCTCCCACCCAGAGCAGAGCTCTGCCCTGCGTGCTTCCCTCTCCGGGCTCTCAGACATTCATGTGTCATGAATCATTTTAGGTTTGTTTTATTTGCATTACAACTTGACCTGTTCTAATTTGTTCTAAAAGAAACACAGTATATGGGTTTGTACTCATGGATCTGGTGAGGCTCACAGGAATAAGAACAGAACTGTCAAAGGAGATACTTCAGGGCAGACCTGTGGTCCAAGACTTCATGTCTGATGTCCCTGGAGTGTAGCAGCACAAATCA
>NW_012123043.1:3134292-3136101 GCF_000951035.1 Colobus angolensis palliatus
CCAGAGCTTCTTTTAAAGTTAATTTTACCATTAGCTGGGCGTGGTGGTGCTCACCTGTAGTCCCAGCTATTCAAGAGGCTGAGGCATAAGAATCGCCATAACCCAGAAGGCAGAGGTTGTAGTGAGCCGATATGGGACCACTGCACTCCAGCCTGGGTGACTGAGTGAGACCCTGTTTCAAAAAAAAAAAAAAAGTTAATTTTACCAGAGGAATGCAGATTAAAAAAAACAAACCAGTCACTGGACAATCAAGGAAAAAGGTAGGGGCACCCAGCCCTTAGCAAATGGAAGGAGTAGAAAGAATGAACCCACATTCGTCCAGAAGGAATCAGAATCCCACCTCGGCCTGCTCTCTCGTCTCTTCAGAGCCTGTGACCAACGAATGCATCTTCCCGGTCAATTGACAGGCATTCGCTGTTGCTGGGGAAATCTCCTGAATTGCACAAGCCTTGGTTTCCTCATCCGTAAAATGAGGATGTTAATATACAACTGAGGCTATAATCATGCTGGAGGAATTAAATCAGATAAAACAGGAACAATGCCTATCTGAGGGAGGTGGTAAAGGAACAAAGTTGTTTTTTTTTTTTTTTTTGAGATGGAGTCTTGCTCTGTCACCCAGGCTGGAGTACAGTGGTACAATCTCGGCCCACTGCGACTTCTGCCTCCTGGCTTAAAGCGATTCTCCTGCCTCAGCTAGCTGAGTAGCCGGGACTACAGGTGCGCACCACCATGCCCAGCTAATTTTTGTATTTTTAGTAGAGACAGGGTTTCGCCATGTTAGTCAGGCTGGTCTTGAACTTCTGATCTCAGGTGATCCACCCGCTCCAGCCTCCCAAAGTGCTGGGATTACAGGCGTGAGCCCCTCGCCTGGCCTATTTATTTATTTTAGAGAAAGAGTCTCACTCTATAGCCCAGGCTGGAATGTAGTGGTGTGATCATAGCTCACTATAGCCTTTACCTCCCTGGCCCAAGCGATTCTCCTGTCTCAGCCTCCTGAGTAGCTGGGACTACAGGCACATGTCACCACACCTGGCTGATTTTTTAATTTTTTGTTGAGACAAGGTCTCACTATGTTGCCCAGGCCAGTCTCAAACTCCTGGGCTCAAGTGATCCTCCCACCTCAGCCTCCCAAAGTGCTAGGATTGCAGGCATAAGCCACTGTACCTGGCTTATGGTGGGCTTTATTAATGTCATTGCTGGCTTCTTGCCCAGTGTGCTCTCAATTTTACTATCTTCAAGCCTCAGGAAAAATCTAAATTGACTAGGACTTTTATTTTCTTCTGGTAACGGGGAAAAACTCATTTTATTAAGTGGTGTATTAAAATACACTTAAGTTTTAGTGTGAGTTCTGCTGACACTTCATTTTCAGTCAGGTCACCTAGCGCTGTGACATCATCAATGGAAATTAATGTTCTGGAATAATGACAGTGCACACAGACTAAGTTACCAAGGAAAGATCTGCTTGTGCATGTCCGTATAAGGACATTTAAGTCATATTCTGAGAAATATTTGATGAAACAGGAAAGTATTCATGAAACAGAAAATGTTGAATAAGTAAAGCAAGATGCAACATGCTGAACATGAGAAAGACTGGATGGAAATTAAAATTTTAAAGCTGTTATTATTTCTGTGCAGTAAAAACTATTGGTGATATTTATTTTCTTCTTCTTTTTCTTATCTTCCACAGTTTTACAAATGAGCTTTTTTTATTTGGAGACAGAGTCTTGCTCTGTCTCCCAGGCTAGAGTGCAGTGCTGCAATCTCGGTGCACTGCAACCTCCGCCTCCAGGGTTCAAGCGATTCTCCTGC
>NW_012123043.1:3141816-3151793 GCF_000951035.1 Colobus angolensis palliatus
TTTTTTTGAGACAAGGTCTCACTCTGTCATGCAGGCTGGAGTGCAGTGGTGCCATCAGAGCTCACTGCAGCCTCAATCTCCCTGGGCTCAGGTGATCCTCCCACCTCAGCTTCCCAAGTCGCTGGGACTACAGGCACATGCCACCACACCCGGCTAATTTTTGTGTTTTTTGTAGAGATAGAGTTTCACCATGTTGCCCAGGCTGGTCTTGAACTCCTGGGCTCAAGCAATCTACCCGCCTGGGCCTCCCAAAGTGCTAGGATTACAGGCATGAGCCACCGTGCCCAGCCAGGACTACAAAATATTCTATCACCCAGATTAGTGGTGGAGGTGGGAGGTAAATCCTAAAGCAATTCTCTAGATCAAAATAAGAGCAAAGCTGTTCTGGATATTACTACTAATGACAGCCACCACCTCTGGAACACTTACGATATGCCTAGCCTGTGATAAACCTTTCAGACAATCCTGGCAGCTCACGGTGTGATCCACAGACCAGCAGCATTGCCGTCACCTGGGAGCTTGTTAGAACGGTGGACTCAGGCCTTGCCCCAGACCCACTGAGTCAGATCTGAGTTTAACGAGACCCCCAGGTGATTCGTGAGCACACTATGGAGTGAGAAGCACCAAACTGCAGATCTCAAAAGCAGCCTCTCAAAACACTTTTGCAACTTCATCCTACGTGGTCCTTACAACTCTGCGATGTGGAGTTTCGAGGAACCACAAGGAAACATTATTTGCCCAAGATGGCACCAAAAGATACAGAACTGGTCCTGGAGCCGTGGCTCACGCCTGTAATCCCAGCACTTTGGGAGGCCAAGGCGGGTGGATCACCTGAGGTCAGGAATTTGAGACCAGCCTGGCCAACATGGTGAAACCCCGTCTCTACTAAAAATACAAAAAAAGTTAGACGTGGTGATGGACGCCTGTAATCCCAGCTACTTGAGAGGCTGAGGCAGGAGAATTGCTTGAACCTGGGAGACGGAGGTTTCAGCGAGCTAAGATCATGCCACTGCACCCCAACCTAGGCAACAGAACAACACTCCATATCAAAAAAAAAAAAAAAAAAAAAAGAAGCCGGGTGTGGTGGCTCACTCACGCCTGTAATCTCAGCACTTTGGGAAGCTAAGGCGGGTGGATTGCCTGAGGTCAGGAGTTCAAGACCAGTCTGGCTAACATGTGAAACCCCCATCTCTACTAAAAATGCAAAAAAAAAAATTAACTGGACATGGTGGTATGTGCCTATAATCCCAGCTATTCGGGAGGCTGAACAGGGGAATTGCTTGAACCAGGGAAGTGGAGGTTGCAGTGAGTCGAGATTGCGCCACTGCAGTCTGGCCTGTGTGACAGAGCAAAATTCTGTTTAAAAAAAAAAAAAAAAGATACAGAGCTGGAACCTAAACTCAGGTCGCTGATTCTCTTTCTTATGCTGTTTTTAGATTAAAGTTGTCCTAACCTTGTTTTCCTTCTTTTTTTCTTTTTTTTTTTTTTCCTTTTTGAGACAGGATCTCACTCTGTCACCCAGGATGGAGTGCAGTAGCGTGATCACCAGTCACGGCAGCCTCAACCTTCTGGGTCCCAGTGATCCTCCCACCTCAGCCTCCTGAGTAGCTGGGACTACAGGCGTGCACCACCATGCCTGGATGGGGTTTTTTTGTTTGTTTGTTTTTTGAGGTTTCTTTTTGTAGAGATGAAGCTCTTACTATGTTGCCCAGGCTGGTCATGGACTCCTGGGATCAAAGGATCCTCCCACCTCAATCTCCCAAAGTTCTGGGATTACAGGCATGAGCCACCACTCCAATGGCTATAACATGGAGGGTAGAATGGGGTACGATGGAGACCCAGGTGACCCTGGCACCCAGTGTCCCCTTGCTGGGCAGGTCTGAAAGGTCAAGCCACTGCTTCCCTTCCTGACGTGAGTAAGTTTAGCCAGACTTTTCTTCCCTGAAACTGCAGTTTCTACTCAGCACCACGTCACTGCCTCTCCAGATTGAAGCACTGCAGCTGAGTGAGTAAACAACTAATATACAAACGCCTCCCAGAGCCTCCTCTAACTCCTAACTGTTCCCTGATACTCTTTAGCAGCAGATGGGCTCCAGGTCGCTGGAGGAAGGACAACAGGTGAAGAGCTCAGAGGAGCTTTTGAGAGTGTGCTGGCTGTGAGGGAGGCCCTATACTAGGTGCCATGGGGTAGTTGAGAAGTGGTTACCTCTAAGAAGCAAGAATTTGAGAAAAGGAGATAAGGAAAGATTAGGAAAAAAATTGAAAACAGCTTTGACTTTTCTCCAGACTTTGACATCTACCGATTTAGCCTCTAATTTTGTACAGATTTCCACAATTTAGAAAGATACTTGGGCCGGGCGTGATCCCTCATGCCTATAATTCCAGCACTTTGGGAGGCTGAGGCAGGCGGATCACTTCAGGTCAGGAGTTGAAGACCAGCCTGGCCAACATGGTAAACCCCTGTCTCTACTGAAAATACAAAAATTAGCCGGGCGTGGTGGC
This sequence comes from Colobus angolensis palliatus, assembly GCF_000951035.1. Classification (NCBI taxonomy): domain Eukaryota; kingdom Metazoa; phylum Chordata; class Mammalia; order Primates; family Cercopithecidae; genus Colobus; species Colobus angolensis. The sequence continues at coordinate 3,144,319 of NW_012123043.1, forward strand.
TCATGCCTGTAGTTCCAGCTACTCAAGAGACTGAGGCTAGAGGACTGCTTGGACCTGGGAGGTAGAGGCTGCAGTGAGCCAAGATTGCGCCACCCCACTCCAGTCTGGGCAACAGAGTGAGACTCTGTCTCAAAAAATAAAAATAAAAAAGTTTACAAAAAGATATTTGATCCTCAAAAACTAAAATAAATGAAAATAAAAGTAAAATAAAACCCCATCCTGGATGCATAGGTCTTTTCACTTCTGTACCCCACCTACCACCACCTCTACTAGGGACCTAAATTCTGACACAAAGTCATGACTAATGGTGGAAATCCTAGCACTGGAGAAGGCCACTTAGATATCTGGGGAGCAGACAGAGAGATCTTTCCAATCCCCTAGCGATCACGCCACATGGGAAACGGTCTCTCTTTGTAAGCCAGCATCCAGCTGCAGAAGGCTGCGTCAGCCAAGAGCCTGTCATGTTTGAACTTAGGAGCCTGGAAGTGAGGATTTTTGAAGAACACCTTCAGGAGCAGTGAAGTAACTCCAGGGGAGACAACAGGATTTGACGCAGAAGAGGCTAAGTGAGCATTCCAGACCTCACCAAGAACAGCATTGGTTGCCTATAAATCAGGCCTCATTAACTAGTGCCCTGCCTTTTCTCTTCACAAATCTATTCTGAAGTTAGCTGAATAGACAAAAAAAGGAAAAGAAAAACCTTTGGCGTTCTCTGTTTCCCATCGTGTGCTCTTTTAAGTAAAGGGCTTCTCTACATTGCCAAAAATCCCTGCAAAGATAACTTCCCCAGACTTCTTCCCAAAATGCCTTTTTAATACTGTGTGATTATTGCTCAAGGGACATCCAGGAGCCAAGTCTCTTTGCATAAATCACTAGAAACTTTAAAGGAGACCCATTCTTATTCTGAGGATTTAGAAAATACCTAGTGAGTAAAAAATCTATTACATCATAATGCGTGCATTTTCCAACAATGATTACCAGGGTTATATTTTGCAGCTGGTAGATTAAAACGTGTCACCGCCAATACTTCAAGTTCTTCTAAAGAATAAGTCAGGGAAACCAGCCACTGAGAAGACAGCATTGTAACTGCTGAGTCAACTCCATTAATGTTGTGCTTATTCTAATTCTTAAAAAAAGAAAGGAAAAAGAAGAACTACGGAAACATGAACTCTTACTGTTCTAGAAACCACTGAACTTTCTGATAATTGCATGTCTACTTTAGAGGCAATGAGGGTAAACTGGAAAATTCTAAGCATGGATAAAATAAGTCAGGAACCACGGGGAAGCACTCATGTATTTGTTACTAACCCAGTCGACTAATCCCATGACCAATAAGGTCCAAATTGATCTAGGTTTCACCAGAAACATGGTAGCTTCACTTACAGTGATTCCTAGAATTTTTTTTTTTGAAATGGAGTCTCTGTCACCAGGCTGGAGTGCAGTAGCTCAATCTCGGCTCACTGCAACTTCTACCTCCAGGTTCAAGTGATTCTCCTGCCTCATTCTCCCGAGGAGCTGGGACTACAGGCATGTGCCACCACGCCCAGCTAATTTTTGTAGTTTTAGTAGAGACGGTGTTTCCCCATGTTGGCCAGGATTGTCTTGATCTCTTGACCTCATGATCCACCCACCTCAGTCTCCCAAGGTGCTGGGATTACAGGCTGTGGGCCCCTCTCTGAACCCCTCTCTGAGCCACCACGCCCGGCCTAGTGGAAATATTGATATAACCTTTAATCAAATTTGACATTTGCATGTATTTCCCAACAGTGTTTTTTGAGTATTGGGCCACGGGTATCAAATATATGAAATTTCAACCATCCTTCAATGCCAAAGTAGCAATGCACTTAGAAGAGTCATCTGATCCAGGGATCCAGGGTTTTTTTGTTTTTTTTTTTTGAGACGGAGTCTTGCTCTGTCGCCCAGGCTGGAGTGCAGTGGCGACCTCAACTCACTGCAAGCTCCACCTCCTGGGTTCACGCCATTCTCCTGCCTCAGCCTCCCGAGTAGCTGGGACTACAGGCACCCACCACCATGCCTGGCTAATTTTTGTATTTTTAGTAGAGACGGGGTTTCACTGTATTAGCCAGGATGGTCTCGATCTCCTGACCTCATGATCCACCCGCCTCGGCCTCCCAAAGTGCTGGGATTACAGGTGTGAGCCGCCACCCCCGGCCTGATCCAGGTTTTAGACCTTCATGGAAGGGTTATCCTATAAGTATCAGAACATCCTTACAATGACGTAAAGTGGATAAGTGAAAAAGCATTGCTTTTGACAGTGGGTTGCCCAGCCCTGTAGGACAATGATAAAGTACCAAGAAGCACATTTACACCTGCAGCAGATGCCAGACGCTAACAGTTGAAGGTGTGCTTTGCAACAGAAAGGGCAATCACTAGAAACACTCCTCAGGGCCACCCAAAACTTGACAAGTTGGGCTGTGCTTGTTCCAACAGCTGGTTCACTACCCATCTGCGGGTCCCCTGTGGGGAGCTGAGAACTGGTGCACCTGTGAATCAGCCTGGGAGCCTGGGAAGGCATTGCACCCCCGCAGCTCTGACAGCCACACCTCCACTCCACTCTGAAAGCCAAGCTCTGAGAAGTCAAGGCCCATATGTCTTCCTGAGTTCCCCCAAGGGACTAGAGGTCAGAAGCCTTATCTTTCCTTAGACAAGCTGCCAGTAGAGTTGTACTGCTTTCTGTCTCCATACTGGCCACCATGCTGTTTCCTGGAAAAGCTAAAGATACTTGCTCTAGCCCACAGCCCTGTCTTTCCTGGGATAAGAAAGGCTTTTCAGACAACAGGTGACTGGGATCAGAGAGGGGCCCACCGCCTGCCAGGCGCCCACACTAGGGGCTTCTGGGCCTGGCTGTGGGCGGAAATGGACTGTCTGGACTCTGTCCTATCATGGACCTGCTTGCCTCTTTGCCCGGTCTGATGACCACATGCACCAGTTGAGCCTTCAGCAACCTTTCCCCAACCCCCAGACATTAGCACTGTTTTGGTTGTTAGTCACAGAAACGTAATTGCCTCATGTAACCCAAAAGTCCAGAAGAGCAAACCCTCTCTTCAGACACAGCTGGATCCAGAAACTCAATTGACATCCTTAGGCCTCTGTTTCTTTTTCCCTCTCCTTGGTCAGGCCTAGGCCACATGACCATGGCCAAGGATGGAACACTGCAAATGGAATCAGATTCACATGATTTAGAATAAGGAAAAAGCAGTTCACCCAATGCATGAGGGATACTAGACAGAAATAAAAAAAAAAAATCACTGTTCGATACAAGACGCTCGGGAATGTATCAGACTGGGGATTCTACTCTCAGCCACCGGGGCCATCTCTAAGGAAATCTCTAAGGGAAAATGTGCCCCACCATACTCCAGATGACAGAGACACTCAGGGCACCCTCATTAGGCATGCCACAGATATGTGGCTGGCTGTCAGTCATGTCTTATGCAGCCCATCCTCCTGAGACTCAGCTCTTTTACACGATGCCTTTCTACTGCCTCTCCTGAAGGCATTTTTGTGATTTCTTATGCTACTTATTAGAGACACAACATTTATAGCCAATCACACAAGAATGCTACTGTGCCTACTGGACTGCCAACTGGCTATGTGACTTTTAGTACTTTAAAATCAAGAAGTAACCGGGTACAGTGGCTCATGCCAGTATTCCCAGCACTTTCGGGGACTGAGGCAGGAGGATCGCTTGAGTTCAGGAGTTTGAGACCAGCCTGAACAACATAGTGAGACCCCATCTCTACTAAAATTCAAAAAAATTTAGCCGGGTATGGTGGTACACACCTGTAGTACCAGCTTCTCAGTGGCAGGGGTATGTGGGTGGGAGGTTGAGGTGAGAGGATTGTTTGAGCTGGGGAGGTTGAAGCTTCAGTGAGCCCTGATTGTGCCACTGCACTCTAGCCTGGATAGAAGAGCAAGACCTTATCTCAAAAAACAGTAATAATAAAATAAAATAGGTCAGGCGCAGTGGCTCACACCTGCAATCTTACCACTTTGGGAGGCCGAAGCAGGGGATCACCTGAGGTCAGGAGTTCTAGACCAGTCTGGCCAACGTGGTGAAACCCCGTCTCTACTAAAAATACAAAAATCCCAGCTACTCGGGAGGCTGAGGCAGGAGAATTGCTTGAACCCGGGAGGCAGAGGTTGTAGTGAGCCGAGATTGTGTCATTGCACTCCAGCCTGGGCGACAGAGCTGAAACTCCATCTCAATAAATAAATAAATACATAAATAAATAAAGATAAAATAAAATAAGCAAAGAGCTGTAGCACATGACTTTCATGTTCTTTCCGTCTCCGCTGTTTTGTGACTCATCAGTCCTAGACGTCATGTGGTCTTTGCTAAGGGAACTAGGATGATGCTGTCATTGAACTGTGTTTAGTAACTGTTCCAATTGCACTTATGCTTTAAAGAATTGGGAAGTTAACTCTATCATTACTTTAGTATGTGATCAGTTACCTTATTCTGGGATTGTCTTCACAAAAGCTGGGTTGTTGCCCTCCAGGTATCCTTATCGAAGCCGGGTCTACTCAAATGAAAGTGGCAGTCACTGGGCCATGCCCAGCTTGGACTGAGCACATGAATCACATGGCTCTGGGTGATTGCCCCAGCCCAGGACAGTCCCCTGCTTTGTCCTTGTCCTTGGGAACTGAAGAGCATCATTCAAAGAATAAAGACCAAGCCCAGAGCTGACAACTAGCTGCCTAGTCCATCCATGGCTCAAATTCAAAAGAAGAGAAGTGCAAAGCCACTTTAAGAAATAGTAAGTGTCAGCAGAAAATCAGGTTTCCAAAAACAAAAAAAAAACAAAAAAAAAACTGCATAACTGAAAACACCATGAGTGACTCTGTGAAGCTCTCCCATTAACATAAGGTCTCAAAGAGGTTGCAAGAGGGGAGCAGGACCCCTCGGTTGTAATTAGAGCCACTAACGTAAAGCAAGCCAGATTTACTGGAATTTTTGTTTGTTCTGAAAGCTCAGAAAGGTGAGGTGGCCTGATTTCCTGGGTACTGTGCAGCTGGGGGAAGCCTGAGAGTTGTAACACTGGTTCAAAGCTGCCTGCATGAGTTCCTATTTTAAAAGTGAAGTGTGAAAAATCTTTCTTTTTAAATTTTACCTGCATTAGATCACCTTCTAAGGTTACTAAAGCTCCTAATTAGAGGGCAGGATTCATTTAGAATGAAAAGTGGTTACCATTTTAACCAGTGATAAAAGCTGGCAGACCCTAAGAAATGACTAACAAGAATGCAAAGTAATTAAGAAGCCCTTGTGTTTTACTAAACTGTAAGTACCTACTGCAAATCTTGCTAAGTGGTCACCTCCAGTTTGAAGGTGAGACATCTCCTCAGAGTGCACTGGGTTCAAATCCCAGCCCTGGCCCTTGTTAGCTGTGTGAATTTTAACCTCCTCTCCATGTATAAAATGGTGAGCTTAAGGGGCTCCTGTAAAGAGGAATGAACAGTGTCAGGCAGTATGTGAGTGTGTGGGTATCTCTTTAAATGTGCTTATCCACCAAGTATGGTGGTTCACGCTTGTAATCCCAACATTTTGGGAGGCTGAGGTGGGTGGATCACGAGGTCAGGAGTTCAAGACCAGCCTTGTTAGCTGTGTGAATTTTAACCTCCTCTCCATGTATAAAATGGTGAGCTTAAGGGGCTCCTGTAAAGAGGAATGAACAGTGTCAGGCAGTATGTGAGTGTGTGTGTATCTCTTTAAATGTGCTTATCCACCAAGTATGGTGGTTCACGCTTGTAATCCCAACATTTTGGGAGGCTGAGGTGGGCAGATCACTTGAAGTCAAGAGTTCGAGACCAGCCTGGTCAATATGGTAAAACCCCATCTCTACTAAAACCCCGTCTCTACTAAAAATGCAAAAATTAGTGGGGCGTGGTGGTGCACACCTGTAATCCCAACTACTCAGGAGGCTGAAGCAGGAGAATCACTTGAACCCGGGGGGCAGAGTTTGCAGTGAGCCAAGATCGTGCCACTGCACTCCAGCCCGGGCAACACATTGAGACTGTATCTCAAAAAATAAATAAATACAATAAATGTGTTTACCGTATTGCCTGAATTGTGAACCATATACACTCTCATTTTCATGGACCACATTGGTTGGCTCTGTGCTCTGTGTCATTTTTCTGCCTCTCCTAGAGCCTTTGGTGTTTGCAACAGGAATTTCAGGCTTCTCGACTTGATAGGGGAAAAAAAAATGTGGCGGCTAAAGGGCCACCCTGTAAACCCGACCCCATTAGGTAACTGCAAACCTTACAGAAATAAATGAACATATCAGTGCTGGTTTATGTGTCAAGTGAGGTGTGTTCCCTAACCTGTCGGCAAGCCGTATTTTATTTGGATAAAGACCCTGAAATCAAGCACCTTTACAGGCTGTTGCAGCCACTCCCATTCTGCTCAGCTAAGCGGCTGCACCCTCAACGTCTCCACAGTGCAGCTGTGATCCTTCCTAGGGGCCCTGGGCTCCTGTATGCAGACTAGTTCAAAGCATCTAGGCCACACCACCACATCCTCTGCACTCCATAGAGGTGAAGTGGAACTGAGCCCACATTAGGCCAAAACCTCCAAAGAAGCAAAATTTTGCACTTTGTAATGGCTGGTGATCAGCATCCATGCTGTCTTACCATGCCCTATCCCGGGGAGATCCCAGAGAGGACACAATTAAAGTCTCCCACACCTCGCCCATGTCACTTCCTGGAGCATGATGTCAGGTGACAGTAGGGTCCTATAGCAGAAGACAGGTATTTGTAGTATAATCTGCTTGTGACTGCATGTGTGTGTGTGGGTGTGGGTGGGTGTGGGTGTGTGTGTGAGAGAAGACAGAAGAAAGAAAGCCACAGTTAACACTTATTTGACACTAACTTTGCACCTGGGCACAGGCTAAGTCACTTTCACACGGTCTGCCTCCTCCTGCAACAGACAAAAGGGCCTTTTCCCTTTATGCCCTCTCTTTCTGAAGACCTGACTCCTTCTGCTCTCTGCAAACTTTCTTTCCCCAAGAAGTGAACAGGTTTCAAGGGTATTGCATTTTTCTCAGTCTCTGGTGGGAGGGTGGGCCCCAGCTTCCCTCTCCGTTTCATTTCACTGCTGGGTAGAGGAGATGGAGCAGCTTCTAGTTCCAGGAGGGAGGGGAGAGGGCAGGGAAGAAATGATGTGGGATGATTCCTTTTCTGCTTGTTGCAGTTTGGTAGATTCACTCCCCTCCATTTGTTTTTCTTTGATTATCACTTGGGAAAAGGGAAAGTCAGGCCTATTAATAACCCTCATCAAGTCTTCATTCAAGATCAACTCGTCTATTAACATGACTTTGACTTTCTTATGTGAATGAAACGTTTGTCCCCTGTTCTACCTAGCGTTCCTTACAAAGTCCTATATAATTAATTTCACACTGGAAGGCAGGCACTATGCCCAATCTCTCTATCCTAATTCTTTTCTTTCTTTTTTTTTT
>NW_012123043.1:3153138-3154156 GCF_000951035.1 Colobus angolensis palliatus
AACTCCTGGTCTCAAGTAACCCACCCGCCTCGGCCTCCCAAAGGGCTGGGATTGCAGGTATCATCAATTATATTTTAAAAACTTATCTGTTTCAGTTTCCAAAATTATGTATGTGTATCTTATAGCCTCATTCAGCATTTCGATGTTAATAGAGTTTAAAGGTTTGGGCTAAAATCAAATATTGCACAGAAAGATCTACACTCTGTATTAGCATTGAAAAGCTTAATGGTCAGTTTCAGGTAATTTCACCTGGTTATATTGCATAAAAACATTAATATATTGTTCAAAGAATTAGTAATATTAAGATGTTAATTTTTGTCTGCATTCTGTCCTTATAACATCGAAAACCCTTGGAAGAATGACTATGTTTCCTGATTTTTGTTGCAAATGCCAAATGGGTGTGTGAATGAGTTGAGTTTGTGCCATTTTCCATTTGGCCTGCAGTGTAGATTGGAGCTGTCGGGCAGCAAGAACTAAAACAAGGCGGCATTAAGATTCCCCACACAGGAGCGAGTGGGCACACCCATGGGAAGGGAGCCCCTATACAAACGGCATGTGGTTCTGTCTCAGCTGCTTGAAATGACAGAACACAAGCTCTGTTTGTCACGACTGCTATGAACTATGAAAGGCATCTCCATTGAAACAAAATACTCATTGCCTTTGAGATAAGGAGAAATTTCTAAAATCTTTCTAAAAATTGGTGTTAAGTTTAAAAACTACTTTTACTTTTAAAGTATTTCTACTTTTTTTTTTTTTTTTTTTTTTTTTTGAGGTGGAGTCTCACTCTGTTGCCAAGGCTGGAGTGCAGTGGCGTAATCTTGGCTCACTGCAACCTCTGCCTCCCGGGTTTTTTTTTTTTTTAAGCAATCCTCCTGCCTCAGCCTCCCAAGTAGCTGGGATTACAGGTGCCCACCACCACACCCGGCTAATTTTTGTATTTTTAGTAGAGACAGGGTTTTACCATGTTAACCAGGCTGGTCTCGAACTCCTGACCTCAAATGATCCTCCTGCCTTGGCC
>NW_012123043.1:3154206-3158315 GCF_000951035.1 Colobus angolensis palliatus
ATTCTCCTGCTTCAGCCTCCCAAGTAGCTGGGCACCCGCCACCACACCGAGCTAATTTTTGTATTTTTAATAGAGACGGGGTTTCACCATGTTGGCCATGCTAGTCTCAAACTCCTGACCTCAAGTGATCTGCCCGCCTCAGCCTCCCAAAGTGCTGGGATTACAGGCGTGAGCCACCGTGCCCGGCCTCTCTATCCTAACTCTTGAATTCCCCTTCCAGTGGGGGAAGAGGCTGGGAAGGGCATTTCCTCCACACTCCCAATAGGACCTTGAAATTGTTTGCCTTTCTGAGTCTAAACTAAATCCTCTTCCACTTGGCTCTATGCTGGGGAGGCTGACCCATACGGCCCATTCTAGGACGTTCCCTTGCCTTATCTGGCTTCTTGTTGGATTTGGCCCCAGAGGGAGTCTGGAGGGAGGCAAGAGAGTGAAGACGAGGCAATCATTTCCCCTGCTCCCTTCCTCGCTATGGTTTTACATCAGGTGAATTAGGTCCCTGACCAAAGGAACTATCAGGTAGCCCACTCCACAAAGCCCACTCAACTTTGTTGTTGTTGTTATCTAATTAAGAACAACAACAGTTAATCAATTCTTCCTGTGTGGGTTTATCATACTCAAGACACTTTTTTTTTGAGACAGAGTTTTGCTCTGTTGCCCAGGCTAGAGTGCAGTGGTGCAATATCAGCTCATTGCAATCTCCACCTTTCAGGTTCAAGGGATTCTCCTGCCTCAGCCTCCCGAGTAGCTGGGATTACAGGTACCCATCACTATGCCTGGCTAATTTTTGTATTTTTAGTAGAGACAGGGTTTTACCATGTTAACCAGGCTGGTCTCGAACTCCTGACCTCAAATGATCCTCCTGCCTTGGCCTCTCAAGTTGCTAGAATTACAAGGCATAAGCCACCACGCCCGGTCCACTTTCTTCTTTTAAAAGGGGCCCGGTGAGACCTGCTGTGAGGCTGCTGGCATCTGATGATTAGCTGGGCAATGCGTGGTAATCTGCAGTTGTTTAATTCGCCTATGGGTGTCGCCATTGAGCCGATGAGTGACTACCCAGGTGGCACTGCCTCTCACTTGCTGATTGGAAAGTGGTTTCTGCCCTTTTCAGGTGTATTTGCATTAAAATATTATAATAAAAATAAGTACCATTTATTGACAGATATCGAGTTATTTCTCATTTTGCCTGCACAATAGAAAAAAGGCTGCAAAAACCTATTTATAGGCCATTGCTATCCCAGATCAATTATAAATCAAAATCTCTAAAAGTCAGGTTTTGTTTTTGTTTTGTTTGTTTGTTTTGAGATGGAGTCTCACTCTGTCGCCCAGGCTGGAGTGCAGTGGTGCAATCTCAGCTCACTACAACCTCCATCTCCCAGGTTCAAGCGATTCTCATGCCTCAGCCTCCCTAGTAGCTGGGGTTACAGGTACCAGCCATCATGCCCAGCTAATTTTTTGTATTTTTAGTATAGATGGGGTTTCACCATGTTGGCCAGGCTGGTCTCGAACTCCTGACCTCAAGTGATCTGCCCACCTCAGCCTCCCAAAGAGCTGGGATTACAGGCGTGAGCCACTGCACCTAGCCAGGTGTTCGTATTTTTAAAAAGCTACCCAGTGCTGGAAGCAGTGGTTCATGCCTGTAATCCCAGCACTTTGGGAGACCAAGGCTGGAGGATCATTTGAGATGGGAAGTGGAGGTTGCAGTGAGCCAAGATCATGACCATTGCATTCCAGCCTGGGAGACAAAGCAAGACTCTGTCTCTGGAAAAAAAAAAAAAAAAGCTACCTGGGTGATACTGATGTGCAGCTAGGTTCGGGACTCTGCTCTTGGTGGCTAAAAGCAGAATGTTTAGATCCAGATTACCTGGCTTCATCCCATCTTCATCATTTACCTGTAGCAGCTGTGTGACATGGGGCAAGTCCCTCAACCTTTCTGTGCTTCACTCTTCTAAACTTTCAGAGAGAGCTAATAGCTCCTAACTCATAAGGCTGTTGTGAAAATTAAGTGAATCAATGGATAATTATTTAGTAAGTGTTTGCTAACATTGTTTTTATATCTAATGAAGTTGTGGATAACCCTTGAGAGTCTCCAGAAAATTCTTTCCAAGTCTCATCAGAAGCTGTCAGTTATGCATATGGTTGTTATGCATATGGTATAGAACAGAGCTGCTTCTGTCCTGAGCAACAAATGTAGCTATATGCCCCTGATGTGGGGCCTAATTTATCTGAAACAACCACTGGGGTCTGGTCATTGTACTTTCTGTATTCCCTTGTTCCTCTGCCTAAATGCTACAATTCTTCTGATCTCTGAGGTCTTGCAGAAACTGATAACAATTTATGCATTGTAACTGCTGTGCTGCTTTGTTACATAAACATTAGGTCAAGAGCAAGACCCTGAGAATGCAGTTCTGACCAGCTGAAACAGATGGTAACTGAGCCTTCCTAAGGCCACACTCCCCTCACATTTATTTACCTGGCAGGCAGCAGAATGAGCCCGTTTTGCTTTATGTGCAAAACTTTCCTCCCAGGCCAATTTTCTGGTGCCCCCGATGACATATCGCAAAATGAAATAAAAGTATCAAGAACAGTAATTTATTCCTGAAATACATCTTCCAAGAGTTACAGATATCTACCACGTCGACCTCTCTTAGCCCGAACCTGAGCTGTCACCCACATTAAATTACTTTCTAAATCAGAGGTAAACTTTATATCATAAAATACCATTCATAGCCACATCAATCCAACCTGAAATCTGCATTACTCTCTTGACCCGAACTCCTAGATATCCACAATTCACAGATCGACCAGCTTTGCTCTATCAATATGCCTCACCCTGGTGGTGTATTACACTAATAGATTACTGGAGCCGAAGCTCACTTTGTTGATGTATAAGAGCAATACGTTAAGAGAGCCCCAGCTCACTTGGATGATGTATAGTTGAAATGGTCGTCTGGGGGAAGCATGCTGGTGATGTATGGCCCTGACAAGGGCACCAACTGGGAGAGAACAAGTTCAAAGTGGGTTCGGTTTAACTTGTAGAGGCAAAGAGAAACACAACTTAGATCCCACCAGGCCATGTTCCCACTGGCCTCCCAAGGCCTTCTATTTGCAGGAAAGTAAACAGCTGCACATACAGTTAAAGAGTGAGGTCTTAACCACTTTTGCCGTAGAAATTATTGTTTGCAATTACTATAAATCTCTCCAGAGGCTTAGATGAAAACAGAGACACATAGATGTTACTTTTACTTTTTGGGTATATATTTCATAATAAAATTAATAAAGGAAATTACATAAGGACATATCAGTAATTTTTACATTATTGAGCAATGGGGAAAACTGTAGATGTGTGCACCAAAAGATATGTCCCAGAATGTTGATATCACATTACTGTAATTACTAAAAACGGAGAATGACACCAAGGTCCATCAACTGTAGAACGGAGTGTCAGGTAACTATGGCCACACTAATCCCCACGGCATACAGCAATAGCATACTTTTTAGCTCATGCTTCTATGGCTGGCTCATCTAGGCTGGGCTCTGCAGGGTTCGGTGGAGCACTGCTTTACATATCTCTGATCCCGCTCCTAGGACCAGCTTGCACCTATTTGTCTCATGGCAACAGCAGAGAGACAAGAGCTGGCAAAACGAATCTTCAGAGCACTTTTTTCAAGATGGCATAACTTCTGCTAATATCCTCCTAACCAAAGCAAATCACATGGTCAAACCTATGGCAGGGAATTGCACCCTGCCCACAGTGGGAAGGCACTGAAAAGTTACATGACAAAGGGTATGGATACAGGAAGGATGGTCAGTAATGCAGTTTATCGGCCAGGCATGGTGGCTTATGCCTGTAATTCCAGCACTTTGGGAGGCGAAGGCAGGTGGATCACCTGAGGTCAGGAGCTTGAGACCAGCCTGCCCAATATTGTGAAACCCATCTCTACTAAAATTACAAAAATTAGCCGGGCATGGTGGTGTGTGTCTGTAGTCCCACATACTCAGGAGGCCAAAGCAGGAGAATTGCTTGAACCTGGGAGGCGGAGGTTGCAGTGAGCCGAGAACCGAGATCGCACCACTGCACTCCAGCCTGGGAGACAGAGCGAGATCCGTCT
>NW_012123043.1:3159085-3161886 GCF_000951035.1 Colobus angolensis palliatus
CTCCCAAAGTGCTGGGATTACAGGCATGAGCCACCGCTCCCGGCCACCATTTATTATTAATGCAATAATAAGTCTAATTTATTATTAGATGAATAAATTGTGACAGTCATACAATGGAATACTACATAGCAATGAAAATGAACTACCACTATACATAACAACCTAAATCTCATAGAGATAATATTAAGCAAAAAAGGTTAAACACAGGAGTTCATAGGTATGATTCTACTTACAGAAACCTCAAAAACAGGCACAACTAATGATGGTGTTAAAAGTTAGGGTGGGGGTTACCTTTGGGATCAATGACTAGGAGCAGGCATCAGAAGGGCTTCCAATGTTTGTGATATGATACACCATTTATTTATCTAAGTAGAAGCTACTTTGATGCATTCACATAGTGAAAATTCTTGTGGGACACATATAGTTTCTGCATTTTATACATTTGTTATGCTTCAATTACAAAGTTTATTTGAAGAAAACTGAGCATGCAAAGTAGCATGACATGCCTGGGGCAGATTAAAAAATAAGAAGACATTTAAAACAGGAATGACAGGACAGATAATCAGAGGGGCAAAGAAAGGAAGGAGCTTCCCTCTGGGAGCTGGTTTAGTCTTGTCCTCCTACGGTTAAAAACAAACAGGCCAGGCACAGTGGCTCACACCTGTAATCCCTGCACTTTGAGAAGCTGAGGGGGGAGGATAGCTTGAGCCTGGGAATTCAAAACCAGCTTGGCCCACGTGGAGAAACCCCGTCTCTACAAAAAATACAAAAGATTAGCTGGGCGTGGTGGCATGCACCTGTAGTCCCAGCTACCCGGGAGCCTGAGGTGGGAGGATCACCTGAATTTGGGAGGTCGAGGCTTCAGTGAGCCCTGATCAGTCACTACACTCCAGCTGGGCAACAGAGTGAGGCCCTGTCTCAAAACAAACAAACAAACAAACAAACAAACATAAAAAATGCTTGCTAACTAAATATATACTCAAATGAAACCAGAGAGGATTTGAGTCTGAGAGTGGCATCTATACTTTCAGAGTACTGCATTAATTAGCAGAGAGGATCAAAAAAAAAAATTCTCCAACAAACCTGAGTTCTAATCCTGGGCCCTACCGACTTTCTTACCCTATAACCTAGAAGAATTATTGCTCCAAGTCTCAGTTTCTTTAACTAGGCTAGTAACGATAACAATAGTACCTCCTTCATAGAGTTGTTTTGTGATTATATGAGCAGTTGCATATACACTGCTTAGCTTAGTAATTGCCTAATAGTAAGTGTTCAACAAATACAAGCTCTTGTTATTATCTATCTATCCACCCACCTATCCTCCACCCACCTATCCATCCATCCACCCATCCACCCATTCATCTATTCACCCTCCCATCCATCCACCCATCTAGCCATCCATCCACCTATCCACTCATCCACCTGTCCATTTATCCATCCACCCATCCATCCATCCATCCATCCATCCATCCATCTATCCATCCACCCACCCACCCATCCACCCATCCATCTACCTACCCATTCATCCATTCACCCATCCAGCCGTCTACTCATCCATCCATCCATCCATCCACCCACCCATCCACCTGTACATCCTCCCATCCACCTTTTCATCTATCCACCCACTTGTCCACCCATCCATTCCTCCATTCATCATTCAACCCTCTCTTCCTACCATCACCACTTCATCCATGAAGATTTATACAGAAGTGTGGCATTTGGAGTTTATAAACTAGTATTTGAGACCTAATTCTAATTCTTTCTGCCTGTGCAATCTTGAGCAAATAGTTAAAATTCTCTACATTTTTTGTTTATTCTTTGGGAAAATGGAAGAGAGTGCTTATCTTTACATTATGAAACTACTATGAGAAGTAGATGATTCAACTGGTTGGGTGCGGTGGCTCATGCCTGTAATCCCAGCACTTTGGGAGGCCAAGGCGGGCTGATCACCTGAGGCCAGGAGTCAAGACTAGCCTGGCGAACATGGCGAAACACCATCTCTACTAAAAAAAAAATACAAAACTTAGCTGGGCATGGTGGCAGGCTCCTGTAATCCCAGCTACTCGGGAGGCTGAGGCAGGGAGAATTACTTGAACCTGCGAGGTGGAGGTTACAGTGAGCCGAGATCGAGCCACAGCGCTCCAACCTGAGCAATAGAGCAAGACTCTGTCTCAAAAAAGAAAAAAAAAAAGAAAAAAAGAAAAGAAAAAAAAAAGAAAAAAGTGAGAGAGAAGTAAATGATCCATTAAACTCCCCTGAGGCAAAATATCTACTTATCGGAGTGACAAGGTTTGTCTGACAAAAGGAGAGCTATGCCACAGTATGGAAGTATAAAAGACCTATAAAGCAGTCCCCTTCATACATATCCTCACCTTTCTACTGCATATCACACTGTGGCCATGCCAAGATCCCTCACATCAACAAATTTAAAACTAAGTTTATGATGTCTCCTCTTATGAGCTGAATTAAGTGTTATCCTCAAAATTCATATGTCAAAGTCCTAATCCCCAGTGCTTCAGAATGTGATCTGATTTGAAGACAGGATCTTCACAAAGCTAACCAAGTTAAAACGAGGTCATTGGGATGGATGCTAATCCAATATGACTGTGTCCTTATCAAAAAGGGAAATTGGAAGACGACGTGCAGAGAGGGATGATGATGTGAAGGGACAAGGAAAAGACAGCCATTTGCAAGCCAAAAAGAGAGGCCTAGCTGGGCATGATGGCTCTCGCCTGTACTCCCAACATTTTGGGGGACCGAGTTGGGAGGATCACTTGAACCCAGCAGTTCAAGACCAAACC
>NW_012123043.1:3162127-3168568 GCF_000951035.1 Colobus angolensis palliatus
TAAATAAATAAATAAATAAATAAATAAATAAATAATAAATTTTTAAAAAGCAGGTAGAAGGAACAATTGGGAGACGGACATGCATAGAGGGATGACAATGTGATGAGACAGGGAAAAGATGGCCATCTATAAACAAAAAGAGAGGCCTTGTTGGGCATGGCGGCTCATGCCTGTAATTCCAGTGCTTTGGGAGGTTGAGGTGGGAGGATTGCTTGAGGCCAGTTCAAGACCAGCCTGGGCAACATCATAAGATCCCATCTCTACATAAAAAAAAGTAACTGGACAAGGTGGCATATACCTGTAATCCCAGCTACCACTCTGGAGGCTCGGGTGGGAGGATTGCTTGAGCCCAGATGTGAGATGATTGCTTGAGCCCAGGAGTTCAAAGCCACAGTGAGTCATAATCATGCCACTGCACTCCAGCCCAGGTGAAAGAAGGAGACCCTATCTCAAAAGAGAGTGAGAGAGAGAAAGAGAGAGAGGACTGGAACCTCCTACCTTTCCTCACAGCCATTGTATTCTCAGTGTCTCAGTGGCAGGCAGGGCACACCACAGGCATTCCATGTATATCTGATTGAAAGATTTTCATAAAGGGGGTAGAATTTGAGGGATGGTTAGGACTGGATAAGATGGAGAGGAGGGGAGATGGCCTGGAGCGGACAAGTGAATAATTAAGGCATGTCATGCTGCAGAAAGACCAAGGAGCATCAGAAGCTCCAGAGATTTTTCATTTTTCTTGTGAAGACCCTTCTGAAAGTACTGCTCTGCAAATAACTCAGAAACTCCTTGCTGATTTGCATATGGGTTAGTAGGAACTTGGGTTGCTGTTCTGGAAATTTCCCTTAGTGTCTAATACATTTTATTTTACTTCAGAAGGGATTTTCCATAATCTAATCTGTGTGAATATCACTTGAGTGCTTAAGCTTTTGGTAAGTTTCTGGTCACATATTCTGGGCCAATGAATTTACTTGGCAATGGGGACACTTCACATTTCTTAATCCGTTAGCTTCAGGATAACGTGACAACCTATTGGTTAGGGAGGATATGGAAACTGAGAGAAATGCAAAAAGAAAGAAAGATCTCTATATAAGCAAAAATTTCAGACTAGCATTAAGATTTTTGTGTCATTCTAAGGATTCTGCAAACTGTATCCTTCCCTCTAAAAGTAATTGAAATGGGAGTTGAGGGGCCAGACTTGAACACAAATATAATACAGGCCGGGCACGGTGGCTCATGCCTATAATCCCAGCACTTTGGGAGGCTGAGGCAGGTGGATCACAAGGTCAGGAGTTCAGGACCAGCCTGGCCAACATGGTGAAACCCCATCTCTACTAAAAATACAAAAATTAGCTAGGCGCGGTGGCGGGTGCCTGTAATCCCAGCTACTTGGGAGGCTGAGACAGGAGAATCGCTTGAACCCGGGAGGCAGAAGTTGAGGTGAACTGAGTTCACACCACCGCACTCCAGCCTGGGTGACAGAGCAAGGCAGGCTCCATCTCAAAAATAAATACAATACAGTATAATGCAATACAGTGCAATACAATACAATACAATACAATACAATACAAATGATGAACTGTAGCAGTGTAAGGTAGTGGCAAAAAGTACAGAATTTGATATTCAACAAAACAAAATCTTAATCTTTCTGCCTCCTCCTGCTGTGTGATCTTGCCCTAGTTATTTAACATCTCTGAGCCCTAATTTTGTTATCTGTAAAATGGTGGTGATAATGGCACATTGCGTGTTATTTTGAATTATTGTGAACATTAAATGAGATCATGTTTGTAAGACACTAGCCCATGTAATTACTCAACCAGGTCACAGTGCAAGCTCTCAGGAAGTGTTAGCTGTGACCGTATTTGTCAGGGAAGACCGATGGCCAGAGGTCAATGACGTTAATATAGGTGTGTGTCCAGTGACTCCTAAAAGGAAACAATTCCCACTGGACATTCCACACTGACCGGGCTGCTAAGTCACCAAGAGAAGCGGTGAAGAGGCTACAAGTCTTTTTTTTTTTGAGACCGAGTCTTACTCTGTCACCCAGGCTGGAGTGCAGTGGTGCCATCTCGGCTTACTGCAACCTCTACCTCCCACGTTCAAGCAATTGTCATGCCTCAGCCTTCTGAGTAGCTGGGATTACAGGCATGTGCCACCACGCCCGGCTAATTTTCATATTTTTAGTAGAGACAGGGTTTCACTATGTTGGCCAGGCTGGTCTCAAACTCCTGGCTTCAAGTGATCCACCTGCCTCAGCCTCCTAAAGTGCTAGGATTACAGGCACAAGCCACCATGCCCAGCCCTGGCAGTCTTTTTCTGGGTTAGGATGCTTAAAAAATGGCTGATTCAGAACTGAGGGACTAGGACTTAGCCTGCCAGAAAAACCTGAAGAGGAAGCACAGGTGTAAGTATAAAGAGCACAAAACACAGACAGTGAAGGGAATGAAGCCTTGAGAAGCAGGTGAAGATGGAGAGTCAGGCCTCCCTGGCACAGCTCAGGGGCTGAGGCACCTGGTTGCCAGAGCCGGACCCAGCAGGGACAGCAGACAGATAATATTAATACACTCATAATAATAAATGTAGTGAAACCTGCATGCCGGTCACTCTCTTAAGCAATTCACATGGCTTAACATTTCCATTCTCTCACAATGACCCCATGAGGATGTATGATCATCTCTGGGGACCATGAGAAAAGCAGGATACAGGGAGGCGGCAGAGTCATGCAGTAAAAGGCCAGGCAGAAACTCCAACCCACGTTTGGCCGGCCCGAAATCCCACGTTCTTGCCACTCAGTGCTGCCTCCCTAAACTCTGCCCTTTCTGCTTGCACTTTTGTTTCTGTGTGTTTGGTTTTTACCCTCTGCCTCTTTCATCAGCTGTTTTGGGCAGTAGAGGCCCTAGCACTGTGCTCTGCTCCAACACAGTATTCTTGTATTTTTTTTAGCTTCTCCCCAAACTCGTAATTTTACTTTGTGAAAAGAGTGAAAACAAGGAAGCACTAAAAACAAAAAATAGTTAAAAGTTTAAATCTGTAAACAGTGAGTTCTGGCCAGGCATGGTGGCTCACGCCTGTAATCTCTTTGGGAGGCCAAGGTGGGCGGATCACAAGGTCAGGAGATCAAGACCAGCCTGGCCAACATAGCAAAACCCTGTCTCTACTAAAAATACAAAAATTAGCTGGGTGTGGTGTCACGTGCCCGTAATGCCAGCTACTTGGGAGGCTGAGGCACAAGAATCACTTGAACCCGGGAGGCAGAGGTTGCAGTGAGCTGAGATCGTGCCACTGCACTCCAGCCTGGCAACAGAGCGAGACTGTCTCAAAAAAAAAAAAGTGAGTTCTATTTTTAGCCTCCACTTTATATAAATAATCACCAATCCCCTCACAATGGCCATGCAATGTCTCAAGCGATTATGAGCCCATGCCAAAGTTTGATTTCAAAGTTGCTGCCAGGAAGAGGTTTTAGAGCAAGTCAGTTCAACGAGTCCTTTTTGGTAGAGACATTTTCTGGAAAGAGAAGAGAATGGTTAGAGAATCATTTTGTGTGTGTGTGTGTGTGTGTGTGTGTTTGAGACAGAGTCTCGCTCTGTCACCTAGGCTAGAGTGCAGTGATGTGATCATGGCTCATTACAACCTCGACCTCCCAGGTTCAAGCGAGCCTCCCACCTTACCCTCCCAAGCAGATGGGACCACAGGTGCACACTTCCACTCCGGGCTAAGTTTTTTTTGTTGTTGGGTATTTTGTTTTGTTTTGTTTTGTTTCATTTTTTGTAGAGACAAGTTCTCACTATGTTGTTTAGGCTGATCTTGAACTCCTGAGCCCAAACAATGCTCTCACTTCAGCCTCTGAGTTGCGTTAAAAAAAAAAATCTGGCCAGGCACGGTGGCTCACACCTGTAATCCCAGCACTTTGGGAGGCCAAGGTAGGTGGATCACCTGAGGTCAGTAGTTCAAGACCAGCCTGGCCAACATGATGAAACCTCATCTCTACTAAAAATACAAAAATTAGCGGGGCACTCGCCTGTAGCCCCAGCTACTCGGGAGGCTGAGGCAGGAGAATCGCTTGAACCTGGGAGGCAGAGGTTGCAGTGAGCTAAGATTATGCCACTGCACTCCAGCCTGGCAACAGAGCAAGACTCCGTCTCAAAAAAAAAAGTCTGGTTAAAGAGTGTGTAGTCAGTCAGGTGAGTGAGTAGCCCTGGCTTCCCAGAAGTTCAGAATCTCTTTTTGTTCCAGTAGAACATTCCTCAAGCATTGTATCAGGAATGCTAATTCCTTCCCAGAAGGAGGTTGTGAGTTACATCATAGCCTGGGGTTGAGGCAGTTTTCTTTTTCTTAAATTCCTTCCTTGTCCACTTGAACTAACTTGTTTCTTCTAAATTATGTGGTGGGGAGGGAGGTTTAGTTTTAGAGAGGAAAGTAGGGAAAGAACATGAACTCAAATCAAGAAGCTTAAAGAAGTCTTTCTCACTTTTCTGTTCTTGAATAGTAAATAGGTGAAGTTTTATCTAAAATCCCTAAGGGGGCCTGGCATGCTGGCTCACGCCTGTAATCCCAGCACTTTGGGAGGCTGAGGTAGGTGGATCACTTGAGGTCAGGAGTTTGAGACCAGCCTGGCCAACAAGGTGAAACGCTGTCTCTACCAAAAAATACAAAACTGAGCAGGGCATGGTGGTACGAGCCTGTAGTCCCAGCTGCTTGGGAGGCTGAGGCAGGAGAATCACTTGAACCGGGCAGACTTCAGTGAGCCGAGATTGCACCATTGCACTCCAGCCTGGGCAATAGAGCAAGACTCCATCTCCAAAAAAAAAAAAAAAAAATCCCTAAGGGGTTTCCAGCAGGGGAGATCACCTGGAGGATATAGAGGATGCTATTCTGATGCTCTCAGAAGCAGCAGGTTCTGGGCAGCAAGCAAGTGGGCCAGGGAGGGAGGAGATGGGGGCATTGTTGGAGCCCAACTGCCCAGGAGTGAGATGGAGGAGAGGGGATGTGAGGGAAGGGGAGAGCATTACAGGGCTCTGAGAAGCTTAGAGCCTGCTGACCTGGGAGGTCTAAGGAGGTTATTAACAGATATGAGACCTTTATGATCTGGAAGAAAAAAATGCAAGAAGGACGACTTCCAAATCCTAAGAGCTGAGCTTGCACTACGTATAATGCCAAACTTAAATGACAACAACAACAACAACAAAAAGACAGAGCGATCCATCTGGACAAGTTTTCAAAAATGGAAATAACCCAGGCTTTGCTCAGCAGGTGAAAGGATAAACCTGTTGCAGTATAGCAATACAATGGAATATTCCTGAGCAATGAAAGGGCCTAACTACAGGTTCAGTTAACAACATAGATAAATCACAAAACATTTTGTTGAGCAAAAGAAATCAGACACATACCTAAATATATACTGTGGCTGGGCATGGTGGCTGACGCCTGTAATCCTAGCACTTTGGGAAGCCAACGCTGGCACATCTCTTGAGCCCAGGAGTTTGAGACTAGCCTGGGCAATATGGTAAACTCCCATCTCTACAAAAAAAACAAAAATTAAGCCAGGTATGGTGGCGCACACCTGTGGTCCCAGCTACTTGGGAGGCTGAGGTGGGAGGATTGCTTGATCCCAGGAGGTCGAGGCTAAAGTGAGCTGAGATCATGTCACTGAACTGTAGCCTGGGTGAAAGAGCTAGACTCTGTAGACTCTGTCTCCAAAAAAAGAAAAAAAAAAAAAGCAAATATATACTGAATTATTCCATTTTTATGAAGTCCAAGAACAAGTAAAACTCATTTATTGTGACAGAAAGTGATTTGGCCATTGGGAAGAGAGAAATGGCTGGAAACGGACATAAGATAACTTTCTAGAATGATGGAAATGTTCTATACTTTATTTTGGGTGGTGATTACGTGGGCAAATACAATTGTCAAAATGCACTGAACTAAAGGCTGATGATATGTTCATATTTTGTATGTGAATTTTTCCTCAATTAAAAAAAAAATTTACGCTGGGCTCAGTGGCTCATGCCTGTAATCCCAGCACTTTGGGAGGCCAAGGTGGGCAGATCACAAGGTCAGGAGATTGAGACCAGCCTGGCCAACATGGTGAAACACCATCTCTACTAAAAATACAAAAATTAGCCGAGTGTGGTGGTGCACACCTGTAATCACAGCTACTCAGTCAGGAGGCTGAGGCAGGAGAATCACTTGAACCCGGGAGGCGGAGTTGCAGTGAGCAGAGATCGCACCATTGCACTCCAGCCTGGGCAACAGAGTAAGACTCCATTTCAAAATAATAATAATAGTAATAACTTAGGCTGGGCATGGTGGCTCATGCGTGTAATCCCAGCACTTTGGGAGGCTGAGGTGAGTGGATCACCTGAGGTCAGGAGTTCGAGACCAGCCTGGCCAACATGGTGAAACCCTGTCTCTACTAAAAATACAAAAATTAGCCAGGCGTGGTGG
>NW_012123043.1:3168988-3171562 GCF_000951035.1 Colobus angolensis palliatus
AGTGAAAGGAGATAAACAGTAAATAAGAAAAATAGACCAGGCACGGTGTCTCATGCCGGTAATCCCAGCACTTTGGGAGGCCGAGGCAGGCAGATCAGGAGGTCAGGAGTTCAAGACCAGCCTGGCCAGCATGGTGAAACCCTGTCTCTACTAAAAATACAAAAAATTAGCCGGGCATGGTGGCACGCACCTGTAATTCCAGCTACTCTAGAGGCTGAGGCGGGATAATCACTTGAACCCAGGAGGCGGAGGTTGTGAGCAGAGATTGCACCATTGCAATCTAGCCCCGACGACAGAGCAAGACTCCGTCTCAAAAAAAAAAGAAAAATAAGAAAAAGTTATGGCATAGTATTTAACTGGTAAAAAAAAAAGCCAAGAAGACATTAAATCAGGGAAAGAGGACAGAGAGAGTTGTGAGGGAAGGGAAGGAGAGGGAGGGAGGCCTCGTGGAAATGACACTTGAGTTGAAACTTATAGGAAGTGAGACGGAGCCACAGGGATTCCTGGAGGAAGAGCATTCCCCGCAGAGGCAACAGCATGTGTGCTTCTTAATTAGCTTCCAACAGGAACTTATTTTAGAAGAAAGGGATATAGAGCGTGGACTTTGGCCCAGGAATTCTGGTTCTGAGATTCTGTACTGCAAAGCCAAGAGGGCTCATTTTCCTCATCTGCAAAATGGGACCATAATAGCACTCACTTCCTGGGGTTATTGTGGGGATCAGGTGTGGTCAAATAGATAATAAGCTTAAGATTTTTGGTCTGGGTGACTTTGGATGGATGGTGGATCCATCTGGGTGGATGGTGGCATTTTTAGCAAAAATAAGGAATACAGAAATAATTAGGTTTAAAAAGTATAGGGTTGGGAGGCTGAGGCAGAAGAATCGCTTGAACCCGGGAGACAGAGGTTGCAGTGAGCCGAGATAGCGCCACTGCACTCCAGCCTGGGCAACAGCGCGAGTCTCCGTCTCAAAAAAAAAAAAAAAAAAGATATAGGGTATGAGTTAATTCTTTAGATACCGTTAGATTTAAGGTGCTTGTATTATGGCCAAGTAGACAATTGAATAAGAGTGCTCAAAAGAAAGAAATGTACATTTGGGAGTACTAGCTTATAAACAGTGGTTACATCACTCAAGTAGATAAAATTAATAAGCATGGCCACCATTTCTTGAGTTATCATGCATCGGATTTTCTGTGCTAAGTGCTTGTGTCTGTGAGGTGTCGTGTCACTTAGGCCTCAAAGCCATGACCCTCAGGTAGGTACTGTTATTATCACCAGTTTAGAAATAAGAAAACTGAAGTTCTAAGAGTTAAGGAAGTGGGCAGAGAGATAGGTAGTAAGAAGCAGAACCTCTAGAATCCACGCCCTCAACAGCTTCACTATGTGTTGATCTCTAGGGAAAGTAAGGAGACTGCAAGGAAAAGGTCACAGTAAGCATCAATTTTTTTTTTTTTTTTTGAGATGAAGTCTCGCTCTGTCGTCCAGGCTGGAGTGCAGTGGCATAATCTTGGCTCACTGCAACCTCTGCCTCCTGGATTCGAGTGATTCTCCTGCCTCAGCCTCCCAAGTAGCTAGGATTACAGGCACCCGCCACCATGCCTAGCTAAGTTTTGTATTTTTAGTAGAGACAGGGTTTCACCATGTTCACCAGGCTGGTCTCGATCTCTTGACCTCAAGTGATCCCCCTGCCTCAGCCTCCCAAAGTGCTGGGATTACAGGCGTGAGCCACCGCTCCCAGTCTGGGCACCGAATTTTTCTGTACAAATTTGTGGAGTACACATGACATTTTGTTACATGTATATAATGCGTAGTGACAAGTAACTTAGGGAACTTAGGGTGTCCATCTCTTAAGTACAATACATTTTTGTTCAACCAACACACAAAATTCTAATGTTTAAAAGACCTTGTGGAGAATAAGCAGCTCATGAAAGAGATGAAAAAAGAACAATCAGAAAACTCTGGCATATTCTACTATGGAGACATGAGAGGAAAGAATTTCCAAAGAAAGGGAGCAATTAAGCGAGATTAAGACTGAAAAATTCCTTTGGCTTTTGTAATTAGAAGTTCACTGATAACCTTGGTGAGAGCAGTTTCAGCTGGGGGAGTTGAGGCAGAGGGCAGTGGGGTGACTGGGGAGAGATGGAAGGGAAAATGGTGATCACGGATCACAGCACCCGAAACAGGATCCTGGAGAGACACAAAGGGAGAAGAAAATGGGCAAATAGCTGGCGTGGCTATTTGTGCTCATCATCACTAATCATCAGGGAAGTGCAAACCAAAACCACAATGAGATTTCATCTCACACCTGTTAGGATGGCTGTGATCAAAAAGACAAGAAGTAAGTGTTGGCAAGGATGTAGAAAATAGGGGGCCCAATCGGGGACGGTGGCTCACGCCTGTAATCCCAGCACTTTGGGAGGCCGAGACAGGCAGATCACGAGGTCAGAAGATCGAGACCAGCCTGGCCAACACGGTGAAACTCTGTCTCTACTAAAAATACAAAAATTAGCCAGGCGTGGTGGCACTTGCCTATAATCCCAGATACTCAGGAGGCCGAGGAAGGAGAATCGCTTGAA
>NW_012123043.1:3172282-3231373 GCF_000951035.1 Colobus angolensis palliatus
GCACACAAACAGGAATATTCTGCCTTAATAAAGGAAATTTTGCCATTTGCCACAACGTGGAGGGAGCTTGAGGACGTTGTGCTAAGTGAAATAGCAGACACAGAAAGACAAATACTATATGATCTCACTTGTACGTGGATTCTAAAAAAGTCAAATTCACAGAAGCAGAGAGGAGAAGGGTGTTTGCCAGGGGTTGGGGATGGGGTGAGGAAAATGGGGAGATATTGATCAAACGATACAAACTTTCATTTATCAGATGAATGAATTCTGGGAGTCTAATGTATAGCAAGGTGACTTTAGTTAACAATATTGTATAGTAGGCCGGGCACGGTGGCTCATGCCTGTAATTTCAGCACTTTGGGAGGCCGAGGCAGGCGGATCACAAGGTCAAGAGTTCAAGACTAGTCTGATCAACCTGGTGAAACCCTGTCTGTACTAAAAAATACAAAAATTATCCCCGCATGGTGGTGGGCACTTGTAATCTCAGCTAGTCAGGAGGCTGAGGCAGGAGAATCACTTGAACCCGGGAAGCGGAGGTTGCAGTGAGCCAGTATCCTGCCACTGTACTCCAGCCTGGGTGACAGAGTGAGACTCAGCCTAAAAAATAATAATAATGATAATAATACTGTATAATATACTTGAAATTTGCTAAGAATAAATTTTAAGTGTCCTTACCCCCTACACGCACATTCACAAATAGTAACTATGTGTGGTGATGAATGTGTTAACTTTATTGTAGTAATGATTTCACAGTGTGTTTGTATATCAAGCCATCACATTGTACACCTTGAATATATACAACTTATTTGTTAATTATACCTCAATAAAACTGGGGGAAAAAACCTTTATTTTTTTTTTGAGATGGAGTTTTGCTCTTGTTGCCCAGACTGGAGTGCAATGGCGCCATCTCAGCTCACTGCAACCTCCACCTCCCAAGTTCAAGCAATTCTCCTGCCTCAGCCTCCCACGTAGCTGGGATTACAGGCACCTGCCACCACGCCCGGCTTATTTCGTATTTTTAGTAGAGATGAGGTTTCACCATGTTGGTCAGACTGGTCTTGAACTCCTGACCTCAGGTGATCCGCCTACCTCAGCCTCCCAAAGTGCTGGGATTACAGGCGTGAGCCACCGTGCATGGCCTTTTTGTTTGTTTGTTTGTTAAATAAAGGCCAGGTCTCATTATGTTGCCCAGGCTGGTCTTGAATGCCTGGGCTCGAGTGATCCTCCCACCTCGGCGTCCCAAAGTGCTGGGATTATAGGTGTCATCCACTACGCTTGGCCCGTAAATACACACACACACACACACACACACACACGTATATATATATATTTTGAGATAGTCTCGCTCTGTCACTAGGCTTGACTGCCATGGTGCGATCTCGGCTCACCGCAACCTCTGCCTACCGGGTTCAAGTGATTCTCCTGCCTCAGCCTCCCGAGTAGCTGGGACTACAGGCAAAGCTAATTTTTGTATTTTTTAGTAGAGTCGGGGTTTCACCAAGTTGGCCAGGATGGTCTCCATCTCTTGACCCCATGATCCGTCTGCCTCAGCCTCCCAAAGTGCTGGGGTTATAGGCGTGAGCCACCATGCTTGGCCCATAAATATTTTAAAAAGAGGGGGATGTAGGGCTGTAGAAAATGATATCCATTTTCCAAATTCCAGAGATTCTCCATCTTCTTAGTGGACAGCACAATCTGCTCTTCGTGAAAATGAGGCCCTCTAGTGGGCAGATGCTCGCTCTTTAGACAAATTCACAGGTTTTCACTGAATATTAGCCAGAGAAACGAAAGCCTGTGACTTACCACAAAATAGCTCTTATACTCTTTTTCTTTTTCTTTTTCTTTTTGACGTAGAGTTTTGCTCTTGTCACCCAGGCAGGAGTACAATGTGGCCTTCTCAGCTCACCGCAACCTCCGCCTCCCAGGTTCAAGCGATTCTCCTGCCTCCGCCTCCTGAGTAGCTGAGATTACAGGTGCGTGCCATAACGCTCGGTTAATTTTTTTATTTTTAGTAGAGATGGGGTTTCACCTTGTTGGTCAGGCTTGTCTCGAACTCCTGACCTCAGGTGATCCACCCGCCCCGACCTCCCAAAGTGCTGGGATTACAGGCGTGAGCCACCGTGGTTGGCTAAATTCTTTAAAAAATCTATGATTCTCTGAGTTTAGGACCGTTCTGCAATAGGAAATACGCAGTTTCCAGTTACCATCTGCTTAATCAAAAGTTTACCCCTGAATTCTGTCTTGAATAAGTCAGCGATTCTCTGGTGGTTCTCCTGTATGTTCGAATGTAGTGTGTGTTTTTTGTTTGACAGTCTCCCTGGGTCTCACAGGCTGGAGTGCAGTAGCACAGTCTCGACTCACTGCAACCTCCGCCTCCCAGGTTCAAGCGATTCTCCTGCCTCAGCCTCCCGAATAGCTGGGATTATAGGCATGAACTGCCATGCCTTGTTATTTTATTATTATTATTTTGTAGACAGAGTCTCGCTCTGTCACCCAGGCTGGAGTACAGTGGCGCAATCTAGGCTCACTGCAAACTCTACCTCCGGGGTTCAAGCCATTCTCCTGCCTCAGCCTCCTGTGTAGCTAGGATTACAGGCCTGCCATGTGTCACCATGCCTGGCTAATTTTTGTATTTTTAATAGAGATGGGGTTTCACCATGTTGGCCAGGCTAGTCTCAAATTCCTGGCCTCAAGTGATCCACCCGCCTCAGGTGGGTGGATTACAGGCATAAGCCATTGCACCCAGCTGAGTTTAGCATGTTTAGAGGTCTTTGACATTGAGAAAATACAATGTTATGAACAACTGGGATCCAATAATGTTGAGCCTTTCAAAAGTCCATAAGGCAATCTAATCTTTTTCAGGTTGTTATGGCTTAACACCAAAAGCATACCTAGCATTAAGTAAATAATTATTGGAATGAACGAATGAACCTAGCTATCAGATATTAAAACAAACTTAATGGCCATGCTCCACATCTAAAAATCCCATAAACTACTATTGGCTAAAGGAAGAAAGATGGAAAAACTCAGTCTTGATTATATCATGCAATGACTGTAACTTGCAAAATCCGGAGCACAAACTTACCTGATGAATCATGCACAGGAAGCTGGGCACAGAACTGTTTTTAAACTGAACCAAACTACTGATACCTTTTCCCCTCACCTATGATTAATTCTTACTTTCCATATTTAGGGAAAACCTTGAAATGCTTTTTGGCACACAGGGTCTGTAAACTGAAGTATGCTAGTTAGCTAACTAGACAAAACAACCTTTTGCTAAAACTTTCAGATGGACTTCATGGAGGACACATAGCACATTATACCTTCTTTAAGAGCAGTAAGATAATGTTTAGTTATCTTTATTGTCCATTTATTATCAGGGACAAAACGACAGCAGATATATTTTCAAATATGCCATATTTAAAGGACTGCAATACAATTTGGTACATTGGCAGAACGTTATAAATGGCATATGCCTGCACCAAGTGTGATCTTATATACATAGCAAGGGTTTTGTAGCTGGTAATGAAAAGGACAGAAAATAAATTTACTAACAGTCTACTTCTTGCCAGGAGTTATTCCCACATTTTTCTCCCTAAATGCTCATAGATATCCATGAGGTGGGTATTACTTTTCTTTCTGCAGATGAGGGAAAGGGAGTGAAGACAGTAAGTAACATATCTAAGGTCATGTAGTTACTAAGCAGCCTAGCTGGGATTCACACTCCAAACGTGTGAAAACTATGTCAAACTCCAAAGCTCATGCTCTTTCCACATACCACATGGTGATAAATCTATTCCTGGCATAATCAACTAAAGAGAGGCAGAACAATGTTAAAAAAAAGAAAATAGTTGTTATGACAATATTAATATTTGTTTAGTGTTTCCTAATTATTAATTTGATTTTCAACACTAGCCTAGCTATTATCAAGGCAGAGCTATTTTGAATGAAGAGTAAACAAAGAAAATCAGTAAAATAAAAAAGCATAGACCAAGAGGCAATTCTAATGCTGAAAAGATTTATTAAAGTCATTCTCTTTATAACATTTCTTGTCAGTGCACATGATTCCAATAGCAAATATTATTTCACCATTCATTCAAATACAGTATCACAATGTATTTAGTATAAATATATATACAAAATTTTATAAAGACACTAAAAAGTTTCTGACCAAGTAAGTCATGAGTTTACAAAGCACAAACTGAAGATTAAATACTGAATATTAAGATGAAAACTACTATACAGATACTTTAGGAAGTTCTTCGAAGAACTGCACCTCCAGGGAAATCCTCATATGTACATCTACACTCCAGCAAACTGGACAGGCAAAGTGCTACTTGCCAGAGTATTGACTAAATACAAATACATATAGAGCTTCAGAAAGAATACAAGGTCAAATGCCAAAAATAAAAAAGAAATGAAAGCAAATGTGCTACATTGCACCATTTTAAAGAGCTTGAAACCACCACACAGATTCACTAATACTGTTCTGACTGCAGTGACCGTATTTACTTACAATCTCTTCCCAACAAGGAAACTATCAGATTTACACATGGTACTAATGGCCAATTTCAACTAGTTATGCCAAATGTACAAGTAGTATCTGTAAATTTGAAAAGGGCAAATGAAAGGATCAGGTTATTTAAATGACTTATTCTCTAGGAACTGCTCAATATCACCCAAGCAGAGTTAATAAGTATCTCTTCAAATTATACATACTCTTGAGGTCAAAAATGTCAAACTATTTCCTTAATGTAAGATCCCACAAGTAGAATGTTATCTTTATTACTTGATCACAAATAAAGGTTTTTTTTAAAGCTGTGGAATATAAGGATCTTTAATCTTCATCAAACCATATACAAATTATTTCATTATACCTTTAACAAAACAAGCATTATCAAGAGAAGGTCCAGTCTCTGAGCTCCTAACCTCATCCAACAGTTGAGTATTATTCTGGCAACATTTAATTAGTTTTAAATTATATTCATAAACCCATTGTGGAACACAGATAACACAGTAAACTATTATGCCAGAAAGCCATATTATTATTAATATATAATTATACTATATTTAGGTAGCTACTTATGATTTGGAAAGAAATAGGAAGCTACACCCTTGAACATACTATTCAAAATGGCAACCAGTTAACCCTTTGAGAAATTTTTGATTAACGATGCAAATTAAGTTGTCTTAGTTAAACCTGTATAGGCCATTTCACCATAAACGTCATCCCAGCTGTTTGAGGAGAGAGAAGGCATAGGCACAAAGGTAACTGATTGTTCAGGTTTCCACTCATGAGAAAATAACCCTTTATAAACAGACTAATGAACCAACTACGGATAGTATACCAATGGTAAACACTTTAAAGATAAAAAGGTATTTTATTTATTTATTTATTTATTTAGATGGAGTCTCGCTCTATTGCCCAGGCTGAAGCGAAGTGGCATGATCTCAGCTCACTGCAACCTCTGCCTCTCAGGTTCAAGTGATCCTCCTGCCATAGCCCCCCTAGTAGCTGGGATTATAGGCATGTGCCAACATGCCCAGCTAATTTTTGTATTTTTAGTAGAGGCAGGGTTTTGCCATGTTGGCCAGGCTGGTCTCGAACTCCTGACCTCAGGTGATCCACCTGCCTCGGCCTCCCAAAGTGCTGGGATTATAGGTGTGAGCCACTGCACCCAGCCTTTGATACAAAGATTTTTTTTTTTTTTTTTTTTGAGACGGAGTTTCACTTTGTCGCCCAGGCTGGAATATAGTGGCACAATCTTGGCTCACTGCAACCTCTGCCTCCCAGGTTCAAGTGATTTTCCTGTCTTAGCCTCCTGAGTAGCTGGGATTACAGGCATGCAACACCATGTCTGGCTAATTTTTTTGTATTTTTAGTAGAGACAGGGTTTCACCATGTTGGTCAGGCTGGTCTTGCACTCCTGACCTGATGATCCGCCCGCCTCGACCTCCCAAAGTGCTGGGATTACAGGTGTGAGCCACTGCACCCGGCCAATAAAAAGATACTTTAAAGATAAAAAGACATGGACTTTTTTGAAATATCTGTACTGATTTCTCTTTATACTCTCCTGCATAGAGAATTTTGCATATAATTTCCTGCATAGAGAAAATTGCGTAGCAAGTGTTCTTTTTCTTTCATGGGTGGTCATAAGAGTGCCTACACATCAGTATTCACACCCACTGAATCCTACTGGGTGTGCATTCCTCTGGGCTCACTGCTGGGGATGAGCCATGGAGCTCATAGACACGCTTTGGTACACCTTTATTCTTGCTGCCATCAATCCCGCTTGATTTAGATTGTTGGTGTTCTTCTTCGGTATTTTGATTATAAGTTTCCCAGGGTTTCAACAAATCAGGGCTTTCTTCAGATTCAAAACAAAAGAGGAGAGACTTAGCTAGAGATTCTAGTTCCTTGTGGACAACATTAGTTACTCTACTCTCATAGCTGTCAACAGAAGTAGAAGGCACACCAAAGTCACTGTAAAAATCACTGGCCAAGTTGCGAATACTTTCAACACAATTCTGGAGAAGATTTACATCACTACTGCATCCTATATGCAAGAGAGAGAGGGAAAGGTTAATTAGTCTTTTCAGTTTTCATCAGGCATTTATGACTTTTATAGACTCTAGATATCTTTCAAGTCAGAGTGACCCTATCAAAACAATTCCAAACTACTGAAGATTAGTCACATAAAGTGTTTATTTGCTAGATAAGCACTAGGTTTTTCAGGATCTAATTATTTAGACAGAAGTACTGATATGCATATTATGTGGGAATTTAATTACAAATACAAGTTCCTATATGGGTAACTAATATCAGTGAAGTAGCATTGGGCAGGCTTCAGTTAATGACTAAAATAATGAAAAGGTTAGAAATAAAAAGGAAAGATGTCAGCCGGGCACTGTGGCTCATGCCTGTAATCCTAGCACTTTGGGAGGCCGAGGTGGATGAATTGCTTGAGGTCAGGAGTTTGAGACTAGCCTGGCCAACATGGTAAAACCCCATCTCTACAAAAATACAAAAATTATCCGGGCATGGTGGCACATGCCTGTAATCCCAGCTACTTTGAAGCTGAGGCAGGAGAATCGCTTGAACCCAGGAGGTGGAGGGTTGCAGTGAGCTGAGATCGAGCCACTGCACTTCAGCCTGAGTGACAGAGCGAGACTCCATCTCAAAAAAAAGGAAAGATGTCTAAGGTTCCTTAAAATATAAAATTCTGGTTATAAACTCCATTTGAGAATATACCTTTCAGTGCAGAAATAATAATTTCAATAGCTTTCTCTAAGCAATGTTTTAACTTTAAGAATTCTGGAGCACTATTAGCCATCTTCTTGAAATCTTGGTATTCAAAGTTTTCTTCTTGTACTTGTCTTCGGAAACTTTTCTGTATAAATAAAGTTAATATTTAAAATAATACATTAACAGGTTCGATGGCAGTAAGGCTTAGTCAATATGATTTCATTTGCCAGAATCTTCTCTTTAAGAGAGTTTAATTTCCTCACCAGTGCTTAACTCTATTTCTATAAGCAAGACCAAAATACAATATTAATTACTATTTTCAAAAGAAATCAGAATTTTCAATTAATTTTCAAAGTCTGTCATCCTATTACATGACAAAGGAATAAAGTAACAGTGCCATTTATTATCCAGTACCTTAAAAGATACATTTATTTCATTTTTAAGAGCTCAACTTTATAATAGTTCTCATTTAAATAAAAATTTTCAAGCCATAGCAATTACTTTCCTTTTTAGCACATTGATCATATACTTAATTTTTCTCTTTACCTGTGACATGAGAATAATCTATCTAATTCACCTGTATTTTAAAATCTTTGAGCACAATTTTTTTTTTTTTTTTTTTTTTTGAGACAGAGTCTCGCTCTGTCACCCAGGCTGGAGTGCAGTGGCAGGATTTCAGCTCACTGCAAGCTCCGCCTCCTGGGTTCATGCCATTCTCCTGCCTCAGCCTCCGGAGTAGCTGGGACTACAGGCGGCTAGTTTTTTGTATTTTTTAGTAGAGATGGGGTTTCACCATGTTAGCCAGGACGGTCTCAATCTCCTGATCTCGTGATCTGCCTGTCTCAGCCTCCCAAAGTGCTGGGATTACAGGCTTGAGCCACTGCGCCTGGCCCACAATGATTATTAAACAAAATTTTTTAGCCTATAATGACCATCCAAGCAAAAGCTGAGGTATTAAACCAGCAGCAATAAGAAACAGATACATTTAAAAATTTCTGTACAATCCTTTATCCATTACTATAACTAGTAAGTTATGACACACATGAAAAAGATAAAGAGCTATCTTACATGCTACAGTTAAACATACACAAGAGTTGTCTCTGGCTAAGGATAAAAATGGAAATAAAAATATCTAAATTTGAACCAAGCGAAATGATAAAAAAGAAGCAAAATTAAAATCAATTTAAAGCTTCTCTTACAATTTTCGATTCGGCAAAGATGTTTTCAAGAGATCTAATCAATCCCATGGCATTAGTTTTCATTTCTTTGGTAACCTATAGAGAATGTTAAAATATTTTATTATACTTTATTATTCAGAAGTATAAAAATCATAGAATTGCATAGGACCAGACTTATAAAGTTCTAGTCTAGAAGCCCAAAGATTGGAGTTCTATTTCTGAGATTGCAATTAAATAGCCTGAGTATTTAAATCATATATGTGAAATTTCTTTCAAAATAAATTGCACATTGACTTCTTTCTAAATAAATTTATTTTAGTTTTAAGAGCTCAACTTTATAATCTCTCTCATTTATTTTATTTACATAAAAAATTTCAAGCCATAGCAATTACTCTCCTTTTAAACACATTGATCATATAGTCTGTATTTTCTATTTACCTGTGACATGGGAAAATAATCAGTCTAATTCACCTGTATTCACTAATAATTTCTTTCAAAATAAATTGCACATTGATTTCTATATTAAATATGGACACCCTCTAATATTTGTTATAACAGAATTTGTTATACTTAAGTATTTATAGATATGAAATTTCTAAAATTTCTCCTGGAAAAGGGTAACATATCAAGCAAATACTGTAAGAACTTTACGAATGTTTTGTTATTTGATTCTCCATTATAGTCCTATGCTGCCCATGGTGTACCTCATTTTATAGGTAAGGAAACAGACCTTGGTTCCTAACTCCTAAGACTGAGAACTAGGGTGGGAGCCCACATCTAAATTCTAAGCCTTTGCTTTTATTCTATCCAATGCTGCCCCCTAAGGTGCTTTCCTGCTCAATTTCTGCCGGGGGATTCTTTTTCAGTATTTAATTGGTTTTGCTCACAGAGCTCTTCCCTAGCTCTAATTCAGATTTGTGTTACATGCTTGAAAAAAAAAAACAAAAAAAGAATATCCAAAAGAATATCCAAATTATCTTTCCTTCCTGACTCCAGCTTTAAAATTGTAGCTCCAATGCCTTTTATGTTTCAGCTTATTTTCTCTTTCTTTGGATATTTTATTCTTCTTCTATAGGTTCTTAGAGGAGTTTTAACTTACAAGAATAGATAAACTAAAACCCTACCATGAATAACAAAGTACAGGTTTGTCATACTATAGAAAGAAAATGAAAGGAGGGTATGTAAATAGTGTCAATTGTATACAGGATGGGCCTGGCCCTTTTGCTGCTTATTTCCTCAAAACAATACCAAGGCTAACACCTGCACCTACTTCAACAGCTTACTAAGCACATTTCCATATATTATCTCATCTATACTTTTAATTTATTCTATACCCTTCTGCACTTATCGCCAGCAGAAATTCTTTGCAATTGTGATGCAAAAGTGGTATCACTTTGCAAATATGGTGAAGTGTTTTAGTGATAAATGGTGCTGCTGCCGAGCAAAACCAAATTTGAGATGTGAGTGGTGGTCTGAATGAGCCTTTGACAGCCCAGTATGTCCCTTTCTTCAAAGTTGCACTATGGAACTGAAATCAGCCTCATTCCTATTGGAGCGCAAGCTTGATTTAGTGACAATATGAGCTCCTAAATTTAGTAACAATGTGTTATTTTTATTAATTAATTTTTTTTTTTTTGAGACGGAGTCTCGCTCTGTCACCAGGTTGGAGTGCAGTGGTACAATCTCGGCTCACTGCAATCTCCGCCTCCCAGGTTCAAGCGATTCTCCTGCCTCCGCCTCCTGAGTAGCTGGCACTACAGGCACACACCACCATGCCCAGCTAATTTTTGTATTTTTAGTAGAGATGGGGTTTCACCAACTTGGCCAGGATAGTCTCAATCTCTTGATCCACCCACCTCGGCCTCCCAAAATGCTGGGATTACAGGCGTGAGCCACCGCGCCCAGCCGTCTTTTTATTTTTTAAAACAAAAAAACACAAAGTGAGAGAGGCAGACATATATTGAGAAAAAGAGAACGCGTGCAAGTAAGATGAATGACTTAAGATTTACCAGGCACTACATTTTGAGTATTTTCATATATGTTGTTTCTTCATCTCATATGATCCTCAAACAATTTTATGAAATAAGTATGATCATCCTCATTTAAAAATGGAATGACTGAGGCTCAGGTAAGTTGTTCAAGGCTACATAGGAAGTAGAAGAGCAGCTTAATGTTCCATGTCTTCCCCTATTCTGAGATGGAGTTTTTCTGGGCAGAGAGAAATATACATAACCCTGTAGTATGAGCAAAGGGATGGAGAATCTCTGTGGCTTACACAGAGTTTCACCTCAGATTCTAAGATGAGCTAGAAGTACATTAATACCAAGATTTTTCTACACAACAACAACAAAAAACTAACTTACTCCATGCCTTCCCAGAAACAACCACCCAGAGGGACAGAAGGCAATAGTCCTCCACATGATCTACTTTTCTAGATCAAACAATATGTATATAAATGAGGAGACATCCTAGTAGCTAAGATCTCAGAAACCTCAATGTCCCCAGGTAGCACTGCCCCAGCCACTTGACTCCAGCAAGAGCAAGGGAATGGACAGGGATGGTTTTTGTTTGTTTGTTTGTTTGAAACAAGGTCTTGCTCTATCGCCCAGGCTGGTATGCAGTGGTGCAATCACAGCTCACTGCAGCCTCAAACTCCTGGGCTCAAGTAATACTACTCCTGCCTCAGTCTCTGGAGTAGCTGGTACTACAGGTACATGCCACCATGTCTGGCTAATTTCTGTATTTTTTGTAGAGACGAGGTCTCGCTGCGATTCCCAGGCTGGTTTCGCACTCTGGGCTCAAGCTATCTTCCTGCCTTGGCCTTTCAAAGTGCTGGGATTACAGGCATGAGCCACCATGCCTGGCCAGGGATGGTTTTAATACGTTGTGACAAGGCTCTAAAACAGACAAGTCTCTGAAATTCAGTCTCATAAGAATTCGATTTTTTTTTTTTTTTTTTGAGACGGAGTCTCGCTCTGTCGCCCAGACTGGAGTGCAGTGGCCGGATCTCGGCTCACTGCAAGCTCTGCCTCCCGGGTTCACGCCATTCTCCTGCCTCAGCCTCCCAAGTAGCTGGGACTATAGGCACCCGCCACCTCGCCCGGCTAGTTTTTTGTATTTTTAGTAGAGACGGGGTTTCACCGTGTTAGCCAGGATGGTCTCGATCTGCTGACCTTGTGATCCGCCCCTCTCGGCCTCCCAAAGTGCTGGGATTACAGGCTTGAGCCACCGCGCCCGGCCAAGAATTCGAATTTTTATCTTCCTAATCCCCACTTCACTAACAGTGATTGTCAATAAAGAAAACTAATCCATGAACAATAGTTTTAAAAACTTATTTACGTAGCATGTTGAGTTTTGGAGTCAGGCAGAATATAAAATCCTGGCTCAGGGCTTAATAGTTGTGTAATTAGGCAAAGTACTCCAATTCAATGAAATGAAGAATATAAATTCCCACCTTGAAAAGTGATATGAATATGAAATATGATATTCATAGGGCTTTTTCTTACTGACAAAGTACAAATCCATTAAAGAAATGGCTAAGATTTACCACTGTTACATGTAAAGCACCTAGTCTAATAACTGTCAGAGGAAATTAATCAATAAATAGTTTACAGCCTGTGAAGTAGGTATGATTACATGTGACAGGTAAAGAAATAGGGTCAGAGCATTAAGTGACTTGCTAAATGGTAAGTGGAAAGTGATAGAACCAGGTTTCAAATACATGTCTTCTAATATTAAAACCCAGATCTTTCCTAAGGTACTAAGTAATGTTAGTTAGCTGGAGGATGGGAGGACACATATTTTAGGAAATCACTGAAATGCTTATTGGTTCTGTATCTTGATATGAAATATCTTACGTGAATGCCCCAGAAAAATATTTAGTTCAATATACTGAATCAATAAATGTTACTAATAGTTTCCATTCTTAGAAGAGGCAAGGCCTAAACAAAGCTAAGGAAGAAAATGACAACCAAAAAGCGAACACTAGGCGTCACTACCACACTCCACTCTCTGCTTAGGAGTTTACAGACTGAATCTTGAAAATAGCTGCAATAGGATCAAGCAAAGTATTAACAATAGAGGCTGCAGTGAATTAAGACCCTCAAAGACCATACACACTAATAGGAGACATAAGGTAAGTATAAAATTAACTAAATATAAGACAGAATTAATAAGTAAAAGCCAAAAGAAAGAAAAAGAAGGGTAGCTCTTTTGCCTCTGAACTTTTCCTGTTCTGATAACCATCTGACAGTTAATAAAGATATGATTTTCTCAGGAGAAAAGAAATCGAGAGGGAGAGGAAGTGGAGGCAAAAGGGGTGAAAAACAACCCAAACCCCTTCAAACAAAAGACTTCCCACATGCACTCAGAGAACACATATAAAAAAGGAATAAGGAAGCTTCTCTTGGGAAAGCTTGGGAAAATATCACCATAAGATCATGATGTCAGCCTCTTCAGTGAAAAATAAAACAAATTAAAACATGAATTTATAGAAATCTAATTTGTTGATTGAAAAAAATCAACTTTATATATTATTTAGTACTGTACGGAATATTCTTTTATTCATCTTACCTCATTTTTTGTACATTGCCTTAAGAGTTCATGCTGAAGTTCTTTTGCTTTTTCAAGTCCAGAATCTAATAAAATCTTCATTCCTAAGCCTACACCATCACAAATAGCATCCATGAATTCCTCCTAGAAAAAGTATTTAAGCATTAACTAGAAAATTTAGGTTTTATATATTTTATTTAAATTTAGGTTTTTATATATTTTAAATTATCAAGTAATTAAGTTATATTTTCTGCTTCCTTTAGGACTATAATACAGCCCAAGTTTATTAAGTTCAACTAAAGCTAGAATAAGAACTAACAGTCTATAGTCTATAAAGAAATAAAATTAGCAAATCTGTAATTTAGTATCCCATATATAACATATTGTAAAGAAAGTTCATCATCTTTAAGCAGGGCTCTATATTGCTAGAACACAGGAACATTTTTTTTTTTTTTCTGAAACGGGGTTTTACTCTTGTCACCCAAGCTGGAGTGAAACGGCACGATCTCAGCTCACTGCAACCTCCACCTCCTTGGTTCAAGCTATTCTCCTATCTCAGCCTCCTGAGTAGCTGGGATTACAGGCACCTGCCACCACACCCAGCTAATTTTTATATTTTTAGTAGAGACGGGGTTTCGCCATGTTGGCCAAGCTGGTCTCGAACTGCTGACCTCAGGTGATCCACCAGCCTCGGCCTCCCAAAGTATTGGGAGTACAGGTATGAGCCGCCGCGCCCGGCCAGAGGACAGCAACATTCTAATATAATGCAATATTTTCAATAGCATAAATAGTGAAAGTAAGAAGATACAAATTTTCTGGTATTACAGGGTTTTTCATGTGTTGATTGGCTGAGAAAACACTCCATGGTAGATGGCTAGCATCAAATTAAGGATCCGAAAGGTAAAATAAGGTTTGCAAAATAATCCAATATATTTAAAACAGTTTTTTTTTGTTTGTTTGGTTTGGTTGGTTTTTTTTATATGGAGTCTTACTCTGTCACCCAGGCTGGAGTGCACTGGCACAATCTCAGCTCACTGCAACCTCTGCCTCCTGGGTTCAAGTGATTCTTCTGCCTCAGCCTCCTGAGTAGCTGGGATTACAGGCGTGGGCCACCATGACTGCCTAATTTTTGTATTTTCAGTAGAGACGGGGGTTTCGCCTATTGGCCAGGCTGATCTCGAACTCCTGACCTCAAATGATACATCTGCCTCGGCCTCCCAAAGTGCTGGGATTAGAGGCATGAGCCACCATGCCCAGCCCAAACAGTTTTAAATCTTACTGCAGAACTACTAAAAGTACAAGCTATTTTCAAAAACTTAAAAAGAACTTGCCATGTTTAGTACTGTACTATTATCAAAAGTCTAATATTCCCTCTGATGAAGTCTGTGTAAACTAACATTGCTAAATTACCTGGACACTGGCAGCTTTATTGTTACCGTTTTCTAGAAAATGCAGCTTGCTCCCTTTCAGAACTGCTAACTGCCCCACATACTTTACAGCTTGTTGTACAATCTGGATTGCATTCTTTTGAGCCTCTTTTATCATTGATGAAATATCCGAACAGCATCCCTGTAAGATAAAAATGGACAAGTGTATCAGATACATGAGATTATAACAGGTGGTAAAGAAAAGATAAGGGCCGGGCACAGTGGCTCAAGCCTGTAATTCCAGCACTTTGGGAGGCTGAAGCGGGTGGATCACCTGAGGTCAGGAGTTCAAGATCAGCCTGGCCAACATGGTAAAACCCTTTCTCTACTAAAAATACAAAAATTAGCCAAGCATAGTGGCACATGCCTGTAATCCTAGCTACTCAGTAGGCTGAGACATGAGAATTGCTTGAACCCGGGAGGCAGAGGTTGCAATGAGCTGAGATTGTGTCACTGCACTCCAGCCGGGGCGATAGAGTAAGACTCCACCTTAAAAAAAAAAGAAAAAAGAAAGAAAGAAAAGAAAAATGTGCTGGGTATGGTGGCTCACGCCTGTAATCCCAGCACTTTGGGAGGCCAAGGCAGGCAGATCACAAGGTCAGGAGTTTGAGACCAGCCTGGCCAATATGGTGAAACCCCACCTCTACTAAAAATACAAAAATTAGCCAGGCGTGGTGGCGGGTGCCTGTAGTCCCAGCTACTCAGGAGGCTGAGGCAGGAGAATTACTTGAACCTGGGAGGCGGAGATTGCAGTGAGCCAAGATCGCACCACTGCACTCCAGCCTGGGTGACAGAGCGAGACTCTGTCTCGCTGATTTTCAAAAAAGAAAAAAAAAAAGAAAAATCATCTGGAGAAAATAAATTCTGCATTTATTGACATAGTGATCTCACTTCATAAATGTCTCAGAACCAGAAAACATGCAGCCCTGTGGCTACTAAAGGTGATAAAATGAGTAAGACAGTCTCCACCCTCAAAGGCCATACACACTAATAGGAGACATAAGGTAAGTATAAGTTAACTAAATATAAGACAGAATTAATAAGTAAAAGCCAAAAGAAAGAAAAAGAAGGGTAGCTCTTTTGCCTCTGAACTTTTCCTGTTCTGATAACCATCTGACAGTTAATAAAGATATGATTTTCTCAGGAGAAATCGAGAGGGAGAGGAAGGGGCGGCAAAAGGGGTGAAAAACAACCCAAACCCCTTCAAACAAAAGACTTCTCACATGCACTCAGAGAACACATATAAAAAAGGAATAAGGAAGCTTCTCTTGAGCTTTTCCTCTTTCTGTTACCTGCCCCCTGTGGAGACTCTTCAAAATACTTCTCTTGGCCTGCTTTGTGGAATATGCTAATTGTATTGCTACAAGAAAAGGATTCTCAAACTATACTTAGTAGAAAGAATAGTCACTAAATTCAGGTTTACTAGCTTAACACAAGTCTCTCCTGAGCGTAATCTAACTTCCCCCCCAAGTCACCTGGTCTCTCCATCCTTGATTCCTTGTATAAGATTTCCCACAGGGCTATCAGTTGAAACCCACAGTTCAGTTCAAAGTGTTCTTCTTAGAAAACGAAAAGAAGGAAAGAAACTACACACCAGTTACCCTAAGAGAGACATTCTTTTTTTTTTTTGAGACGGAGTCTTGCTCTGTCGCCAGGGCTGGAGTGCAGTGGCCTGATCTCAGCTCACTGCAAGCTCCACCTCCCGGGTTTATGTCATTCTCCTGCCTCAGCCTCCTGAGTAGCTGGGACTACAGGCACCTGCCACCGCGCCAGGCTAGTTTTTTTTTTTTTTTTTTGGTATTTTTTAGTAGAGACGGGGTTTCACCGTGTTAGCCAGGATGGTCTCGATCACCTGCCCTCGTGATCGGCCCGTCTCGGCCTCCCAAAGTGCTGGGATTACAGGCTTGAGCCACCGCGCCCGGCCGAGAGACATTCTTATAACAATTCATCTGATCCTCACAGCAATCCTGCCAAGTAGGCATTTCCAGTTTTATTTTCCTGTGAGAAACAGGAGACTCAAAAATTTAAGCAGTTTGCCCAAGGAGGCACAACTAATTTAGCATGCGTTCAAACATCGGTTTTTCTTTTTTTTTTTTTGGACAGGAAGTAAAATTTATTGGTGAGTATTAAGAGGGGGGCAGCATATTAGAAGCCCTCATGAGTGCAGGGCCCGCCATTTGTCCAGAGGACCATGATTGGGGGTGTACTTGACCCCACAGCCATCTGGGATGAGCCGCTTTTCAGCCACCATGTCTTCAAATTCATTAGCACTGAACTTGATGAAGCCCCACTTCTTTGAGATGTGATCTTCTGGCGGCCAGGAAATTTGAACTTGGCCCTGTGCAGGGCCTCCATCACACGCTCCTTGTTTTGCAGCTTGGTGCGGATGGACATGATAACTTGGCCAATGTGAACCCTGGCCACAGTGCCCTGGGGCTTTCCAGAAGCACCTTACATGCCTGTTTGGAGCCTGTCAGCCCCAGCACAGGACAACATCTTGTTGATGTGGAAGACGTGGAAGGGGTGGAACCGCACCCGCATATGGAAGCCATCCTTGCCACAACTTTTTACCATGTACTTATTGGCACAAAATCGGGCAGCCTCCAGGGCTTCAGAGGACAGCTGCTCATATTAATCTGACACCATGTGGCCACAGAGCGGAAACTCATCCACTTTTGCCTTCTTCCGCCCCAGGTCAAAGATGCGAATCTTGGCATCAGGGGCACCTCGGCAGAAGCGAGACTTTGGGTACAGCTTGTTCTTACAATACTGGTAACAATATGCAGGGCAGCGGCGCGCCAAAGGAAAAGAGCCAAACATCAGTTTTTCAAGTGCCAGTAGTGAGTTTTTGTTTCGTGTGTTGTCCCACTAGTCTAGTACTGAGAGCCAACTAAGCACTGACCATCCTTCAATAAGCTTCCTTTCCTAGGTTTGAACTTAAGTCAGACCCTTCCCTTCTGGCTCTCTAGCTTTGCTCTCTGGCCAGTCCTACCTTTCATTTTCATGGTTCTAGGCTGTCAGAAATTCTCCTTCATCTACTACTTCATCCACACCTGTTTGCAGTCCACCACCACCACCACCCTTTGTCTTAGTCATTCTGTTTCCTCATTACCTATGTCCAAAGTCATCCTTCATCTCATATGAATTTATAATTCATTCAATAACAAGTATCCAACTGAACATCTATCAATCACATAATGGGGCCTTGTGAAAAAAGACACCCACTGTCCTCTACCTTCTCAGTGCTAACTGTCCATTGAGATGTACAGGTTTATAAATAGTATGTTATATTAAAAGTCGTAATGGGTGAAGTTCAGGGTTACTAGAGAAGCAAATAAGACAGGTGCCTAACCAAGTCTCGGGGGAGACCTAGAAAATCCTCCTGAGGGAGAACGGACATTAAAAACAATCATCTGATTTCAAGTTTACTA
The DNA here is from genome assembly GCF_000951035.1 of Colobus angolensis palliatus. Lineage (NCBI taxonomy): Eukaryota > Metazoa > Chordata > Mammalia > Primates > Cercopithecidae > Colobus > Colobus angolensis. The sequence goes on from NW_012123043.1 coordinate 3,190,116, forward strand.
GTTAGATCAGTTAAAGATTTCCAAATCCCAGCTGGTAAACAGCCTATTCAGGAAGTATTTGACACAACAAAAATTCTACTGCAATAATAGAATGTGGAAAGTCTTTTGATGGGCACTATAACATAAAATTTGTTCAAGTGTTCTAGAACATTTTATTACACGGTCTAATTATCCTTTTATAAAAGTGAAATCTAACCCTCTTAGTATTTTCTTTTTTAAAATTGCTTATTTTTTGTTATTATTATTGAGACATGGTCTCACTCTGTCATCCAGGCTGGAGTGCAGTGGTGCAATCATGGTTCATTGTAGCCTCGAACTCCGGGGCTCAAGCAATCTTCCCACCTCAGCCTCCCAAGTAGCTGGGAACACAGATACACGCCACCACAGCTGGCCAATTTTTAAATTTTTTTAGAGACAAAGTATCTAACAAGTTGGATACTTGTTATTATTCGCTATGTTGCCCAGGCTCCTCTCAAACTCCTAGGCTTAACTGATCCTCCCAAAGTCCTAGGATTACAGGCATGAGCCACCATACTCGACCATTATTTCCTTATCTGCTCCTTTTGTACATTCAATGAATTTTTATGAAGGAATTTGTTAATATGGTAGATGACTAAGTATTCTCCAATATCAATTTTCCACTTCTTCCATAGATCCCTTGATTTTTGGCTTGGCACATAGGTGTCCAGAATTTTTTTTAAAAATAAATTTCTTCATGATGCTTGCAGCTAGATGTAGTCAAATGATAAAATTCTAGCCAAAGATATATACATAGATGTATCATATGGTGATTTCCAGAAACTTCCCTTAAAAGAAGGCAAACTTCAGCCAGGCATGCTGGCTCACGCCTGTAATCTCAGCACTTTGGGAGGCTGAGGGGAGCTGATTACCTGAGGTCAGGAGTTCGAGACTAGTCTTGCCAACATGGTGAAACCTCATCTCTACTAAAAATACAAAAATTAGCCGAGCATGGTGGTGGGTGCTTGTAATCCCAGCTACTCGAGAGGCTGAGGCAGGAGAATCGCTTGAACCTGGGAGCAGAGGTTGCAGTGAGCCGAGATCGCGTGGCTGCACTCCAACCTTGGTGACAAGAGTGAGACTCTATCTCAAAAAAAAAACAAAAAAACAAAAAAGAAGGCAAACTTCGCCCTATCCTTCTCACCACTCCTTCTACCCTGCTGTGCTGAGCTCAGATGGGGCTCCTCCATGGTGGGTCATGAAATCAGGGGCTACACTTTGGGCATGACGGAGGGGACCACTGGGAGGAGCCTGGATCCTGAGGACTCTGTGGATCACAGCCACCGTATCTACATCTAGATTTTATGTGAGAGAGAATAAGCTTTCATCTTACTACTTCTTACAGCCAAACCTAATCTTATCTGATACAAGATAAGCAGGAAAACAAAATTATTTCCTTGTCGCTGTGTCAGCAGGATTGTGGCCAATTGAACCTGAGTTGAAACCCAATCCCATACACTGAGCAAGACTCCGTCTCTCTTCCCAGTATCCCTTATTGAAGGCCAGCATGGTATAATGGTAGAGCACAAACTGCACCCAAGACTGCCTGGGTCCAAGTCCAACTCAGTCATTTACTAGTTAGGTAACACTGGATGGTGTATTTATTTTCCCTGTGCCTCCATTTCCTCATCTACAAGACGGTGATAACAACAGTGCCCACTGCTGGGGTTGTTATAAGGATTAAATGAGTTAATATTTGTAAATCACTTAGAACTACTCGTACATAGAGAGCCATGTAAGTCTTTGTTCAATAAATCAATTATAGACATCTACAGTCTCAGGACTTCAAAACAGAACGTACTTTTGAAAATCATACAGAGCTAATATTGGGGAAGATACAGACAGTAGAAAGTCAATAAATAATTATTAAATGAATCCTTCAAATGATAATAAGCAAATCAATTTACCTGCAAAAATAACTGTAAGTAGCCTCCCAGTTTTTTAACTTCTTGTCTCAATTCATCCTCAAGTCTTGCTATGTTGGTGGTACAAGGCAGTATATCACTCAGCCAGTGTTTCATTAGCACTACTAGCTGCTCAAAAGCACATGCAGTCTGAATGGTAAGTGACTGGATTGCTCGATCAGAAGAAAACACTTTGAAAGAAGAAGAAAAATTACTGGAAGAAATAATATCCAAATAAAAGAACTCATATATGATCATCATTAAAACATTTAACATAGTTAAAAGATGCATGCCAGATGTGCCAAATAATCATTCAAAACAAAGTGCAATGTGCAGAAAATAATCATTTATGTGAGTTAACAAAAGCAGTGGGATTGCTTACAGTTATCTTGACTTTCTTCATCTTGTTCTTCATGAGCCTTGGAAATGGCAAATAGCCCATTATAAATTTTAAGAAAACTATTCATTAGGCTGTCTGCTACAGTTCTTTCTTCATCATAACTCTGTCCAAGAAAATCTAATGAAGAACCAATCAATTCTTTGCAAATTCCAGGAAGAAATGACTCTGCTGAATTTGAGTAAATGGTGCTTGATTTGTCCATTAAACCTAGATCAACAGAAATAGCCATTTTAAGCCTTGTTTTAGGAATAATACTTTCTTTTTTTAAAAAATGGGATCCTTACTTTATGTATTTCCACATTATTTAAATGTATTACAACAACAAAGCATTTTTGTGTTCGTTGTGGAATTAGAAAAACAAAACTATTAGTATATATAACATCGTATGCTATGCTGTACTTGGAAGTATATCTTCCATGCTATACTTGCATATGTTGATTTCCAGGGTGCTCCATAATGTTAATTCTGCAGAAACTGCCCCTCTGCTGCTTGCAAGTGTTACTCATATACTATTTCTCTTCCAAAAATGTTCAGGCATAATACTTTCAAACAAATGTTTTAATGCAAGCATATTATAGGATCATTGATCAATAAATTCAACGTAGGCTATACTTACTTCAATTCAGCCTCATTTCTACATGCTAAAGTGAAAACACAATTCCATTTATGGATCAATTAACCTTTCAACAGCATCAATCAATCCATAGATTTAGTAGCTCCCTGACTGTGCTATGAGACTATAGAGAATCCAAATATCCCACGTAACCATTGGTTTAATCTCTTTATTTTTTGGTAGGAATTAATTTTCTTTTCTTTTTTTTTTTTTAAGAGACAGGGTTGGGCCAGGCACGGTGGCTCACGCCTGTAATCCCAGCACTTTGGGAGGCCGAGGCTGGCAGATCACGAGGTCAGGAGATCAAGACCATCCTGGCTAACATGGTGAAACCCTAACTCTACTAAAAATACAAAAAATTAGCTGGGGGTAGTGGCACGCACCTGTAGTCCCAGCTACCTGGGAGGCTGAGGCAGGAGAACTGCTTGAACCCAGGAGGTGAAGGTTGCAGTGAGCCGAGATGGCACCACTGCACTCCAGCCTGGGCAACAGAGCAAGACTCTATCTCAAAAAAAAAAAAAAAGAGAGACAGTGTCTTGCTCTGTTGCCCAGGCTGGAACACAGTGGTTACTCACAAGCGTGATCATAGTATACTGAGCCTCAAACTCCTAGGCTCAAGCAATCCCTTGGCCTCAGCCTCCACAGTAGGTGGGACTACAAGCATGTGCCACTATGTCTGGTGGGATTAATTTTCCCTAACACCTAAAGAACTGTAATTGATGAAAACAATGACAATTACATAAGATAAACTTAGAAATATAATTGGATTCACAAACTGGAAAAGTAGGCAATGATAAACTATATTAAAAGTAATGTCTCAGCTGGGCACAGTGGCTCATGCCGGTAATCCCAGCACTTTGGGAGGCCGAGGTGGGCAGATCATCTGAGGCCAGGAGTTAAAGACCAGCCTAGCCAACACGGTGAAACCCTGTCTCTGCTAAAAATAAAAAATTAGCCAGGCATGATGGTGGGCGCCTGTAATTCCAGCTACTTGGGAGGCTGAGGCAGGAGAATTGCTTGAACCCAGGAGGCAGAGGTTGCAGTAAGCCAAGATCGCGCCATTGCACTCCAGTTTGGGCAAAAAGAGCGAAACTCCATCTCAAAAACAAAAATCAAAAACAAAAAAAAACATGTCTCAGTACTTCTACTTTACAATAGTTTCTCCTTGAGGTATACTACAATCAAGGTAGGCTAAAACCAACTGATTATCTATAGTTTATACAGCACATCTCTGAGAGATGGATCTTCTAAGCACTGTCTAAACCAGAAATAAATGAAAAGTTTGAAAGATTCATTCAGAACCTCTGGAAATAACTTTATCCTGGAGTCCTAATATATTGAGTATAATTATTCTTATTTAATAGACAAGATTAAGTTTTCTGGTTCATTTCATAGGTGTTTAAAAGCAGCAAACTAAAAAGAGATAGAATAAAGGCATAGGGTGGGCAATATTAAAAAACTAGAACAAAGGTAAGAGTTTGGTTTCTAGGCCAGGTGCGGTGGCTCACGCCAGCACTTTGGGAGGCCAAGACGGGCAGATCACAAGGTCAGGAGATCGAAACCAACCTGGCCAACATAGTAAAACCCTGTCTGTACTAAAAATACAAAAAACTAGCTGGGTGTGGTGGTGGGCACCTGTAATCCTAGCTACTCGGGAGGCTGAGGCAGGAGAATCGCGTGAACCTCGGAGGCGAAGGCTGCAGCAAGCCGAGATGGCACTACTGCATACCAGCCCAGGCGACAGTGCGAGACTCCTCTCAAAAAAAAAAAAAAAAAAAGAAGGCAGGGTGTGGTGGCTCACGCCTGTAATCCCAGCACTTTGGGAGGCTGAGATGGGTGGATCACAAGGTTGGGAGATCAAGACCAGTCTGGCCAACATGGTGAACCCTGTCTCTACTAAAAATAAAAAAAAAAGAGTTTGGTTTTGTAAAGAGAAAAAAGAAAAGCTACAAAACCCAAAGCTACAGTAGGGTAACGATGACTCAATATCATTATAACTATAATGACTATAGTATAGTCATCGAGAATAGTTAAGTATATATTCTCTATTTAAGAAGATAATTGTATTAATGCATTCTAAAATCCAACAAAAACATTTTAGAAATATCTGCAAAAATACAGTAAAATATATGGCCCTGAATTTTACAAGTTAAGATACTTGCTCAACTTCCCAAAGCTAGAAAGTGCTAGACACTGGGGTACAGCCCCTCACCCCCAGGCCTGGTGCCCCTTCCACCACTCACAGCTGCCCAGACGGGGTCCTACTAAGTTCACATGTGGGTTTCCATTTCCGTCTTTGAAAACCACAAATAAGTAAAGACCTTTTCTATCTCTGACTTCCCTTAAAATTATTTTTGTAAAGTATCTTACTCAGATAATACCAAATAAATAAGTTGCTACCACAGATATATATCTTTTTATTTTGCTGGTAAATAAAAAACCCACAGCATATTTTAATCTACCTTAGACTAAATAAGTAGTAGGATCACAATTATCTTCCTAAAAGAAACCCTAATTTCTAAAATTTTAAGTCAAGATGAGATATAATACCTTTTATGGCTACTCATATTCTATTAGAACCTCTATCAAATAGATATTATGTTACATAATTATTTTAAAATTTTTGTTTACTAAATATGTGTACTGTAAAGTGCCTATATCTTAAGTGTACAGCTGATTTATATATGCGTACATATGTAAACCCCACTTAGTTCAATGTATACAACATTTCCACCATTCCATCCCAACAGGTTTCCTCTTCTGGGTTACTAACTCCCAACAGAGGTAACCACTATTCAGTTCTAAACTACTCTGGCTTTTGTCACCATAGTTTAGTTTGCCTGTTCTTAAACTTCATATAAAAGGAATCATGTAGTATACACTCTTTTGTATCTGGCTTCTTTAACTCAACATTATGTTTCTGGAATTCATCCGGGTTATTGTGCGAATCAGTCATTCCTTCTTTTTTATTGCTGCATAGTAATCTATTGTTAGCAGGTAGTAATTTTTTTTTTCTTTCTTTCTTTTTTTTTTTTTTTGATGGAGTTTCATTCTTGTTGCCCAGGCTGGAGTGCAGTGGCGCCATCTCAGCTCACCGCAACTTCTGCCTCCTAGGTTCAAGTGGTTCTCCTGCCTCAGCCTCTCAAGTAGCTGGGATTACAGGTGTGCGCCGCCACGCCCTGCTAATTTTGTATTTTTAGTAGAGACGGGGTTTCTCCATGTTGGTCAGGTTGGTCTAGAACTCCCAACCTCAGGTGATCCACCCACCTCAGCCTCCCAAAGTGCTAGGATTATGGGTCATGCAGGTGCCTGGCCCAGCAGGTAGTGATTTTTAAATTGTTAATTATTACAGGTAGTTACACATATACAATTTACAGTGTATCCTCTCCTCCTACATTTTAAAACAACATTATAATAAATATCAGTACAAAATATTTAAAGGAATAATTCCTTAACTTTTTTAAAAAAATTGAAATAATTTTGGGATAGATGATACATAGATCATTATGCAAAATTCAGAAGAAACCAAAGGGTATGCAGTGAAAAGGGTGCCTTCCTTCCTGTCCTGTCTCCATCCCCATGCTGCCATGTACCACCAGCACTTTGGGGTTTTGGTGTAGTTCTCCAGAGAGATCTTATTCATTTACAAGCACCTATGTCCACATCTTCTTTTTTCTCTTCCTCACACAAATGATAGAATAAAATACTCACACAATGAGTATTTTTTTTTTCTCTTTTTTCTCTTCCTCACACAAATGATAGAATAAAATACCTCACACAAATGATAGAATAAAATCCGCTGCACTTTGCTTTTTTCACTTGTAAGGAAGTAATGTTCTCATACATTTTGGAACAAACACATCTTCCACATTTGAATTAGTTATTCTACTAAAAGGTTTTGAAATAAATCACAGAGCACAGAATTTTTGAAGTGGAAAGGAATTTTACAGAGGAATCGGAAGCTTCCAGGAAATGAAATGATTTGCAAAAGGACAAGAAAAAATGTAATGGTAGAACAAGGACTTAATGCTTTTCTTGCCATACAGAAAATGTGAAGAAAAAAATACCTGATGAATGTGAAGAATGCAAATTCTTAATTGGGTGAACTTGTATGTCATGTAAACAACCAGAAATTCTTCTATTCTTCATCAAACTCCTGCTCCTGAAAAAAGACAAACCGTAAGATTAGCAGTTCTATACCACATGGAATAATATTATTAAGAATATTTATAAGTTCTCTAAAGAAAATGGACATTCATGTGTGTGTTTTTCATTAAAAATTTTCATCCAAGGAAAAATTCATTTGGTTAACTGAGCAAGAATTTTACTATTTACAGGCACTGTTCTAGGCAGATAGTTAATTAAACAGAATAAATATTTATTGAGCACTACTATTTGCAGGCTCTGGATATTGTGGTAAAATGTGGCAAACCTGGTTTCTGGGCTCACTAGGCTTAAAGTCCAGAACCAAAGAGATAAATTAGGCAAATAATGACAATAAAGTAATGAATGTGATGAAGGCATGGAGTGTTGTGGTAGACTCTATAAAAAAACTTGACCTGGCCCAAGAAGCCAGGGGGCCTCCTTGGAGCAGTGACCCTCAAGGATAAGTAAAACTTAGCCAAACAGAGGGCAGGCTTGGGAAACAGGGAATAGTGTCTCAGACACAAGCAACAGGAAGACTTGATAAATGAAAGCAGTGTACATGCAATGAACCAAATGAGGTTCAGAAGGACTGTGGCCTATGATGTAAGATACAGAGTACCAAGGGATGAGGCTGGGAGGTGCACAGGGGCCAGCTTGAGGTGGTCTTTGTATGTCAATAAAGCTTGGATTTTATCCTGAGCAAATTATCCAGGGAAGGATTTTATCTTATTTTTTTAAGTGGTCGAGTTGGGATTTATTTATTTTCTTTCAACTTTGATTTTAGGTTCAAGGGGTACACGTGCAGGTTTGTTACATGGATAAATTTCATGCTGTGGGGGTTTGGTCTACAGATAATTTTGTCACACAGGTAACAGGCATAATACCTGATGGTATTAAAGAGTTTTTCAGTCCTCACCTTCCTCCCACCCACCTCAAATAGGCCCCAGTGTCTATTATTCACTTCTTTGTATCCATGTGTACTCAATGTTTCAAGGAAAGATTTTAAACAGGGAAGTGATTTAGGTAAATAAACATGTAAGTAGGTATCTGCCACACTGTGTGCAAAGCATAATACCTGTGAAGTGCAGCCGTGGCACAAATGGAAGAAGTGTTTCTATCTCTAATTGTTCTTTTTGCTGACCACTTTTTCCTCAGCCTATAAAAATGCCCCAATTTCTGCTTTGAGTTTGCTTGGCTGCCTACTGTTTGCTTCTTGAAAATGGAGGCCACCCTTTCTGCTACTGGAGAAAGCAGCCTACCTCCATATTGCCATTCATCTATAAATTTTTTAAACCCAAATTCTAATTCCTGTGTCGATGAACTAACAGAGCAGTGATCTAGATCTAAATTTAGTGGATCCTTTTAAGTATTTTTTCCTAACACAACTCTGTACTACAGTTGGCCACTCAAAAATACTATTTGTTGAAATGATTATTAAGCCAAAGCATTCTATCACTAGTAGCCTAAACGTTTCAAATATAAAATTTTTGCTATGAACTCCTACAAGAACACAGAAATAGGACTGATAAAAGGAAAAGGAAATATCAATTCTTAAATATTAGTTTTTCTACTTAGCAGTGAAAAAAGTATATTATTACAGCAAGTCTAAACTAGGAAAACAATTATTCCTGCAACAATATCATAGTTAAACAATGTTTAAACCCAAGTAAAATGCTTGTCATATTACTTTCAAAGAGTTTTTACTTAACATCAGAGGGAAATTTACTTTTAACTGTCAACAGTATATATCAAAATTTATAGGCAGCCAAACCAGTCTATTTTATTGCAGAACGACTATGGCATATCATTGCCCAGTAGAAGTTCTATAATTAAGAATCTGTCAGTGTTTCCATTACCTGCAGGCATTCTCAGAGTTTGGAATTCTGTCATAAACATTCTTACAAGGCTGAAACTTCATATACAAGGTCTCAGACTAAGAACAATTCATTTTTTAAAAATATGATACTTTTAAATTATAGAAGTATCCAAAAATATCTCTGTGAAATGAAAACACCCAATTTGAAAATCTTAGAAAACGCTGAGATGTTTTGATTTTTGGTAACATTTTAAATTTCTGCTGATTCCCTAATTATTAACTTAAAAGTCAACAGAAAATATGATGTAAATTACCAAGATACAAGAGGCTAAAAGTTTTTTTTTTTTTTTTAGAGCCTAAATTTCTGCTGATTCCCTAATTAAAAACTTAAAAGTCAACAGAAAATATGATGTAAATTACCAAGATACAAGAGGCTAAAAGTTTTTTTTTTTTTTTTTAGAGCCACCACGCCGGGTCCCAGTAGGCTAAAAGTTTAATGCTCATTATTAATGGTTATATTGTGATTTACAATTCTAAATATACAAAGTTTAAATCTGTTTATAGCCGGGTGCAATGGCTCACACCTGTAATCCCAGCACTTTGGGAGGCCAAGGTGGGCGGATCACAAGGTCAGGAAATTGAGACCATCCTGGCTAACACAGTGAAACCCCGTCTCTACTAAAAATACAAGAATTAGCCGGGCGTGGTGGTGGGCGCCTGTAGTCCCAGCCACTCGGGAGGCTGAGGCAGGAGAATGGCATGAATCTGGGAGGCAGAGCTTGCAGTGAGCTGCAATCGCACCACTGCACTCCAGCCTGGACGACAGAGCGAGACTCCGTCTCAAAAAGAAAAGAAAAAAAAAAGCTGTTTATAATAAAAATAATACAAAACTAGTAATCCTAAAATCCAAAGATATTCATAAATCATTCTCTGATGAATTTATTGGTCTGGTTTAAATTTTTGGGTTACTCTAGGTTGGCTTAAATATCTCAAGCCCTATCTACTCAATTTCACCTAAGGACCATATTTAGCTTACTTCAGTGCCAGAAGCCAGCTCTTTCAAGTCCTCAAGACAAATCACTTGAAAATATTACCATCTGTTACTGGTACTGGACAGAAATCAGCTTCTCTGTATTCTAAGATTTAATCTTATTCAATATATATTAAGCATCCACTAATAATCACAGCTGCCATTTATTGAATGCCCACCCACTGTAATATGTGCTTTATATGCACTATCTCTAATCCTCATAACAACTCTGCAACATAACCATCATCAGTTCCATGTTGTCAATCATAGTGGTCATAGCAGAAATAGCAGAAGTAGCAGGAGCAGCAGCTGCTCTATACATAGGACCTCACTTAATCTTAATAATAAATCCCTGTAAAGTAGGTATATATTACTGTCTTCATTTTAGACGAGAAAATTGAAGGCTAGGGATGTAATGTCACTTGTACATGACCACACTGAGCATGGATTAGAACCCAGGACCCTGATATCAGAGCTTGTGACCTTTTTACTATGCTATATTGTAGGGGATACAGACATGTTCCCTACACTCAACGAGCTCATTTCTGTGTAAAAGATATGCTTTGTATTTCATTCAAGATAATGCTTACTATGTATTAGCAATTTCTTACCATAGCTTAGAGGTTATCATATGACCAATAAAGCAGAAATAATGGGGGAAAGCTGCTATAAAATTGTTTCATCTCTTTGAGGAAAATCATAAATGAGTTTAAAATAAGCCAAGTCAAAAACAATGCCATAGGCCTACAACGATTTAGAAACCCGAATGGATTCTGATCTGCAGCTGAAGGCAATGAAGTTTAAGAAAACAAAAAACAATTAGCTTAAACAGAAGGATGCTACTCTTTCATATACAATGGAGAGGTGATATGGCATAGCAGTTAAAATCAGGAGCTTTGGAGTCACCCAGACTTGGATTTGAGTACCGGCTATTCTATCAGCTCTGTGACTTTCGACAAGTCACTCAACCTCTCTAAATTCTCAGTTTCTTCATCGGTAAAATGAGGGTAATGACAGTATCTACTTCATAGGTTTGTAGTGTGTACTAGGTGAGATAAGGCTTAGTAAGCATTTAATAAATGCTCTTAGTAACAATGATGCTTCTGCTGACAGATAAATACTATTGACCCTTACATCCGAAAAATCTCCAGCTCCATCCACCAAAGTTCTAAACCCAAAGATACACCTGGATGTCCCCTGAGAATCTCAAATTCTTCATGTTCAAAATTAAACTCCTCTTAAACGCTCCATTTCAGGCAACATGACTTTCCTCTAGTCAGTCACCCAATTTAAAACCAGGAGTCATCCTAGCACCCTTCACACCTTCAGCCCCACAACCAGTCTCCTCTGCATTCTATTGATTCTGCATCCTGAATATGTATAAAACTCCACTTTCCTCTTCACTACATTTAAAATCCTTCTGTCTAGCCTCAGTTCAGGTTTTTGTCAACGGCTCCTGCCTCTACTTTCCTCAATTCCTGGTCTTTCAGGACAGGGGGTATTTTGTATTCATCTCTGCTTTCTCAGGGCATGGCAGACAGTAGTCATCAAAGAAATACTTGCTTAAAAACCAAACCAAACTAGGAGGCTAAATTGGCTCCAAGGCCTTTCCAAGATACCATTTTGCCTCTCTATAATCTAAGTATCTGAGGTCTATGCAGAACTAGTTTTTCCTTAAAAAGCATCTGTTATTCACCATGGAAGACTTTTATGTTTTGAGTTAATAAGCAACATTTGTCACATATAGAAGTTGTCTATCACCATGATTTATTCTTTTGTGGAGTTCATACTAGTTTACTGCATTTAAAATTCTGTACCTTACAAGAAAATATCATAGAATATACCAAGTTCTTGAGAAAGGGTAATTTATTTTTTTATTTTTTTATTTTTTTTTGAGACGGAGTCTTGCTCTGTCGCCCAGGCTAGAGTGCAGCAGAGCGATCTCGGCTCAGTGCAAGCTCTACCTCACGGTTTCACAGCATTCTCCTGCCTCAGCCTCCCATGTAGCTGGGAGTACAGGTGCCTGCCACCATGCCCGGCTAATTTTTGTATTTTTGATAGAGACCGGGTTTCACCACGTTAGCCAGGATGGTCTCAATCTCCTGACCTTGTGATCCACCCACCTCGGCCTCCCAAAGTGCTGGGATTACAGGCGTGAGCCACGGCACCCGGCCAGAGAAAGGGTAATTTAAAAGTAATTAAATACTGTTCATTTTTATGGAAAATTTAATTTATGCTACTCTAAGTTGCTCTTAAGACTTACATGATGAAACACTGAAAATCTGGTTTCTCTTCTGACTAATAAACAATTTAATGCCCTAACTGCTGTAATTTGACCAATAACATACTATTCCTCTTATAGTTCTGAGTTTCCTATCCAGACATCTATCATGACAATGGTTCTTTTAAAATAAGGAAATAATATATATGATATACAATTTACACACACGCGTGCGGGCACATAGAGCAAGAAAACCACTAACAAAAATGTCTTTACCTCCTTCTAGAAAGTGAAGAAACTGGTGCATCTGTAATGTCGGGTTCCCATTCATCTTCAGGATCACAAAAGACATCTTCATCTCTGTTACTACCATTACTCTAAGAAAAATATAATATATAGTTTCAGTTAATTTGGGGTGGAAAAAATGTTTAGTAACTAAGAAAAAAAAGATTAAATCCTTTGTTACATTTAAACTACAAAATTAGCAAGATTATATATTATCTGATAAGTCTAAAAAATCATTCCTGATCAAATTAACAATCAATCACACGATGATACGGATGATATTAAAAGACATCTACTTTTAATAAAAACAATAGAAATCATTAAATAATTCAGGAATAATAAACTTGAGATTTATAAGAATAGTAAAAACATAAACAATAAAATCCTCAGGAGAGACACAAAAGAATAATCTGACAAAGTTAAGATGTAGTCACTTCCTGGTTAAATATCTTGATCAGGATTATAGTCTATATTTTACATATTTAAAGTAATAACAATTACAGTTCTAGCAAAATGCTACATAGAACTTGATTCAGAAACAGTATAATTATACAGAAAAATAAGTAAAAAATTACAATGAATGGTTAAAAGTAGGAGGTAAGTTAAAGCTAGGTTAATTCAACCACTAGGTTTTAAAGTATATATCAAGGCAAGAATAATCAAATGACCTCCATGCTACTTTTGTTGTTCTAAAAACACAAGCAATTCATATTAATTGTAGAAAAGTTAGAAATTATTAATACATATAAACACAAAGAAAAAAATTAAAACCACTCATAAACCCATCATTTTCACATAAACATTGTCAATGCTTTGGTATGATTGCTTTCAGCCTTTTTGGATTTTCTATTATGAATATACTTCGCATTTATGACATAAACCCTACTTCTTCACAGTGTAAGAATTCTCTTTTTTTCTTTTGTAGGGAGAAGGCTGGTATAGAACTCCTGGGCTCAAGTGATCCTCTCATCTCAGCCTCCCAAAGTGCTGGGATTACAGGGCAACCTTGACCTTCCGGACTCAAGTAATCCTCTAACCTCAGCCTTCCAAGCAGCTGGGACTCCGGGCATGCACCACCACATCTGTCTAATTTTTAGATTTTTGGTAAAAGAGACAGGGTCGGCCGGGTGTGGTGGCTCATCTCTATAATTCCAGCATTCTGGGAGGCCGAGGCAGGCGGATCACCTGAGGTCAGGAGTTTGAGATCAGCATGGCCAACATGGTAAAATCCTGACTCTACTAAAAATACAAAAAAAAAAAAAAAATTAGCTGGGTATGGTGGCACGTAAGCCAGATACTCAGGAAGCCGAGGAACAAGAATTGCTTGAACTTGGGAGGCGAAGGTTGCAGTGAACCAAGATTGTGCCACTGCACTACAACCTGGGTGACAGAGCGAAACTCTGTCTCAAAACAAACAAACAAATAAGCAAACAAAACAAAAACTACGTTACCCAGGCTGTTCTTGAATTCCTGGGCTCAAGTAATCCTGCACCCTTGGCCTCCACCGTGCCCAACCCTGCTAACATTTCTTTTAGGATTTTTGTAGCTGTGTTCATATTAAGATTAGTTTGTAGGCCAGGCACAGTGGCTCATGCCTGTAATCCCAGCACTTTGGGAGGCTGAGGCGAGTGGATCACAATGTCAAGAGATTGAGACCATCCTGGCCAACATGGTGAAACCTCATCTCTGCTAAAAATCTAAAAATTAGCTGGGCATGGTGGTGCACAACTGTAGTTCCAGCTACTAGGAAGGCTGAAGCAGGAGGATCTCTTGAACCCGGGAGACAGAAGTTGCAGTGAGCTGAACTCGCGCCACTGCACTCCAGCCTGGCGATGGAGTGAGACTCCGTCTCAAAAACAAACAAACAAACAAAAAAGATTGGTTGGTAATTATCTTCTGAGTCATCTTTTCAGTTTTTGTGGTTTTTGTTTGTTTTGTTTTTAATCAGTTATTCTAGCATAAGATAAACTGTGACACTTTCTATTTATTGCTATGTTCTAGAATAGTTTAAACAGAATAAGATTTATCTTTTCTTTGGCAGTTTAAAAGAGCTTACCCATAAGAGTGTCTGAGACTAGCACCTTCTTTTCCTACACTTTTTTTTTTTTTTGAGGCCAGTTTGTTGACAAACGTTTCAAATTATTGCATGGTTATTCACCTATGAAGTCAAATTTCATAATTTATCTTTTTTCTAAAAAGTCTTTGTAGGAAATTGTCAAATTTATTAGCATAAAGTTTTATAGTAACATAATTTTTAAATGTTTTCTTTATGTTTACTTAAATGCCACTTCTCATTTCTAAAATCACATTTATCTTTTCAAAGAACAGGAGCTTATATTTATTAATTCCTAATTAATTAATTATTGCTTTTATCTCATAATGATTCCTTTCATTGCTTTCCTTTGTTTTATTTTGTTTTTATTTTCATTTTTCCATTAAACAATTGAAGTGTTAGGCTACAATTTGGCAGCATCCTCTAAGTTTTCCCATATGATAACTTCGTTACTATAATGATCTAAATAGTATATAGTTCCATATGGAGTTACATTATTTAAAGGTAGTATATTTTACAAATAGTAGCAATGCAACAATTTAATACATGCTGCAACTATTTTAGGGATAATTTTATGGATAATTAGATAATATGAACTTTAAACTTTAAATTCATACCTCTCACAAAACACCATAATAAATTCTATGTGATTCAAAGACGTGAACTTTTTTTTTAATTAAAAGAAAATGCAGGGGTTGTACAATGTTTAAGATCTCTGGAATAATGGATTCAAATTTACCAAATTAAAAATGCCTGTATAACAAAATGAAACCACCAAAAAATGATATAATTAGGGAAAAAAAGGGCATGATAAATATAAAGGCTTATCAAAATATGTAAAGAACTTTTGGAGCTATATTAATTTCCTACATTTCATTTCACAAAAAATTCAAAGAGCATGAACACACACTTTACCCATAAAGAAAAAACAGTGAAATCCCAAGTCCCTAGATTTACTAGTTATTAAAATACAGGTTGCGGCCGGACGCGGGGGCTCACGCCTGTAATCCCAGCACTTTGGGAGGCTGAGGTGGGCAGATCACGAGGTCAGGAGATCGAGACCATCCTGGCTAAGATAGTGAAACCCTGTCTCTACTAAAAATACAAAAAAAAAAAAAAAATTAGCCGGGCGTGGTGGCAGGTGCCTATAGTCCCAGCTACTTGGGAGACTGAGGCAGGAGAATGGCATGAACCCGGGAGGCAAGGCTCGTATTGAGCTGAGATTGCACCACTGCACTCCAGCCTGGGGGCAGAGTGAGACTGCGTCTCAAAAAAAAAACATACAGGTTGTGCACAATGGCTCATGCTTGTAATCCTAACACTTTGGGAGGCTAAGGTGAAAGGATTGCTTGAGGCCAGGAGTTCAAGACCAGCCTGGGCAACACAGCAAGACTCTGTCTCTATTAAAAAAAATAATAATAATAAGGCCAGGTGCAGTGGCTCATGCCTGTAATCCCAGCACTTTGGAAGGCCAAGGCGGGTGGATCACCTGAGGTCAGGAGTTCAAGACCAGCCTGGCCAACATGGCGAAACCCTGTCTCTATTAAAAAAATACAAAAATTAGCTGGGGCTGGTGGCAGGCATCTGTAATTCCAGCTATTCAGGAGGCTGTGGCAAAAGAATCGCTTGAACCTGGGAGGCAGAGGTTGTAGTGAGCTGAGATCTCACCATTGCACTATAGGCTATGTGACAAGAGCAAACTCCATTTCAATATATATATATATATATATTTTGAAATATATACACACACATATATATGTGTAAAATGCAAACTGGTAGCATTGGTAAATGGCAATATTTCTGGCAAGCAATTTGTCGGTGAGCATCAGAGTATAATAAAAAGTTCATATTTTTAGTTTCATTTTGGAAAATAAAATATGAGAAAATAAGATATTAAAAACTACTATGTACAGAGATTTTTTAGTTGTGACCATAACAGGCAGCAGGCAGCTGGAAGCACTCAAAGCACAGCAACGGAGAAATGTAAATATGCAAAAAGGTACATTAGGCTTAGGAAGATCATTTCAAACGATGTAATATGATTTATGTCTATCAAATTTCTTCTTTCCTTAAGCTTAAATGTAAAATTTTTTAAATATACAATTATGACAATAGATTCCACTATTAAATTTCTGTATTGTACCTATAACTGTATTAAAACAATCCAATAAAACTCCATTTAAATGTAAAAATAAATATATATAATTGTTAATACTGGTTGGTTTAGGTAATTGACAGATTGCCTTTTGTTTTCCAAATTTTCTATACAGAGAATATGTCACTTTTATATATATACTTCACCAAAAGCAGGTATTTGAACTTTTATACTTTTTTATTTTAAAAAGTTTATAGAGATTTTAATAATATTCCAAACCTCATAAAGTTCTTTCATTGCTGCAAGTTTAGATTCAAACTTTTCCAGACTCCAGAATGTTGAGATTCCTAGTTTCAGGTTACGAACCCGAATAGAAGTGTCAGAACTACTTTTATCTGCTACATCATGTCTGAAATAAAAACAAACAAAAAAAGCTTATCATGAAACATACATACCCATTTATACTAAGTTTTCTGGGGTAGATAATTTCCCTAAAAATTCCATCCACTGATTAAGTCTTTCCACAGTTAAGTATTTTTACTATAGTAATAATCATGTAAGTATATAACATATAAAAATAACATAAAAATTTTTAAAAGTCAAAAATTTCTAATAAGGTATGTTCCTTTTGAACAATGAAATACTGATACATTTTCAACTCAAAAGAAAATTAGCAAATTACTAAAACAACTAACATTATTTTATTTATAAATACACTAGTATGTTAATTGTTGAAATCTCTCTTACTCCAGAATGACCTCTGAAACAGTAAAGTCTCACTGTGGATTCTGATACCAGCTCTTTCCTACAGCTGTAGAATGGACTTTAGAGAAACTAAATGATAGCCGGGCACCGTGGGTCACGCCTATAATCCCAGCACTTTGGTAGGCCAAGGCAGGTGGATCACGAGGTCAGGAGTTTGAGACCAGCCTGGCCAACATGGTGAAATCCCATCTCTACCAAATACAAAAATTAGCTGGGTGTGGTGGCACACGCCTGTAATCCCAGCTACTCGGGAGGCTGAGGCAGGAGAACTGCTTGAACCCAGGAGGTGGAGGTTGCAGTGAGCCCAGATTGTGCCACTGCACTCCAGCCTGGGCAACAGAGCAAGACTCTGTCTCAGAAAAAAAAAAGAGAGAAACTAAATGATATAAAGGCCAACTTGTTTAAAACATTTATAATCAGGATAATTAATTACTTACCTGCCAAAAACATAGTATGTTTTCAATTTGCTGCTGATAGCATTGGCTTCCTGAATCATCATTGAGAGTTTCATAGAGCTCCAAGTTGTCTGCACTAATACAAAGCACACAGAAAAGATTCAAAATACATACATGGGCACTAACATATATCATTAAGCAAAACAATTCCTAAAAAAAATTACTGATTGTAAATTAATGGTTTTAACTCTATATTGCGGAAGGATACTGATATTTGAGTAATTTAGTGAAATAAAACATTTTTCCTGTAAAATGAGGTCTTTTGTCTGTGGAAAGATTTAAGAAAATTGAAGTTGATGTAAAAAAGATAAGCTAAAGACAATGCTTTACTTTCTAATATCTAGAAAATAATTTTTTTTCTAATGTCTTTTTTATTTCTTCCTCATTTCTAAATTCTTTCAAATATTGGGTATTCTATAGCCTTACTTATACAGAAACATATCCTTTTGTATTTTGTCTAAAAATTAAAAAATATATATGTGTGTGTGTATGTCAAGACATTAAAATAAAAACGGAAAATAATTTAGTGCATAATTTCACTTTCTTTTTTTTTTTTTTTTTTTGAGTCAGGGTCTCACTCTGTTGTCCTGGCTATAGTACAGTGGCTGGATCATGGCTCACTGCAACCTTGACCTCCCCAGGCTCAAGTGATCCTCCCATCTCAGCCTTCCAAGTAACTGGAACTACAAGTGCATGCCACCACACCCAGCTAACTTTTATATTTTGTAGAGATGGGGTTTCGCCATGTTGCTCAGGCTGGTCTTTGAACTCCTGGGCTTAAGCAATCTGCCTGCCTTAGCCTTCCAAAGTGCTGGGATTACAGGCATGAGCCACCACACCCAGCTCCTAATTTGGATTTAAGATTCGGACTAGGCACAGTAGTTCATGTCTATAATCCCTACATTTTGGGAGGCTGAGGCAGGAGGATCACTTGAAGACCAGAATTTCAAGGCCTGCCTGGGCAATATAGTGACACCCTATCTCTAGAAAATAAAATAAATTAGCCAGGCAAGGTAGCATGCACCTGTAGTCCTACCTACTGGGGAGCCTGAGACAAGAGGATCACTAGAGCCCAGGAGTTTGAGGTTGTAGTGAGCTATGATGGCACCCTGCACCCCAGCCTGTGTGACAGAGCAAGACTTTGTCTCAAAAAAAAAAAAAAAAGATTTTACCATGAATATTTTCTATATTGTTCAGGCAAACTTATAACCAATACTCTACTAAAAATAGCTTTTTGGAAGGATAAACTCATTATTCACAAGAATTAAAAAATCAAGTAATCATTGTAAGGCACTATCTAGACCCTCAGAAGAAAAAAAGTATTTATTTCTGGCAATAGACACAAAGAGTATTGGCTGGGTGAAGTGGCTCACACCTATAATCCCAGCATTTTGGAAGACCAAGGCAGGTGGATCACCTGAGGTCAGGAGTTTGAAACTAGCCTGGCCAACATGGTGAAACACTGTTTCTACTAAAAATACAAAAATTAGCCAGGCGTGGTGGTACATGCCTGTAGTCTCAGCTACTCGGGAGGTTGAGGCAGGAGAATTGTTTGAACCCGGGAGGCAGAGGTTGCACTGAGCTGAGATTGTGCTACTGCACTCCAATGCACTCCAGCCTGGGGGACAGAACAAGACTCTGTCTCAGGAAAAAAAAAAAAAAAAAAAAAAGAGTGTTAATATTTTAAAAGTTATTTTAAAGAAGTTATAGAAAGTATACAACATACCTACCAAGTATTCTTGCTAAAAAACTGAACCTGAATTTGATAGGCCTGTAGATCTAACTACCACTTTCTAGGGAACACTGGAACAGAGAAGCCTGTTAAGCAATACCAGGGAGACACAATCAGCAAAATCCAGAATCCAAAAAACCTCTACAGGACAAATCATCTGATTTCTTCAACAAATTATTAGATGAAAGAGAAGAGTGAATTTACAGATTAAAACTTAAATGGCACATCTACCAAACACAATGTGTAGATCATATTGGTATCCTGATTCAAACAAATCAAGTTTTTTTTAAAAAGGATGAAACAATCCAGGAAATATGAATATGGAGTAAATATGTGATGTGTAAGAAATTATTATTAATATAGTTATCATGGCAATACTTTAAAAAGTGACAGAGAAAGAGAGAGAGGGAGAGCAAAAAGAGAATCCTTATCTAATTTAGAGATACACAGTGAAGTGCGTACACCTTAAATGATATGATGTCTGGGATTTGCTTCAAAATAGTCCAGGAAAGCAGTGAGTTTGAGGATAGTGGCAACAAGATTGAACATGTGTTGATAATCATTGAAGTTGGATAAATATATAAAGGCTTACTGCAGCAATCTCTACTTTTACAGTTTAAAATTTTCCATAATAAAAAAAATTATATTAAAAATGTGCTGTGTTTTACACAGAAATGTACCCAAAAAAAGTGCAATCAAAAGTCTCCCAGGACTTGGCTAGGCATGGTGGCTGACACCTGTAATCCCAGCACTTTGGGAAGCCAAGGCAGGCAGATCATCTGAGGTCAGAAGTTTGAGACCAGCCTGGCCAACATGGTGAAACCCTGTCTTTACTAAAAATACAAAAATTAGCTGGGCACGGTGATTCATGCCTGTAATCCCTGCTACTCAGAAGCTGAGGCAGGAGAATCGCTTGAGCCTGGGAGGCAGAGGGTGCAGTGAGCAGAGATCACACCACTGCATTCCAGCCTGGGCAAAATCCCAGCACTTTGGGAGGCTAAGGTGGGCGGACCATGAGGTAAGGAGGTAGAGACCATCCTGGTCAACATGGTGAAACCCCGTCTCTACTAAAAATACAAAAACTGGACTCCCAGCTACTTCGGAGGCTGAGGCAGGAGAATCGCTTCAACCTGGGAGGTGGACGTTGCAATGAGCCGAGATTGCGCCACCATACTCCAGCCAGCCAACAGAGCAAGACTCTGTCTCAAAAACAAAAAGGTCTCACAGGACTTAATGGCTTCACTGGTGAAATCTACCAAACAATTAAAGAAGAATTAATGCTAATCCTTCTCAAACTCTTCCAAAAAGCTGAAGAGGAACATTTCCCATTCCTTTTGCAAGGCCAGCATTACCCTGATACAAAAGACAGACAAAGACACTACAAGAAAAGAAAACTACAGGCCAATATCCCTGATGAACATAGATCCAAAAACCTTCAATAAAATACTAGCAAACCAAATTCAACAGCACATTAAAAGCACACCATGATCAAGTGGGGTTTATCACTGGGATGCAAGGATGGTTTAACATATACAAATCAATAAATGTGATATATCACATTAACAGAATAAGGATAAAAATCATATGATCATTTCAATAGGTGCAAAAAAGCATTTGACAAACTACAACATCCTTTTATGATACTGTCAACGAATTAGATATAGAAGAATGTACCTCAACATAATAAAAGCTATATATGACAAGCCCACACCTAACATCTTCAATGGCAAATAGCTGAAAGCTTTTCCTTTAAGATCAGGCACATGATAAGGATGCCTACTCTCACCACTTCTATTCAATATAGTGCTGCAAGTCCTAACAAAACCAGTTGGGTAAGAAAAAGAAATAAAAGATATCCAAACTGAGACGGAAGAAGTAAATTGTTTGTTTACAGATGACATGATCTTATATATTAGAAAACTTTAACACCACCAAAAGTGAAATAAGCCAGACATAGAAAGATAAATACTATATGATCTCACTTATATGTGGAATCTAAAAATGTTGAACTCATAGGCACAGAGAGTAGAATGATGGTTACCAGGAAATATAGGATAGGGGAATGGGAAGATGTTTGTCAAAGGGTACAAAGTGTCAGTTATACAGGATCAATACACTCTGGAGGTCTAATGTACAGAAATTGCCTAGAATTAATAATATGATATTATATATTTGAAATAAGAGAGTATATCCTAAGTGTCCTCATGACAAAAAAAAAAAAAAAAAAAACTAGGTGAGATGATAAATATGTTAACTAGCTTGATTATGGTAGTCATTTTGCAATATATGTAAAAACATCACGTTGTACATCTTAAATACACATAATTTTTATTTGTTAATTACACCTCAGTAAAGCTAGAAAAAAAATCTCTTAAGAAAAAAATGTCTAAGTGAAAAAGAAAACAAAGTAATCCATGATGAAGCACAACTATTAACAGACATAAAACAAGGATTAAGAATTAGAGTAAGATTTTTTTTTTAAAACATGCTGCACATTGAAATTTTGCTTACTATTTGCTCAGTTGCAGTACTACTAATGAATTGCCAGACTGGGTGGCTTATAATCAACAGCAATTTATTGCTCACAGTTCAGGAGGCTAGACGTCTGAGATCAGGGTTCCAGCATCGGCCAGGTTCTGGTGAGGGCCCTGTTCTGGGCTGTAGGCTACCATCTTCACGCTATGTCCTCACTTGGTGGAAGAGGTGAGGGGACTCTCTGCAATTTCTTTCACAGGGGGAATAATTCTATCTATGAGGGATCTACCCTCATGACTTACTTACCTACCAAAGGCCCCCACTTCCTAACACCACTGCCTTGGAGGTTATGAATTCAATATATTAATTTTGGGGGAACACAAACATTCAGTCAAAAGCACTGATATAATAAGTATTCTAAAAGCCGAATATTCAAAAACAACCATTCATACAAATTTATTTAGATCCAGAAAAGTCAACTAGAATAAAATATTTTGAATACATAAAGGCAACTAATGGTAACATTTTAGTAATTATATTACATATAACATGCATAATTTTAGAAAATATTTGCTAAAATCAGCACATACTCACTTGTAAAAGTTTTATCCCTATTACTCCGATTCTGCTGTAGAATTTGTACTTCTTTAGCAATTTTTTGCTTTTCAGTTTCTAAAGCTTCCAGAATTCTTGCATGGCGAATGCTATGGTCTTCTAAAGCCTAATTGATATTCATTCATACAGACCCACATGTGAGAATATGCAAATAGAGAAATTATAACACCACATTGAGATGATGGATATGCTAATTTGCTTCACTATAGTAACCATTTTACAATTTATATACCCCTAACATTGTATAACTTAAATATATACAATAAAACCTATTTTAAAAAAACAGATTGATAATGATAACACACTACAGTAAACCTCATTTTACAGTACATGTTTTATTAAGTTTATATAGTTTACATGTTTTATGTGTTTTATTAAACACGAAAAGCTTTTAAAAATGATTTATAAAATTTCCTTATAAAATAATTTTCCCCACAACAGTATCATTAGGAATTTTTGATGACATAAATTAATCTTTTTTCTTCCCATTGATAGAAGTTAAAAAAAACTAGAAAAAAAGAGGAAAAGAAGTCATTATATCAAAAAGACTCCTGCATGTGTATACTTATCACAGCACAATTCACAATTGCAAAGACATGGAATCAACCTAAGTGTCCATCAACCAATGAATGGATCAAGAAAATATGGGTAGAATACTACCCAGCAGTAAAAAAATGAAATACCTTTTGCAGCAACTTGAATGGAACTGGAGGCAATAATTCTAAGTGAAGTAACTCAGGAATTGAAAACCAAATATCAGCATGGTCTCACTTATAAGTGAGAGCTAAGCTATGGGCATGCAAAGGCATATAGAGTGGTATAATGCAGCAGTCCCCAACCTCTCTGGCACCACAGACTGGTTTCATGGAAGACAATTTTTCCACAGACAGGGGCGCAGGGGTTGGTTTCAGGATGAAATGGTTCCAGCTCAGATCATCAGGTATTAGATTCTCATAAGGAGCGTGCAACCTAAATTGTGAACTGTGTGTACTCCTGGTACAATGTACATTGAAGATTCAGAAAGAAGGAGGGTGGGAGAGGACAAGGAATGAAAAACTACCTACTGGGTACAATGTAAGCTACTCAGGTGACAGGTGCACTAAATCCTAGACTTCACCACTATATAATTCATCCACAAAACCAAAAGCCATTTGTACTTCTAAAGCTATTGAAATAAAAATAAATTAAAAATAAGAAAACCCAAAAAAGGCAGAAAAAAAAGAAGAAAGGACAAACTGTTAAAAAAAAAAAAAAAGGCTATATCCAAGAACACTTGACTAAATAAAGAAGTTAAATTTAAAAGATACAAGAAATCTAGCTAAGCACAAATAAGCATTATAATCCCAGTAATAATAATTGTTTTTCAAGATTTAAACAGTTCTATTTTCTTCTCCTAAAACTCTCTGAGGTGGTTCACTAGTCACTTTGTGTCCGGGAGTTGACTAGTAGATCTATAATAACTGTATTATGGTACCAATACTTTGCAATTACTAGGAGGATTTTCTTCCACCCCCAACTCCCACCCTGGTTTCCCCGACCCCACAAACTTGGAAAAAAGAGAAATAAAATTGCCATTTGAGAGAGTAAAACCTTAAGATTAAGATATAAGGAATCAAAACAGAGCGTGCAAACTTTAGTGTTCATCAGAACATCCCACAGGGCTTCTTAAAATAGGTTCTGTGCCCCACTCTCAGTTTCTGCTTTAGTAGTTCTGGAGTACGACCTAAAACTTTGCATTTCTTTTTTCTTTTTTTTTTTGAGACAGAGTCTTGCTCTGTCACCAGTCTGGAGTGCAGTGGCATGATCTCGGCTCACTGCAATCCCGCCTCCCGGGTTCAAAAGATTCTCCTACCTCAGCCTCCTGAGTAGCTGGGATTACAGGCGTGCGCCACCATGCCCAGCTAATTTTTGTATTTTTAGTAGAGACAGGGTTTCACCATGTTGGCCAAGACGGTCTCGATCTCTTGACCTCGTGATCCATCCGCCTCAGCCTCTCAAAGTCCTGGGATTACAGGTGTGAGCCACCGTGCCCGGCCTAAAAATTTGCATTTCTAACATGCTCCCAGGGTGATGTTGATGTTGCTGGTCTAGGGACCACCCTTCAAGAACCACTAATAGAAAGAATGGCCCAAAATGTTGACAGTAAGGTGCCTGAAGGTATTAACATTCTGGTTTTATCCCTTAGGCTTGTGAAACTGAATAGTTGAGGTGGCCCATGAAAGATGCCTCTATCCTCAATGACATGATAAAAGCAGGCAGGTGCCTAAGCTCGTAAGACTGAGGTAAGGAATGCCCTACTATGAGTTCTGGAAACAGGCTGCTTGCTGCTCTTTCCACAGGCAGATGTTTCATTGTGACATCAGGATGTGACCCAATATAAGAGCTGTGCCTTTTTTCCTTCCTCATATGTGCCCTAGTACTATTTCAGTTATTTAAATTACTTGGCATGACCGATGACCAGATAGTTGTAGATGCATAAAAAGAGAAAACTAGAGTGGAACTAGATGGAAATAAGAAATCTGTCTCTTTCAAAATCTCTGTGTGATGTGTGAGCAGCTCTGTGAGCAGTACCAGGATACAAGCTTTCAGGCAAGAAGTACTCATCTACACATCTACAAACCTGGATTTGGCTCTCTTCTCTCAACATACCATAAGCAACTTCTTTGGAAAAAGAAAAAAATCAGCTTTTTCTCAGAATAGAGCAAACTGGTTACACAATAAAATTACCTGTTTTGTAGCCAAAGTCTCCATTTCTAATCGCTTTTTGTTGACATATATTTCCTGTTCAAGATGCTGCTTTGCCTTTTGTAATTCCTCAATTTTGTGATTAGCCTTCTGGTTATTTATTTCCTGCATTTTTTTCCTTTGAGACTCTTCTCTCTTTAAAGAATGATAATAAAAAATAACCCAGGCAAAAAAAGTAGCAAAAAAGTACAAAAGTCCCTTTCTTTAGCCAATGTACAAGAAATTACTCACTAATAGAAAAGTTGCCCTATTAAACCTTCTCCACTTCATTCAGGTTAACTAAAAATAAATACCACTAGTCAAACTTTTTAACAGTATTCTCTAAAATGGGCTTCTGGGAACCCAAGATTTCCAATAAACCATGGAGACAGCCATGACTCAAGAAGCGGCTAGAGGACAGAAGTTTCTCTTTATTTTTCTTCTTCTTCCAGTAGCCATTGTCTATTATTGCCACGAACTTGTCTCTTTTCTTTTCTTTTTTTTTTTTTTTTTTTTTGAGACAGGGTCTTACTTACTCTGTCAAGGTTCACTGCAGCCTTGACCTCCCTGAGCTAGGTGATTCTCCTATCTCAGCCTCCTGAGTAGCTGGGACTACAGGCGCATGCTACCATGCCCAGCTAATGTTTTAAACTTTTTGGAGAGACCGGTCTCCCTACATTGCCCCCGGTTGGTCTTGAACTCCTGGGCTCAAGTAATCTGCCCGCCTTGGCCTCCTAAAGTACTGGGATTAGAGGCATGAGCTCCCATGCCCAGCCCCGACTTATTTCTTAAAGTAAAATTAAAGAGGGCCAAGACTCACTGTGGCTTTGATTCACTAATCTCTGATCTCTCCCATCTCCCAGTTCCCTTAAAGGGACGTAATCAACTTTATAGGCAACACATCACTTGGGGTACATTGTCGGAAAAAAAAATAAAACCAATTCTGCCTTTTACCAGTTCTGCTTCCAGTGCTTTTATTTTGCTTTCATACGCAGCTTTTTGAGAAGAAAGCTCTTGCTGAGCCATTTCTTTTGCAATCTGGATTCCTTGCATCATTTCTTCCTTTGCCTTCAACTGCGCCTCTTTTATTTCTGCTTCGAGTCTACAATGTAGCAAGATGTTTACAGGATACATGTTAAGAATTCTTTATACATCATAATAGTCTTAATCCTACTGAAAAGTTTTCCATTGAACAAAAGTTTAAATCTTAAAACTTAATTTCTGACATTCTATCAACAGTGTTTTTAAAATCTTCACTGGCTCTACAATTGTTTACACTCAAAATTTAAACACACAGGATGAAAAATTGCTTATTTCTAACTTAGTTACTATTGCAGATGCCTGATATTTAAATAAATATATTTTTCTAATGCTTAAGGAAAATAAACCACGCAAAAATATGTCATAATAAACAGTGCAGTAAAATTATAGTTAATATTATCATAAATACAAAATAAGGTTATTTTATGTTAAACAAACTCGTTAGAGCAAAAATTGTATTTCATACATCAACAGTTTTTATGTTTAGGTCATAAGTTAGGAAAATATTGAAATGACTAAAAATACATGATACAAGAGCTGATAAGTTAGAGATTGTATCATGTATTTTAAACCATTTATAATAATTTGATGTTTTGATAAGTCAAAACATGAAATTAGCTTTGTCACTTCTCCATATATGGGAGAGAAAGCATCAATGATTACAGAAAACTAAAGACTCTTTCTTCTCAATAAAATCAGTGCTTTAGTAACTACATTATACAGAAATTTCTATTCCCAATTTTACTGAAAAAAAGAATAAGAATATCAAAAAGAAGGCTAGTGGATATCACAGCTAGGGAGAGAGGAGAATGGCTATTGTTTAAAAAATACAGAGTTTCAGTTTGTAATAATAAAACATTTCTGAAGATGGCTGATGGTGATGGTTTCACAACAATGTGAAGGCACTAGGGTGGGCACAGTGACTAAGCCTGTAATCCCAGCACTTTGGGAGGCCGAGGCAGGTGGATTGCTTGAGCTCAGGAGTTCAAGACCAGCCTGGGCAACATGGTGAAACCCCATCTCTACAAAAAAATACAAAAATTATCCAGGCATGGTAGTGTGCACCTGTAGTCTCAGCTGCTTGGGGGGCTGAGGTGGGAGGACGGCTTGAGGCCAGGAGGCGGAGGTTGCAATGAACCAAGATCGTGCCAACTGTACTCCAGGCTGGACAATAAAGCCAGACTCCGTTTCAAAACAAAACAAAACAATGTGAAGGTACTTAACGCCTTTGGACTACACAATTAAAAATGGCTTACATGGTAAATTTTGTGCTATTTATACTGTATTCAATAAAAAAATTATTTTTAAAGAGCAAAAGCAGGTTGAGGTTTCTTAAAAGGTGACAAAGCAGTTAATCTAGTCTGTAACTAGTTCTTGATTCCTCCTCCTTTCATCCTCTTTAGTCATCAAGCCTTGTCAATTTTATCTCCTTTATGTTTCCTTCCTACCTAACCACACTATATTTATCTTACTTTGATAGTCTCTTAGCTGCATTTGCAGGTTTTAAGCTTGCTCTATCTCTAATACATTCTCCAGATTTGAGTGCTGGTGATCTCTCTAAAAATGTGATTCTGATTATGAGTGTCTCATGTCTGCTCAAAATTCTTTAATGTTTCCCTTATCCTTTTAATATAAAGTCCAAAATCTTTAGCATTTTATTTGTATATACTTTACCATTTAGCTTACAAGGATACTGCTTATGCCAGAAATCCTACAATACTGCATGAACTAAAACTGGGGCACAAGAAGAAAAGAAAAACAAAAGTACACTTTCCCAGTCTTCCTCTGGCTAAATTCTAATCGTCTATTGGGATTCTCCTCTACGGGACGTCTTCTCATCTTGTAGAAACCTTCACTGATAACTGGTCAGGGCCAGGTGTCACCCCGTGAGCTTCCACACCACACAGTTCAGGACTCTTGTCAGAGCACTGTGTCACAGCACTGTTAGAACTGTCAGCCCCTCGAGATGATGAATTCTTCCAGCACATGAGCTAAATTTCAATCCTTGTTATTTATATCCCCAGCATTTGGTACAGTGACAGACACATAATAGATGGTCAATAAATATTTGCTGAACTAATGAATGTACCAAGAGAAAAAATTATATCACTAGAAACCAGCACCCAAAGAGTTAATTACTAGAGACTGGCACAATATGATTAACTCTGTTGTAGATCTCTCTCATACACTTACTACTTCATATCAACAGCAATACTCACTGTGATCTCTGTGCCATGAGCAACTCATTTTTTGCAAATTCAAAGTCTTTTGGACCCTCACTTATAGGAGTATCTCTTCCGGATGGCCTTCTTCCTTTCTGGACTTCTACTGGATGGTTAAATCTAAAATAATGATCTCCACCAAGAATCACTCGATCACCCTAAAGCACACAAAAAAATGTACTACTTGAGATGAGCCTCAACCAAAAAATTACATGAGAAAATTCATTATGCCCAATAGTTCAATATAGTCTAGTATTAACGATAAACATAAACATCATAGCAATAAACATTTATTACTTATTTTTTTCTTTTGGCACAGAGTCTTACTATGTCACCCAGGCTGGAGTTCAGGGGTGCAATCTCAGTTCACTGCAACCTCGGCCTCATGGGTTCAAGCGATTCTCCTGCCTCAGCCTCCTGAGTAGCTGGGATTACAGGCGTGCGCCACCACGCCCAGCTAATTTTTGCATTTTTAGTAAAGATGTAGTTTCACCATGTTGGTTAGGCTAGTCTCGAACTCCTAACCTCAAGATCCACCCACCTCGGCCTCCCAACGTTTATTACTTTGTATATACCAAACACTGCATTAAGCACATTACATATACAGTCATAAATCTCTTAACAACAGGGATATGTTCTGAGAAGTACACTGTTAGATGATTTCACAGTTGTGTGAACATCACGGAATGTACTTACACAAACCTAGATAGTATAGCCTACTACACACCTAGGCTATATGGCATAGCGTATTGCTCTTAGGTTACAAACCTGTACAGCATGTTACTGTACTGAATACCGTAGGCAACTATAATACAATGGTAAATATTTGTATATCTAAACAGAAAAAAAATACAGTAAAAATACAGTATTATAATCTTATGGGACCACTGTGATATATGTGGTCCCTCATTGCCCAAAACATCATTATGAGGTGCAAGACTGTATGTTATCTCATTTACCATTCACAACAACTCAGTGAGATACATATAATCATCCCAATTTTAGGAATGAGGAAACTAAAGAGCACAAAGCTTAATAATAACAACAGACATTCATTGAGAGCTTACTATTGGCAGATACTATTCTAAGAACTATATACACAAATTATTATTTCAGTTAATCCTTCACTATCCCTGAAAGGCAGGATATACAGTCACAGTATGTCTGGGTTTGCCTGCAACACACTGCTGATGTTTGTTCTCTTGATGTAATTATTAATAAAGATCTCAAAAGTGTCCTGACTTGGGTGATATTGCTTAATCACCTAGTTAAATAACTTGCCAAAGGTCACGTAGCAAGTGGCAAAGCCAGGATTTCAACCCTGTCTGTCTGATTCTAAAGCCTAGGTCTTTATAGGACACATAATGATGCTGTTAGTGGTCAGCTCTTCAGGTACTGATTCATATAAATATAACTTTTGTCTTTGCACAAGAAGGCAATTAATAGGAAAAAGAATTTTTGAAATGAAAAAGTACTTAATATGCTTCAACACCCTTATCTTATCGAGAAAACCCAGAACTCAAAGAAATTAAATGACTTGTCCAAAGTCAAACAGTTTCTTATATTGTAGTACCCATCCACTTACATGATGTAACACTGTGAGTTCCAAAATATGTTTTCCATTTACGTATGTCTTTGCTTCCCCAAGTGGGATAATACTCACTGTCCCACCTAAATTTGTGATAGTACTGTTAAAAAAAGAAGCACATTGTTACAATTACAGAACACACTAAAAAGTAAGAAAACGGCAATATGGGATAATTCTGCTTGGGCTATTCCTTTGGTGTTAAGGTTCATACCAATATGTAACAATAACTTTAAATTATTTTAGTTTCCTCCAACTAGATTTTTTATTTTTATTTTTTGAAACAGAGTCTTGCTCTGTCACCCAGGCTAGAGTATAGTGGTACAATCTCAGCTCACTGCAACCTCCACCTCCTGGGTTCCAGCAATTCTCCTGCCTCAGTCGCCCGAGTAGCTGGGATTACAGGAAACCACCACCATGTCCAGCTAACGTTTGCATTTTAGTAGAGATGGGGTTTCGCCATGTTCATCAGGCTGGTCTTGAACTCCTGACCTCAAGTGATCCACCTGCCTCGGCCTCCCAAATAGGTGGGATTACAGGCATGAGCCACTGCATCGAGCCTCCAATTAGATTTTTGAAGTGTGGTGAAAAAAGCCTGGCCTCTAGCAATCCGATCCACCAGTGGTGGGAACATTTTTCATTGGGTGTATTTTTATTATAACTCCTTTGAAAACAAAAACCTTCCCCAAAAAATTAAAAAAAAAAAAAAAAAAAACTCTAGCAAAAAACATTATCATACTGCCCATGATTTCTTATGAATAAAATAGTTTTCAGTGTTTAATTTTCTAAGCTTCTGGTTTTACATATGAGCTTTAACAGAAAGAACAAATATTTTTCCCCTCTTGAAAACTGGGGTACTACAGAGGAAGGAAAAACATGGAGATCTAAGTGTACTTCTTAAGCAATCGAATTAACTGGATAAGGTGATACTGTGGAAAATCAGCTATAAGTGCTACATATTTGAGACTTTTTATTCAGAGAATAGGAAAGAAACTCCAAAGTCCAATTCATCTTTGGATTAACTGGATAGAAAGAAAAAGAAAAACTGCAACAAAAGCTGAGTCCTAACCAAAGATCTTTTTAGCTGTTGATGAGGCTCCAAGATATGTGATTAGAGAATAATAGTTTAATTAAAGCATCCAGAGAAAAGTATATGGAAAAAATAGTTCATCCTTAGGCACTACATCCCTCCCACCAGTCTAGTGTCTTATCCAGGTGAAGGTTTACACAATGTATACTTGTTCTGATCCCTTTCCTCTCCTAATTATATCCACTCTGCTCTCAAAATTCCATGGCCTACCATTCTGGACTCCCCACAATCTGGCTTCAACCACCAACCTCCTCATCTGCCACTATTTTCCCATAAGAACCCCATTTCACACTCAGTCAACCATATGAATACTCTGAATTTGCCTTAATGTCAGCTTTCCTCCTTCCTTTGAATCATTCCTTCCAGATAGGACATGCTCTCCCTTCTTGCAACCATTCTTGAAGTCCCAACTTACAGTCCTCTAAGAAGCTGTTCTTTAGGGTTTAAGTTAGAAGTCAATTCTTCCTTCTCTTCACTTTTAAGCAGTAAGTATGCAGCACTCATATAACACTTAATATGCATTAATAAATACTGAAGTTCTTTTTTTCTCTTTCACATGACCAGCCTCAGCCATGAAGTTCTTTTATTCATTAAGCCTCCAAGAGCCAGGTATGTGTCAGCAGTGAAGACAGACCTGAAACCAGCTTCTCTCATGGTCTAGTGAATGAGATAAACTGAGGAAGGTACTAAAAATGGAAGTAGAGAGTTAGAGGCAAGCAG
This sequence comes from Colobus angolensis palliatus, assembly GCF_000951035.1. Lineage (NCBI taxonomy): Eukaryota > Metazoa > Chordata > Mammalia > Primates > Cercopithecidae > Colobus > Colobus angolensis. Next base: position 3,222,121 of record NW_012123043.1, read on the forward strand.
GAGGCTTCCAAGTTCCTTACTGGACTCTTAACTCTTTGGGAGCATTTTCTGTATCTTTGCCACAGATGTTAATAATTCTGTATTTATTTGTTAAAGAAAATAATTAATTAATAAAAGAGCAAAAGAACCTAAAGAACAAGAGGATATGTCCGACCAGATATAAAGATTCATAGCCTGGTGCAGTGGCTCACGTCTGTAATCCCAGTACTTTGTGAGGCCAAAGTGGGTGGATCACCTGAGGTCAGGAGTTCAAGAGCAGCCTGGCCAACATGATGAAATTGTCTCTACTAAAAATACAAAAATTATCTGGGCATGGTGGCGTGCACCTGTAATCCCAGCTACTTGGGAGGCTGAAGCATGAGAATCACTTGAATCCAGGAGGCAGAGGTTACAGTGAGCCAAGATCACACCACTGCACTCCAGCCTGGGTGACAGAGTGAGGTTCCATCTCCAAAAAATAAAAGATATAAAGATTCATTACAGGCTGGATGTGGTCGCTCACACCTGTAATCCCAGCACTTTGAGAGGTCGAGGCAGGCAGATCAGCTGAGGTGGGAGTTTGAGACTAGCCTGGCCAACATGGTGAAACCCCATCTCTACTGAAAATATAAAACTTAGCCAGGCATAATAGTGGACGCCTGCAATCCCAGCTACTCGGGAGGTGGAGGCAGGAGAATTCCTTGACCCCAGGAGGTGGAGGTTGCAATGAGCTGAGATGGTGCCACTGCACTCCAGGCTGGGAGACAGAGCAAAACTCTCAATCAAAAAATAAATAAATAAAGATTCATTACAAAGTTTCAAGTAATTAACACTATAGGGTATTAGTAGGAAGAAATAGATTCCCATATTTTTAGGAGTATTTTGTAGGAGTACTACAGATCCCAAAAGAAGCAATAAACTATTTAATATATGGTACTGGGAGAAATGGCTGTTCATGCGGAAAATAAATGAATTTAGACCCCTAATTCCCACCAAATAAAAAATTCCAGACATTCAATAACTTAAATGTGAAAGCAAAACTTCAAAACATCTAGAAGAAAATTTAGGAGAAATTTTCTCAATGTAGAGGTCATAGAGACCCTTTTTTTTTTTTTTTTTTTTTTGAGATAGAGATAGAGTCTCACTCTGTCGCCTGGACTGGAGTGCAGCGAGCTGATCTTGGTTCACTGTAGCTTCCACCTCCCAGGTTCAAATGATTCTCATGCTTTAGCTTCCCAAGTAGGTGAGACGACAGGTGCCCACCACCATGCCGGGCTAATTTTTGTATTTTCAGTAGAGACGAGGTTTCACCATGTTGACCAGGCTGATCTTGAACTCCTGGTCTCAAGTGATCCGCCCACCTCGGCCTCCCAAAGTGTTGGGATTATAGGCGTGAGCCACCGCACCTGGCCAGAACATTCTTTCTCTCTTTTTTTTTTTTGAGACAGAGTCTTGCTCTGTCACTCAGGCTGGAGTGCAGTGGCATGATCTCGGCACACTGCAACTTCCACCTCCTGGGTTCAAGCGATTCTTGTGCCTCAGCCTCCCAAGTAGCTGGGATTACAGGCAGGCACCACCATGCCCGGAAAACTTTTTGTATTTTTAGTAAAGACGGGGTTTCATCATGTTGCCCAGGCTGGTCTCAAACTCCTGAGACAATCCGCTCACATGCCTGTGCTAGGATTACATGCATGAGCCACCACGCCTAGCCAGAACATTCTTTCTTTAAGACATAAAAACTGACAACCATAAAGGAAAAGACTGATGCCAGGTACTACAATAAAATTAAGAACTTCAATCAATCAAAAGGCACCAAAGAGAGTAAAAAGATGTCACACATTAGAAAAAAAGATATTTATACCAAAAAGCTCATGAAGGATTGGCAACTCCTACAAATTATTAAGAAATAAACAAATCAGTTGAAAAATGGACAAAAGATATGAAAAGGCAAGTCACAATAGTAAACAAAAATGGCCAATCAACACATGAAAAAATGTTCAACCTGATTATTAATCAAAGAAATGTAAAATGAATCCATAATGATATACTATTTTATGTTCATCAGATTGGCATAAATTAAAGTCTGACAGTACTAAATATTGGCGAGGATGTAGAGTAACAGGTATTCTCAAGGCCAATGAGAGTAAAAATCCATTTTGGAAAATAATTTGAAATTATCTACTAAAGTTGAACACGCACATATTCTACAACCTAGTATTTCTACTCTTAGACATACAATTTAAAAGCGCTTTCCAAACTTTATAAGAGATAAATTCATACAATGGAATGCTTCATAGCAGTGAAAATAAAACAGGACCAATGTACATAGATCTTAGAAACACAATGTAGAGTCAAAAAAGTTTACATATACTATCATTCCAACAATATATACAAGTATCATTCCATTCATATGAATAAAATTCACATAAAATAACATTTTTAAATTGGTCAATCCAACCAAAAATTCTGTTATGTAAGATAGATAGTTTATTTTCATGTGCATCATTATAATTCTTCAATCAAAAGATCAAGTATGCCAAAACAAAAACAGAGCTTTGCACTGTACTTTATATTGATAGTAACTGACCTATCATTCTTACAACACACTCAGAATGTATGTTTTTCCTGACTAAACAATAGGTTTGAAGAATTATACCAAACAATAAGTATCAATGAATATGCCATATGAAGGAAACCACATGTTATCAAGATATAGAACAGGTGCCTTTTCTTTTTTTTTAAAGGATTAACATACCAATGATCATCAGCAATCAGCACCCCAGATAACTGAATATCATGGCTTGAGTTTGGTTTATACTTTCCAACTGTAGTTGTTCCTTCTTTTATCATATATAGCAGCATCTCTGATAGTTGTGGATCTTCATTCAGATTAACAAGGTTTGGTAAATGATTGTCCATTTGAAATGTAATTCCTGCTTTCTGGTAGAAGTCAGAAAAAGAAATTAATCTTAATCACAGTATGAAATTGTTAAATTCACCTAAAACAAATGGTCTATATTAAACATTAGAACAATTCTATATGAAGTCTCACTAAATTACTTGTTTGAGATGGAGTCTCGCTCTGTCACCCAGGCTGGAGTGCAGTGGCATGATCTCGGCTCACTGCAACCTCTGGCTCCTGGGTTCAAGCAATTCTGCTGCCTCAGCATCCCATGTAGCTGGGATTACAGGCACCTACCACCACACCCAGCTAATTTTTGTATTTTTAGTAGAGATAGGGTTTCGCCATGTTGACCAGGCTGGTCTCGAACTCCTGACCTCAGGTGATCCACCTGCCTCAGCCTCCCAAAGTGCTGGGATTACAGGCATGAGCCACCGTGCCTGGCCCTAAAGGTTTTTTAGACTCTCTCCTCCTTCCTTAGAATCTCTCCTTTGTTATCTCCCTACCTTCTTTGTCCTTCACCATCCTCAGTCTACTCATATATCAATCTATCATCACCAAATTGGATCTATTCATACTGACTGATGGTCTTTAGAAGAGATCAGTTTCTTTTGTTGTATCTTCATTGCCATCACCTTAGGCCCCCATCAGCTCACACCAAAACTATGGAAGCAGCCTCCTGATCACCATCAACAGCTTCTGTTTTCAATCCATCTTATATCCTATGCCAGTTAATTCTCTTGAAAGGATATTCTCAAAATGTAAATCCCTGGTCACTTTCAACAGTTTCTCACTTCCTACAGGATAAAACTTAATTTCCTTGGCCTGGAAATCAAGTCCTACATAAACTAATCATAACATATCTTTCCAATTGTATCTCCTTACGATCTCATATAAACTGCTTCCAATAAAACTGATCTACATACCCTTTCTAAAGACACCTCAAACTTTTCTACCTTTACTTTGAGAATTTTCTCTTCCGAGAATGCTCTCTTCCTTTATTCTTCCTATTAAAATCTTACGCAAACTTCAAAGCCCATCTCAAATGCCACCTCTTCTATGAGGTTGGATTGGCCACACCATGGAATTTTCCCTCCTTCTCCTGAATTCTTATAGTACTCCCCTCCTCCAATCACTTGAAATACTTTTCATTACATTAGGTTCAACCATATGAAACTGCCAGTGTTCAACCATTCTTTACCTACAAAAATGGCAGTTGCTTATGGCTCAATCTAATGAAATCACATTGCATTTCAGTCTTCTATTTACGTTTTGTAAATCTCTCTCTGGATCACAAACTCTCTGAGGGATGAAACTGTATTTAATAACCTTGGCTTCCCCTGTTCCTGGCACAGCATAGACACTTAATATATATTTGTAGAACCAAAGTAAATATAACAAGATGGTTTATTCATATTTTAACTTTCCAACTAGCGTATGGACTGGCTCTAAGCAATCAGTCTTCATCTTAACATTTCTTTATATTAATTTTCCTTATGGTATTGCTCTGTACAGAGTCAGTATACAGTAAGTATTTGAAACATTAAATTTACATGCATTGGCATATTGGCGATATTTATTTCTTGGCATATTTCTTTTATTTTCAAATCAGTTTAGAAAGTTGAAATAATACCTGTAACTCTTTTGTTTCTTGAAGTTTTCTTTTTTCAGCTTGTTCAAACTTTTCTTTCCACACTCTTTCCAAAGACAAAGAAAATAAGAGTTAAAAACATCCAGATATATAAGATTGAGAGTCAAGAGACAATCAGTGAAAATTAAGGAACTACCTAGTAATATTTAAAATATGATAATCTGGGAGTGGGCTGCTCTATTCATAAGGAAGGTAGGGAAAAAGACTCAGTATCCTCTTGAGGTCCCTGCAATTCCTATGATTCCAGAGCAACACACTTAAGATTTAGAGTACTGACTATATTCTACCTTTGCATTTCTGCCATGTCTCTCTCCTGTTGATGCAGTTTCATTCTTAAGGATGTTATTTCTTGCCGACAGAGCCTGTATCGTTCAGGGTCAATATTCCGATTGTTTCGCTGAGCAGCTTTTAGCTTTGCAATTTCTGCCTTCAATTCTGAAGATTTATACAAAGATGCATGAATAATAACATTTAATATATAATTTCCACAGTAAGCATAATCCTCCAATCTTCTATTTCATTTGAAGTTTTAAATACAGTATTACTAAATAAAATAGAATATTGGAGAAATCAGCTTTATTTTACTTATATAACCTATAAATCTTTACTTAGTCTTAACCTGAAATATGCTCCCATATTAATGAACTTTCCCTGTTCATAAGTAGGAAAGCTGTATAATGTATTGACCAAAGTGGGACACTTTCGAGAGGCAAAAGGGGAATTGTTAAAGTGGAAGTAAGTTTATTTAAAAAGTAAAGAAATAAAAGAATGGCTATTCACTAGGCAGAACAGCCAAAATCAAAGATTTTTCAAGCTAGAATTCAGAATATTTATTTATTTTTTTAGACAGAATCTCACTGTCACCCAGGCTAGAGTGCAGCGGTGCAATCTCGGCTCATTGCAACCTCTGCCTCCCGGGCTCAAGCAATTCTCCTGCCTCAGCTTCCCAAGTAGCCAGGATTACAGGCATCCACCACTGCGTCTGGCTAATTTTTGTATTTTTAGTAGAGACAGGGTTTTCCCATGTTGGCCAGCATGGTCTCGAACTCCTGACCTTAAATGGTCCGCCTGCCTCGGCCTCCCAAAGTGCTGGGACTATAGGTGTGAGCCACTGCGCCCGGCCCAGAACACTTATTTTTAATGAAAACAGTCCCACTTGTGAAACACAAGGGATCCAAAAGGGAAAGGATGGACCAGGATAGAGAAAACAGATTCTTCTCTGGCTCATATATCTGAAGTGTCTATCACCTTGTGCTAAAAAGGGCAAGAGGACAAAGGGGCATGAAAAGATGATAGTTCTACATCAGCAAAGATAAAACTGTACAAATCAAGATTTCTTGCAGGCATTAAAGTCTATCCTAAATTGATGATTACCTAGAGATAAACAGAAAGCAGTATTTAGCATAAATGAAGTTCAACCTATACTAGAAACTCAAGCTCAAATTGTCTTTGGGTCAATGAACTAAGCATGAGCAGAGCTAGTACATAAAATGTCAATGGAAGAGAGGTCATAAAAGAAAAACAGTAAATAGTTTTATTGGTTTTTTGCTGCACACATCTATGACTCAGTGTGTAAATTTATTGTTTAATGCTTACTGTTTCCCCCTTACCCGGACTCTGTTTTCTATGTTCTTTTTCTAATTGTCTTTCTTCTTATTTATTATCTGTCCTTCTACTTATCATCCTCCATCACTATAGGCTGATGACTAGAATCTATTAAAATAGTTATAGAAAAAAACCTCTGATGTTCATAAATTGCATATTTTAAGACTGCAACTAATAATACCTGAGACTAAATTGTGGCAAAATAATTTTTAAATTCCGAGAAAATATTCACCTCTAATTAACTTAGCATTCATATCTTCATTTACTTTGGCAATGTTGACTATTAAACGGGCTTGGTTAGCATATCTAAGTGTGCTTAATGTTTCTTCTATGTTGCTGGCAGCAGGACTAATCGTAGCAATCATTGCAGTTTTTGAATTTCCACCCAGACTTTCTTTTAACAGCCTGAAAGAAAAAAAAGTCATAATAAGACTTTGCTTCTAAAACAACTTAATAACAGTAATTATCTAGAAAGTACAAAACAAATCAATAGGGTATATAATACAGCATTATTATACTCTATTCAAATACCATTTAAAACTTTTTCTGGTATTTGTAACTATTTCTAGATCTCATAAACACTTTTTCTCTCTTACACTTTTTATATTGTTTGAGGAGGCAACAATCTGGGCAGAGATTTTAAAATGTGGTTAATCATCAAGTATTTGTGACTGTGAACTACCATAGGGAAGGTGCTATGTGTCTTAGTCATCTTTGTATTCCCAGTGCTACCACAACCTTTTGAAGTAGGTGCTCAATAAATGTAGAAAATGATGAATGAAAATTGAAACAAAAATTCTATATTGTACTATAAGCAAAATCTTTATTTTAGAGAAAAACAGTATGAGACTTTAAACATATATCAGTGCAAAATGAATATCACTATTTTTAACTTTCATAAGACATGAAAAAAATCAGATTTTCCCTTACAGGTTTCAAGGTGGCAACTACATTATAATAAACCAATTATAAAAACACATTACCCTCAAGTAAAGATGTAGTCCTTATCGTAAATGCCTATCAGAACTGAATATGAAATCCATACAGATGTAATCTGAATGTAACATATTGAAAATTAAATATACATTCACTAATGAAAACATTTTTGAGCACCCATGTATTAGTCACTGTGTAGTAAGCAAACAAAATAATTCAATTTCTCTTTATACAACTACCAATATGTTTGGTAGTACCATATATGTTCAAACATCAGGCACAAATAATAGTTAAGTACAAGAACAGTTATTTACACTCATATAGTACATATTATGTAATAAGAATTGTAACTAATAATCCTCACTTACCCCTAAAACTAATAATCCTCACTTACCCCTCACTTACTGATTTTATTCCTATTTTACAGATGAGGAAACAGGCTAGAATATTAAGTAATTTACCCAAAATCACAGAGCTTATAAGATGCTGAGCTGAGATTCAAATCCAGGTAGTTTGGCTCTAGAATTCATAATGCTTACCACCTTTCTCCATCGCAAAGTTAATGAAGTCAGTCTATCATTCTTTTCCCCATAGTATTCGCTATATTTTATATAATTCTTTATACGTCAAAAGATACTTGCCATGTAAGAACAGATTCACGATAAGGAATAAAAACTCTCTTTTGGTTTGCTTGTTCAGAGAGTGCAGATATAACTTTTCCCAAAGTTAGCAAGGACTTATTAATACTCACACCTTCCTGCATGCAAGAAAAAAAAAATTTTAACTTAAAATACTTCTCAGCAAGAAATTTATTTCACAAAATATATTTCTCCCCTCATATAATTACTGAGTAAACACTTTTTTCTTTTCTTTTTTTTTGAGACAGAGTCTCACTCTGTTGCCCAGACTAGAGTACAGTGGCACAAACATGGCTCACTGTAGCCTCGACCATCCAGGTTCAAGCGATCCTCCCACCTGAGCTTCTCAAGTAGCTGGGACTACAGAAACATGCCACAACACCTGTCTATAAATACTTTTTTCTATAAACTACCAACTTTCTTATGACTCAAACATATTTTCTTTAAAAGTTAATCATAACCAAAAAGTACGTATCTCTTTTTCAGCCACAGCATTGCAGTCTATAAACTGCAGATAAAGATGTATTTGGGGGGAGGTTAAGTGTATTCAGTTTGTATTCTCCTTAAAATAATGACCTCAGGAATAAATTTCATCCAAAGGAGAAAACCATTCCATTTACCTTTAGTCGATCTCCACTAGTGTGAGCTGTAGAGCAGCGCTCACTGCCTGCCAGATCTATTAGGTTAATTCGACTTGTTATTCTGTGATCGTGTTCTTCCCCTTCCACAAATTCTGTCTACAGCAAAATGATATTAAATTAAAATAACTTAAGTTCTATGACTTGGCAAACAATATGCGCTTTTTAAAGGGAAAGTTGTAAAAGATTACACATCACTCTTTTATTTTTTAAATTGTCCCTTCTTGTTTTTTGAAACAGGGTCACTCTGTCGCCCAGGCTGGAGTACACTGGCGTGATCACGGCTCACTGCAGCCTTGATCTCTTGCGTTCAAGCAGTTCTCCCACTTTGGGCCCCCAAGTAGCTGGGACTAGAGGCACATGCTGCTACACCTGCTACTTTTGTTTTATTTTTGGTACAGACAAGGTCTCACTATGTTGCTCAGGCTGGTCTCAAACTCCTGAGCTCAAGTGATCCTCCTGCCTTGGCCTCTCAAAGTACTGGTATTACAGGCATGAGCCACCGCACCTGGCCTAAAATCATCCCTTCGTGAATCTGTGATAATTTATAACACAAAAATATTCACACAGTCTACTGAAAATAATATATTGAGCAGTGGATAGATTATGCCAAAATAAACAAATTACTTTAAAGAGATTACAATCCATAACCACTCAGTTATATTAAAGAAATAACAATAAATAAAAAGTTTAATGCACAAAGATGTTACTTATCCCAGCATTATAACAGCAAAACATTTAAAAATAATATAAATGTCCAACAGTAGAGAAAAACTTGAGGAACTATAATAATTAATGGAATATTATATAGCTATTAAAAATTATTTTATAAAAATTTTAGGCCGGGCACGGTGGCTCAAGCCTGTAATCCCAGCACTTTGGGAGGCCGAGACGGGCGGATCAC
>NW_012123043.1:3231423-3263438 GCF_000951035.1 Colobus angolensis palliatus
AAAATAAAATTTATTGACATGATGCTATGTATATGCGTTAAGAATCAAGCAAATGGTGTTATGCCATTTTTCTTACCACTATAAGATGAAGCAATGGTTGCAGTGAGCGGAGATCGCACCACTGCACTCCAGCCTGAACAACAGTGTGAGACTATCAAAAAAAAAAAAAAAAAAAAAGTCTTAATATAAAATTGTTACAGATTTTAACAGTGTAATTTTAAGTGAATTTAATTGTGATGGTAAAAAAAAACTGAAAGATTATATACCAAAATGTTTAGAGGGGTCCATCTGAGTCGTGGAACCTAGGGCTAAATTTTTAAAAATCCTTTACTTTCTGCTGTTTTTCTAAATACTCTGCATAATTACTATACATTATTTTAAAACATACTATCATATATTGATATGATCATATCAATGGTACAATAAGCATCTATTATTGATTTAAAAATTTGGTAAATAGCATACTGCCATAAGTCATTTGGTCATTGACCAAAAGTCATTGAAACTAAGGTATATTCCCTATAATCAAATTGGATTTACATATTTATATGACTGTACTTTTACTTTTTGATTTAAAGAAGACAGTAAGAAAAACATGAATTACTTAAATGTATTTACTATTTTGCCTGTGGGAAAAAAATACCTTGGTCTGGGTCATCACCAGTGTGAAAACTGAATGAGATCGGGAGCTTTTATCATTCATCCCAGTAGCAGCAGTAGCTCTTTGTTTATTTCCCAATTCTAGCCAACTCTTGTAAGAAAAAAGGAAGGAAGATCAGATCAGCAGACTGTAATTCATTGGTATAAAAATTAAGAGAGCTAACATACTCACATTTGTAATTAATTTATAAAATGAAATGAGTATATATATTTTAATAATTTATATTCCCATTGCCTTTTTTTTCTGTCACAGAAATCTGAGGCAAGACATAATAACTTTAAAAGACTGTTTCCATAACTCTAAGCTTACATGAAGGTTAATATTTTTAATATAGAAGAGCAATTATTTTGATTAAAACTTAACAAACAAAATCAGTTTGTGATAAATTAAAGAAACTAACCTTTTATTTGTAAAACAGCAATTAAGAGAAAATATTTAGGATTATGCTTTCGGCCGGGCGCGGTGGCTCAAGCCTGTAATCCCAGCACTTTGGGAGGCCGAGACGGGTGGATCACGAGGTCAGGAGATCGAGACCATCCTGAGCTACACGGTGAAACCCCGTCTCTACTAAAAAATACAAAAACTAGCCGGGTCTCTACTAAAAATACAAAAAATTAGCTGGGCGTGGTGGCGGGCGCCTGTAGTCTAAGGAGGCTGAAGCAGGAGAATGGTGTGAACCCGGGAGGCAGAGCTTGCAGTGAGCAGAGACCGTGCCACTGCACTCCAGCCTGGGCGACAGAGCGAGACTTCGTAAAAAAAAAAAAAAAAAAAGGATTATGCTCTTTCTATCTAGTGAAAAGAAGACAAAATGCAATCAATCTTACCTGGATATCAGTGTAAGAACTGACAACATTCCTATTTTTAAGAAGTGAAAAGACAAAATCAATTTTACTGATGATTATACTCTTGTTCTCATAAAACAATAACAACATTTCAATTACATATTTACTCTCTGAAGATCACAATGGACTAAATCATGAATATTATTTTACTGATTCTCCCAGAATCTTTTATTTTCCCCATTCTTAAAGGACAGGAAATAAAATAATGCTTTAATTTTAACAAAAGTATGATTTTTCTTAACACAATGAAGCACCTTAGCATCTTAACATAATACTGAAGTCTAAATCACAATACCAAAAGACATACTTTAACACATATGTATATGCATAGGTATATTTATATGTGGGTGTATATGGGTCCCAATACAATCCCAGATGTATTAAATGCAGCTGAGTTAATACTTAATCACTTTTCTTTTCCTTTAAGAAAGCATTTGGAGTGTTGGAAAAGAAAGTAAAGGACTCCTGCCATGTATCAAACTCTTAACTCTTCTTACTACCTCCTTTCCTGTTTAGCTTAGAGTCATAGGTATAAAAAGCAGGTTGAGAGGGAAGATTTAATTAATGATGAAAGGAAGGGGTAAAAGGGAGAAAAAGCAAATATTTACTTCATACTCAGTATAATGAATATTCCATGGCAGACACTTTACAGGTACTGTGAAAGACACAAGCAAGTATATAAACAAGTAACCAACACGCTATGGAAAGAGAGGGAAAACTCAATTGGACAATATCAAGGGTAGAAGGCGAAATAGTTACCCAGGGTTTCAAAGTTAGGCAGGCCAATGAGAATACAATAAAGATTATAGGAGAGTAATATTCACTCTATTCATTTGTTTTATACTCTTTGCCCTTGCTGAGCCAAACACTTACATTGACAGTGCTTCAACATATGGTCCATAAACAGGATGTTCCCTCACTCTCAGCTAGTAGAAGCAAATACATGCATCATTAGGAGTATGACAAATATTTCATATAATTTTAAATGATCGCTTTTTCTATATCTTGAGTTTAAGGTAAGACATTTGTCTTTATCCAGGAAAAACACACACACACACACACACAAAAGCTCTCACAAAAACAAATCTGTGAGGCATTAGGAAACAGCTTCAATATAAAAAACTGTTTATAGTAGTACAACATGCAATAACATATTGTAGCATCAAATGTCTTACTAGTTTTTTTCTTAAAAACTGGTATTAGAATTGTCTAATAAACAATAATTAGAACAATGTAATTTAGCATCAGATGTCTTACCTGTTTGTTTGTTTGTTTGTTTGTTTTTGAGATGGAGTCTTGCTCTGTTGTCCAGGCTGGAGTGCAGTGGCACAATCTTGGCTCACTGCAACCTCTGCCTCCGGGGTTCAAGCAATTCTCCTATCTCAGCTGCCTGAGTAGCTGGGATTACAAGATAGCACCACCACACCGGCTAACTTTTGTATTTTTAGTAGAAAGGAGTTTCACCGTGTTGGCCAGGCTGGTAGGGAACTCCTGACCTCAAGTGATCCGCCCACCGCGGCCTCCCAAAATGCTGGGATTACAGGCATGAGCCACTGCACCCAGCTTATCTTCCTAGTTTTTCAGTAAGACATTTAAATCTTGCAGTAGCTATGATTTATATACTTTTAAATGCTCTCTAAAACATATTCGTTAAATTTCAGACATTAAAATTTTTCTTTATTGTTACATTATACATTTTCAACTTTGTGAGCAGAAGCTTTAAACATACAGAAATCATAGAAGCAAACATCAAGTTTTGTTTCAGTTTCTTGATGTTGCCAATAGTAAACTGCACAACCATGGGCAAGTGAAGAAGGCAGCTGACTTTTTTTTTTTTTCTTGAGACAGACTCTTGCTCTGTCGCCATGCTGGAGTTGCAGTGATGCAATCTCAGCTCACTGAAACCTCCACCTCCCAGGTTCAAGTGATTCTCCTGACTCAGCCTCCTGAGGAGCTGGGACTACAGGCATGCGCCACCATGCCCAGCTAATTTTTGTACTTTTAGTAGAGATGGGGTTTCATCATGTTGGCCAGGATGGTCTCGATCTCTTCACCTTGCAATCTGCCCACCTCAGCCTCCCAAAGTGCTGGAATTACAGGTGTGAGCCACCGCGCCTGGCTGACTTATTTAGATTTTTGTTTATTGTGCTCCAAGGTCCATTGTAAAATTAAAAATTTTAAATTCAAATAGCAGTTTTTAAAAAAAATGATATAATTGTGAAACTTTCTATTCACAGATTATCTACAAGGTATGAATTTGCTAAGTAACCCATTGAAATACATATTCTATAATAAAACATAATTTTAAAAAGTTTTACTACGTTTTGGCTTATAGACTATTAGGGATCTGGTGTTCAACTTACACGGTCCAACTAAATCTTGGAACAACTATTTTATCTTTAGTTTTACACAATTCTTTATTAAAATAAAGAGGTTAAATCTAACAACTAATTTAATTTCTACTAATGATAATGTTCTGCTTATTTTCTTTTTTTCATTTTTTATTTTTTGGAGACAAACTCTCACTCTGTTGCCCAGGCTGGAGTACGGAGGCTCGCTCTTAGCTCATTGCAACCTCCGCCTCCTAGGTTCAAGCAATTCTCTTGCCAGAGCCTCCCGAGTAGCTGGGACTACAGGCGCAAGCCGCCATACCTGGCTAATTTTTTGTATTTTAGTAGAACAGGGTTTCACCGTGTTGCCCAGGCTGGTCTTGAACTCCTGAGCTCAGGCAATCCGCTACCCTCAGCCTCCTAAAGTGCTGGGATTACAGGAGTGAGCCACTATGCCCAGCCAATGTTCCACTTATTTTCTAAATAATCTAATCGGACTATAGATCCAAACATTTGCTGTCATGTATTTCTAGTAAAACTTTAAGCCATATCGTCCAGAGAACTCAAATAATTAGATGTATTTATAAGAACAGAAATTCAAAACAAATAATAAATTGTTTTAATCTTACTGGTTGCTTTCTCTGCCCATTTTCATCTTTACAAACCAGAAGATCATGAATTTTTTCATTATATACTTCAAAGAAGCTCATTTCAATGTGATAGCTGACCTAGTAGGAATAGAAACACAGTATATAATTTATTTTAATGTTTTGCAAATAATATCTGTGATTAGGATCTAGCATCCAAAATATATAAATATATAAAAATATCTTACAACTCAACAACATAACAGCCCAATTTTAAAATGCACAAAGGACTTGAATAGACATTTCTCCAAAGAAGAATATACAAATGGCAAACAAGCACATGAAAAGATGATCAACATCATTTCTCAGTAGGGAAGTGCAAATCAAAATCACAGTGAAAAACCACTTCACACCCACCAGGATGGCAATAATACGAAGAAGAAGTGGAAACCAACAAGTGTGGGTGAGGATGTGGAGAAACTGGAACCTTCCTCCATTGCTAGTGGATGTAAAATGGTGCAGCCACTTGGAAAATAGCTGACAGTTCCTTTAAAGGTTAAAAATAGAATTACCAGGCCGGGCACAGTGGTAATCCCAGCACTTTGGGAGGCCGAGGTGGGAGGATCATGAGGTCAGGAGTTCGAGACCCACCTGACCAAAATGGTAAAACCACATCTCTACTAAAAATACAAAAATTAGCCGGGCGTGGTGTCGGGTGCCTGTAATTCCAGCTGCTTGGGAGACTGAGGCAGGAGAATCGCTTGAACTCGAGAGGTGGAGGTTACGGTGAGCTGAGATCGCGCCACTGCACTCCAGCCTAAGCAACAGAGCGAGACTCCATCTCAAAAAAAAAAAAATAATCACCATAGAAATTTGAAATTCCACTCCTATACATCCAAAACAATTGAGAACAGGTATTCAAACAAAAACATGCACCAGTGTTCACAGCAGGACTATTCACAATAACCAAAATGTATAAACAACCTAAATGTCCATCAACTGATGAACAGATAAACAAAACTGGCATATCCATACAATGAAATATCATTCAGTCATTAAAAGGAATGAACTACTGTATATGCTACAATGCAGATGAACCTCAATACATTATGCTAAGTGAAAGAAGCCAGACACAAAATATCACATACTGCATGATTCCATTTATATGAAATTTCCACAGAACATGTAAATTCATAGAACAAAAGCAAATTAGTAGTTGCCAGGGATTGGGGAGAAGGGGGAATGGATTGTGACTGCTTAATGGGTAGAGGGCAATGAAAATTTTTTGGGACTAGAGGTAATAGTTGTACAACATTACAAATGTACTGAATACCACTGAATTGTATACTTTAAAGTGGTTAATTTGATGTTATATGAATTTTATCTCAGTAAAAAAAATTTTAATATGAACAACAAAAGTCTTTGCACTTCTTCTTAACGTCTACATAAGTTTCAATTAAATCCAATGAGCATTTCTTAAGTACCTACCTACTGTGTGTATGGCTTTAGGTTATTGTCAGAAAGACCTTTATGTAAGACAAGGTTCTTGCCCACGAGGCTAAGATCTCAGAGACATATAACATACCTTCCAACAGACAAAACACAGCAATAGAAAATTAATTAAGAAACAAAATGAGATGACTATAAATAAAATGACTAATTAGAAAAGGGAAAATTTAGGATGGCCAGAGAGAACAGGGAAGGAGGAAACAGAATGTGAGGCATGAGAGACAGAGTAGACTAAACCAGAAAGAGGGGTAGGGCATTCTTGGGTAAGGACAACAGCATCTGTGCACCGCATGTGCTCAGAATAGGAAAGACACCCTGTAGGCTGACATTTTATCTGGTAAGACGGAACCTTAAATTAATTCTTCCTGATTGGGGCAGAAAGCAATCATTAGACTAAGTAGGCTGAGCTTCTCCTCCTTTTGACTCAGAAAGATACAGTGTAGAGGCCAAAAGGAAAATTTTGCTTCCAAACAGTTCTTCTAACAGTTAAGGCATGGTTTCCTTATTAGAGAATAAATTGCATCCACTGACCCACAAGTGAGTCAGCAAGCATCTAACAGAATTGGAAGCTTCAAGGGAGTGTCAAAGAGATTTAAGTTCAATTCACCAAATATTTATTGTGTCCTACGAGGTACAAAGCATTCTTCTAGGAGCTGTGGGAAAATATGAGATGAACTGGACATAGTTTTTATCCTGAAAGAACTCAGAATCTAATTGGATATGCAATATAGTACATGAGTAATAGAAGACAGAACATAGTTTGTATCATGAGAGAGAAACAAAACACTTCCAGACAAAGAGACCAGGTATATGGGAACACCAAGTAATTATAAGGTCATTGCCAAATGCTGTGAACAGGGATGGGGGCTGTCAGAATTCAATAAACATGTAATAATGCTTTTATTGTGTAAAGTAGTATTTTATGTTATAGAAGCTCCAGGAAGACTTAGAAATGAAAATGTAGTATGGGGAACAAATTAGAAAAGGTAGCTGGGGCCACATTGGAGAGGACCCACTTTTTTCTTCTCCTTTGAGGCTCCTGGCATCGTGCTTGCTACACCACCTTCTATTACCCCCATCCACATACTATTATCTTCTACCATCCTGATATAACCACATTTAGTGGGGTTCACTATGTACCAGGCACTCTTCAAACCCTTTTGTATAGATCAACTCATTTAATCCTCACCACAAATCTATGAGAATGATATTGTCAATATCGTCTCTATCTTCTGTTCCGAAACACAGAGACATTAAGAAAATTGTTCAAGATCACATTTCTACTGCAGTGATGAAGCTTAGATTCAAATTCAAATAATGTATCTCCCAAGTCCAAGCTCTTTTTTTTTTTTTTTTTTTTTGAGACAGAGTCTCGCTCTGTCACCCAGGCTGGAGTAATGGCATGATCTCAGCTCACTGCAATCTCTGCCTCCGGGGTTCAAGCGATTCTCCTGCCTCAGCCTCCCGAATAGCTAAGATTACAGGTGACCGCCACCACACCCAGCCAATTTTTGTATTTTTAGTAGAGACAGGGTTTCACTATGTTGGCCAGGCTGGTCTCAAACTCCTGACCTCGAGTGATCCACTTGCCTCGGCCCCCCACAGTGCCAGGATTACAGGCGTGAGCCACCATGCCTGGCTGACCATGCTCTTAAGCATTCATTACACTATGGCATTCAATGACAGTCATTCCATGCAAAAATTTGAGCCTCCCATCCTTTGAAATAATTCCAAAGACCTTTGCCTCAACTTTGCTTCAGCTTCACCTATCTATCTCTCCCTGGCTTTACCTTCAAATTACTATTCTTCTAAAATGTGAACAATCAATAGAGGACTCTACCCTACAGGCCCACAGCTTTCTCACTCTCTTACGCCCACTAAACTTGGACTTGAATCATATTTCATCTCCTAATCTCAAAACCACCATGTTTCTATTGATCCCCATATTCCTCTTATTTTCAATTTAATTACTGGGAATGAGAGGTTGAGGGTTGAAGAAGAAGACAGAGGAGAGGCAGTATATCCACAGAGCAGACAGAACTCATCATTACTCAAATCTACTTTTCCTCTTGTGATCTCAAAAAATGAGATCGATATCTAATCTGGTTGTCCAACCAGAAACATTGAATTCTCTCTCCCTCATCCTCCATTTCCAATAATCAGCAAGTCTTACCAGTTATACTTACTAAGATAGTCCTTCATGAGTCAAGTTCTGCTTGCCTCTCTAGTTTATTCTTTTTTTTTTTGAGATGGAGTCACGCTCTGTAGCCCAGGCTGAAGTGCAGTGGCGCAATCTCAGCTCACTACAACCTCCATCTCCCGGGTTCAAGCAATTCTCCTGCCTCAGCCTCCCAAGTAGCTGGGATTACAGGCATGTGCCACTATACCTGGCTAATTTTTGTATTTTTAGTAGAGACAGGATTTCACCATGTTGGCCAGACTGGTCTCGAACTCCTGACCTCAGGTGATCTGCCCACCTCGGCCTCCCAAAGTACTGGGATTATAGGAGTGAGCCACCACACCCACCCTCTAGTTTCTTCTCTTATCACTCTCCACCCTCAAATTCCATGCTCAAAGCAAAGTAAACAATTTATAGATTCCTAAAGGCTCCTTACTTTTTTGCTTTGAAAGCAAAGCATGGTACATGCATGGTACATGCTGCTCCCTCTTCCTGGAATGTCCTTCTCCCCTTCTTCACCAAGCTAATAATGCTATGTAGCCTTCAAAAATAAGCTCAGCTGCTCGTTCTTCTAAGAGAATGTCTCCCTCCAACCTTGTATGTTCTCACTTATATGTTCTATTAGAGCATCTACTTTAGTTTGTTTAGCATTTAATTGATTGTACGTGGCTGTTAACTGACTTATTTCTCCCACTACCCTCCTTCGAATACAGGAACTGGGTCTTTTAACTCCAGACCCCTAATCTAGCACAATTTTCCCAATTTCCCTTATCATAAAAAATACTAGAGGAAAAGCACAAAAATTGTAAAATCCCAAGCTCTACACCAGACCAACTGACTCAGAACCCCCAGAAGAGATTTTTAGTAAGTGTGCACACACACATACACATGCACATATATGTCCCTGTCAAGAATCCCCAGTAATTCTTATAACCAAGTGAATTTGAGGAAAAAAAAAAAACTGATCTAACAAGCTGCCTAGCAACAGCAGAATGCTCAGTAAAAGCTAGCTGAATGTATAAATGAATAAGTGAAATAGGAAGCCAGTACAACCTATTCAGGTGTAGTACAGTGGAAAAAGCGTGGCTTTTGAAGTCAACTCCGGGTTCAAATCCCAATTTCACTACTCTTTCTGATTCACATTGTCCAAAAGTTTACGCCTGCTGTCCTTAGTTAAGTCTGTGCACCTATCTGACTACAAAGACCTGTATAATAGCACATAGCTACCACATTTGTGAGCCTCTACGTATACACAAAAGTAAAGCAAAAACGAGAGAAGACAGAAGAGATAACTTCACTATCACTGCCCACAAGGTGAAATTGATTCTGAATTTAGAATTTCCACCCTCCCTCTCCATACCACTGTTCCAAAGAATAGTGATCTATAAATTAGAACTGATCTGACATTAAGTATTTCCTTAGTGGCTATGACTGATTTCAACTTAATTTGACTACTTTCTACTCTGATAAGAAGCTTGCAGATATTATAAGAACATACCTCTTGGGTTTGTTTTCTGGCTACTTGAGAAAAAAGATCTTCACAAAATCTTGGAATTATTCCTGGTTCTTCACTAAATCCCATCATCCTGAAAAATACATTATGAATAAGGAGGAAATAAAACTAATTCTTTTTGTTTTTTAATTCTTTTTGGGGAAATAGGCAGGAAAGGGAGTAGGAAGCAAGTTCACGGAATCTCTTTTTTTTTTTTGAGACGGAGTCTCGCTCTGTCACCCAGGCTGGAGTGCTGTGGCCGGATCTCAGCTCACTGCAAGCTCCGCCTCCCGGGTTCACGCCATTCTCCTGCCTCAGCCTCCCGAGTAGCTGGGACTACAGGCGCCCCCACGTCGCCCGGCTAGTTTTTTGTAGTTTTTAGTAGAGACGGGGTTTCACCGTGTTAGCCAGGATGGTCTCGATCTCCTGACCTTGTGATCCGCCCGTCTCGGCCTCCCAAAGTGCTGGGATTACAGGCTTGAGCCACCGCGCCCGGCCTACGGAATCTCATAATTAAGAATCTGGACTCTGGAGTCAAATCTGCCTGAGTCCAAATCATGACTCCAAGATACTTAACCTCACTAAACTTAAATTTCCTCTACTGTAAAATGGGAATAATAAAACTATGTAATTCAGAGAATTGCTGTGAGAGAATATAAGCAAAGTCTTTAGCACAGCGCCTGGAATATAGTAAGAACTCAAATGTTAGCTACTGTTAAAATGCTGAGTATTTCCTTCTAGGACAGGTATCATTATCATAGCTACCATTTATCAGATGTCCCCCTACTCCTTTCTTTTTAAGAGATGGTGACTAAGTTGCCCAGGCTGGACTCGAACTCCTGCACTTAAGCAATCCTCCTACCTCAGCTTCTCAAGTAGCTGAGACTACAGGTGTGTGCCACCACATCTAGCTTAGACGCTTTACTTTTAATTCTTGCCAAAATACTTACAAGATAACCTCTCTGGGCCTCAGTTTACATAAAACATACAAAGTATAATAAAATGGGGCCAATGATAATTACAAGATGAACTGTATCAAGGTAAATGCGTAAACTGAAGCCCAAAGGCTAAGTAAATTGCCCAAGTTTGCAGAACTAGTATATAAAATGGATGAGATTTGGGCCAAGATCTGTGTGGTTTCAAAACTATATTCTTTCTATCACCCCCATGCCACTTCTCACAAAAGTATATTTAAACACTTGGATAACTGCATTTCCAATACAACTTACGTATATGATTTTCCAGAGCCAGTCTGACCATAAGCAAAAAGACAGGTATTGAAGCCTTCAAAGGCTCTTTCTAGGAGTGGTGCTGCTAGCTTCTCATAGACAGTTGTCTGGCTAGCGTAGTGAGGATGACATTCATCAAAAGACCAGAATGAAACATCATAAATAAAACTATAAACTTGTTTCATGTCAGGATGTTCCACAGTTATTTCTTTCCCACTCATGAAGACCACCTGGGATGCTTTTTCAATCTTCTCTCTTGAAAGAAGCACAAAGAAAAAAATCAAGTAACTAAAATTATCACAGGTATTCTCACAGAACATAATAAATACCTCAAAACTATTTAAACAATCTTCCAAGGCAAGATAATCCTTTAGTTTTCTGTGGAAAATGCAGATAAGCAAACAATTTTAGTGGGTTTCCAAAATATATTTCCTGTGGCTTCAGTGCCACCAAAGGGAAAATTCCAGATTTCTCCAGAAAACCTATCCTACTTTTACAAGATTTTTTTCCTCTTTTTTTTTTCTCTTGAACTATACCTTTCCCCATCCCACCTACTATAATCTATCTATACTCTTCGTTCAAATCTAGAAACATCTTTATTATACAAAGTTGGGGGGTACCAATCTAAATAAAGCTGGCATAAAATACAAATATAATTTTAACAAACTCAGTTGACTATAAGTTTGAATCATAAGTCTCTCTTGGCTACTAAAGATCTCTCCTCCTTCCTCTAGATTCTCTCCCTTAAAAATCATGAATCTTCATGTATACCCTTTTTCCCTTTGAGACTTAGGTGGAAATCTTTCACTTACTTTAGATCTACAGAAAAACATCATCACTCCTTGTCTGGCTCCAGATATCCACTCCCTCCCCGCTCCACCCCTGACTCTGTGACTGCTTTAAATCAGAATTTATTCTGGAAAAAACACGTGCCTCATCAATTTGACAAGTACTCTACCCTTGCCCTGCTTTCACGTCTTGTCTGATGAGTTTGGAATCAGGCATTTGGTCCCTTAATAAGTTCAGTATAGGCATCCATCTTGCGTTTTGTCCCTACCAGCTCTTTCTATTGTTTCTCTTCCTATCATGGTTCTTGAGGCTCTATTAGGCATTCCAATTCTCTCAAACCAACTCACCCTCAGTTCTCCCTCTTAATACTAACCCATTTGCACAAAAAAGGTTCTACAGTACTGTATAACTTGCCTTTAACTACTGACCCCTTAGGTTCAAACTGGAGGTTCCTGCCCCAATGCGGTGGTCACCATATCCTCTTCTAACTTGCTTAGATACACAGCTTCAAGTTAAACACTATTAACCCTGTGAAGTTTTTCACTGTCCCTTAAAATATTTTAAACAACTACATTAAAATATTTTAAAACAATTATATTTTGTCACATTCACATTTTCTCATGTCCATCTTTTCCAACCTTATCTTTAATCTGTGTCTTTCCCACCCACAACCACTTTTAGAGAGAGATTTTTTGCCATCAAAATCAAATCTAATGTATCACTGCATTTATAACTACTATATAGTAATCGGAGATGATGATGATGGTAATCACTACTCTGGAAAGGGTTTTGAAAGGACCTCTTTAGGGAACTAGTAGTTAGTTATGTTTTTTTTTTTTTTTTTTGGAGACAAGAGTCTCATTCTGCTGTCACCCAGGCTGGAGTGCAGTGGCCTGATCTCAGCTCAATGCAGCCTCTGCCTCCCGGGTTCAAGTGATCCTCCTGCCTCAGCCTCCCGAGTAGCTGGGATTACAGGTGTGCACCACCACACCCGGCTAATTTTTCTATTTTTAGTAGAGACAGGGTATCACCATATTGGCCAGGCTGGTCTCAAACCCCTGGCCTCAAGTAATCTGCCTGCCTCGGCCTCCCAAAGCACTGGGATTACAGGCGTGACCCACCACACCTGGCCTGTTATGGCTCTTTTTAAGGGATAGGTATAACATTCCAGCATATATTGCAGATCTGAAAGCAGATTTCATTAGAGACCTAAGTGACTTATTCAGACTTTTTAAAAGCAATATATCTAGAGAAACTTCAACATACAAAATATGGTGATTCAATTTTTTAATTTTATAGTCATCAAAAATTATCAACACACTACAACTAGACCTAAAAGTTTTCTTTATATAAAAATATTGCCAACAAGTTTCAAGTTTGAAGATGCACGAATACAGACCTTCCAAAGGCAGAGAGGAATTAAAGGTACATTACATGTAACTGCTTGGCTTTAGATTTTAAAAGGCGTCACATACCTCTTGGTGAAAGGCCTTACGCGTACTGCCACTGTCACTTGACTATTCTCTACTTTTAAGGGGTCTTTTCCTGCAGAGGTGTTCTTAACTACAGTTTCTTCTTCAGGAAGGATTGTATTTTCTGCTGACCTTTCCTGTTTATTCGCAAGAAAGGAACTTTTTGGTCTTTGTTTAACTTGAAGGTTAGACATTCTATTCTTCAGTATTGATGGAGCTGGGCTCTTAAGCTGAGGCAGACCGCACTTTGGTGTCAATTTGTGTTCTGTTGTACATTTTGTAGGTGTTCTTTTTTCTAAGCTCCCAAATTTATTTGAAGTTTTTGCAATTTCATTTCCAATAGTTCTATGATGCAAGTTTCCTGTTCCCGACACTTTGATATCCAATTTGCTCTGAGTAGGTTTCGTTGTCAAGTGTCCTGATCTAACAACTTCAGTGTGACTCAGGGAGGCAATGGGTGCTCTATTACTTGAGTACTTAAGTGCAATATTTTCATTTGCTCTACTGGGGGCAGAAAATGTTTCTTTGTATTTCTTATCAGCCATCATTTCAATGACTTGTGGATCTTCATCTAAAGGCACACAAGAGGCAACAAAAGAGTTTTTAGCATTATTTACAGTCCTTACATTTGTTCTACTTTCCTTAGAAACACCATTATTTCCTGTTTCACCTCCCACATTCAGTGTCATTTTGACAGAATCTGTTTCAGCTGTTTTCCACTTTTCTTCAGAATCTGTTTTAGCACGACGTTGTAATGCAAGATGTGTTTCTGCTGTTTTTTCAGCTGTGTCTTCCAAATCCCTACCAAGTAAAGATGATTCTTTGTTCCTTGTAGTTCTTCTCTGAAGTGTCAATTTACCTACAGGATTAGGGGTAAGGGGCATGTCTGCTGTTTTTTCACTGGCAGAAATAACATAAGTGCTATTTATGTCTCTGACTTTACCTGCAGATCTCAATAATGGATCATCATTTTCACATTCTGACATATCTGACTTCAAATGCAGCTTAAGTCGGCTACTGTGGGTGAGGGCATTCAGTGATGAACTATTTTGGGAAGAAGGAATATCAAGAATATCGCCGTGGTTATTTCTATTATGAGTACTGTGTAATGACATTTTGGTAGACAGTTATTTTAAAAAAGAATGTTACTAAGACCCTAAGCTCTTCTTTGGACATTCATTTGATTTCCAGCCATTTCTTATGTATCCATTTCTGAAAATATCTGCTAAACTGAAAGAAAAAAAAAAAAGATTTAGATTACACAGACTACAAACAAGCTTTAAAAATATATAGAGAACATCCCATTGTGTAAGTAAATTCCCAGAGGCATACATTACAATAGATCACAATCTGCAGCTCAGATACTGCTTCCAAGCAACTTCAGGCAAGTCTCTCAGAGAACTTACCATCATTATTCAACAAATATTGACTAACTTTCCACTAGTGCCAGGCCTTCTGATAGATAGTGTAGACTTCAAAAACAAGAATACAATTCCCATTTCTTTAGTCTAGAAGAAATATACTGATAAGCCATATATCAAGTCAAATGTGTCAAGTGACTTAGGAGACGTAAGAAGTGCATGTCAACATCGATTTCCAAGTACTCTCAGCTCAGGGAGTGGGAAGGACTAAAGGAAACCCTGGCACCTAAATCAGAGTGTGGAGCAAAGTATTTTTATAAATACCTGCTACATGTATTTTTTTTTTTTCGCCAATGTTCCATAAGAAGGTTTATTTTATTTATATAAAAATTTGTGGTTTTTTTTAGACGGAGTCTTGCTCTGTCACCAGGCTGGAGTGCAGTGGCGGGACCTTGCCTTGCTGCAACCTCCACCTCCTGTATTCAAGCGATTCTCCTGCCTTAGCCTCCCAAGGAGCTGGGACTATACAGGCGCCCACCACCACGCCCAGCTAATTTTTGTATTTTTAGTAGAGACGGGATTTCACCATGTTGGCCAGGATGGTCTCGATTTCTTGACCTTGTGATCCACCCACCTCGGCCTCCCAAAGTGCTGGGATTACAGGCGTGAGCCAGCACGCCCAGCCCATGTATGTTGAATACAGGAATGCCTACAGAGAAGATTAAATTGATTGGTGTCAGGAGGCAGATTATTCCCAAGTACCACAGGCAGTAAGTACAATAAGAACTGTAAATTAATTGTGTTGAGAAAAACCATGCAAGATTAGATAAACAGACAACCCGCCCTTTAGCAGTAAGACAAATTATACAGAGATGTATGTAAATATACAGCAACAATATCTATCAGGTATTAACGTTTTAAAGAAAGGCAACAGCAGTGACAGCAAAGAGACCTGGCTTTTAGTCAATTTAGTATCCAACTCCTTACAAGGATGTAAACAAGACTTTAAATTTGCATGCCGGGTTCCAACCTGTAAAATGACACTGGTTCAAACTATTGCAAAGATTATTGCTATCGAGGAACAAATTAATGGAAGGTAATTTTTAAATGAGGCTTTTAAATGTTTACATAAATAACAGTCGTTACAAAAAAAAAAATTCGTCAGGTTATAAGCATCTCCCATCAAAGTTTCAACTCAAAATACAAAATTCTCCAGTTATGAAATGAATTTAAGGGCAAAAAAAAAGATTCTGGAAATTCTCTTGCAACTAAAAACCATTTGCGATTTGCACAAATCAATACGGTTTCTGAGGAGTTTCGCCATCAGATTTTAAAGAGAACTGGAAGGAATACAAGGAAAATAAGCACAATCCAAACCAAAACATCCGGTGATTCTGTTCTTTCTCTGCTAGTCATTACTAGGGGCTATGACTAAGAATTACCTCTTAATGCCAACCGACTCAGGGAGACTCGGGGAGAAGCCCGCGGGCCGAGCGGCCATGAAGTCCGCCTTCTCGGTCCCAGCAGAGACGAAGAGAAGGGCGAAGACGAAGACAGAGAGAAGGGCGCTGTTCTGCGCCCTTCGTTCGGGGACTCCTTTGCCGCCGACCTGGAACTGTTAGGAATTGAATGGGGGACCGGAGCTAAGACCACCCGCATGCAGCGCAGCGGTCGCCTGCACAGAAAGCGTCCGCACGCCCTCCCCAGTGCCGAAACTTCACCCCTCCGCAGAGTCCGACACCTTGGGGACCCCCCTCAAGACAGTCCCCACGCCACTCACCACCTCCAGCGCCGGCTCCCCAGAAGGCCGCAATTTGAATGGGCGCCCCGCCTTCTGATTGGCTGCTGGGCGTCTTCGTTTCCTCCCGCCCCCCGGAAGTGCCGGTGGTTGGGCTCCCGTAGCCGTCCCTGAATGCTAGACTCGCCGTACCCTCATCTCCAGGGCGACGCTCCCGCCCCTCCTCGGGTTCTGCTAAAGCGTGGAGCTTGGTCCCCTTTAAATCCGACCGGAGGAAGGGGCGGCGGTCGCGGGCGCAGCGGGCACCTCGTTGAAGTGGGTGTTAAACGAAAAGCACGAAAGTGACACTCTTGTCGATCTTTAATCTAAAAGAAGCCATTACATCGAAGTCTTCACATTGTAAATGGATATTTGCCCCCATGTTAATCATAATAATTAACTTTTCTAGTGTTTCCTACGCCAGGCGTTCAAGTAGGAAATATGCTAAATGTCTTATATGAATTTTTAAACACTCAGTCCTGAAAATCTTGTGAGATAAATATTAATGTTATCCCTAGTTTACAGACGAGGAACTGAGGTTTAGAGTTAAACTTGTGAAAGATCAGACAATTAGCAGTGGCATAACTAGAACTCGAAAGTTCTTGCCGCCATACAGTGTAACTCCGTTTCAGTAAAAGTTCCGTCTTTTTTTTTTTTTTTTTTTTTTGAGACGGAGTCTCTCTCTGTTGCCCAGGCTGGAGTGCAGTGGCCCCTGCAACCTCCGCCTCCCGGGTTCAAGCGATTCTCCTGCCTCAGCCTCCCAAGTAGCTGGGATTACAGGCACGCGCCACCACGCCCGGCTAATTTTTGTATTTTTAGTAGAGACGGGGTTTCACCATATTGGCCAGGCTGGTCTCGAATTCCTGACCTTGTAATCTGCCAGGGTGAGCCACTGCGCCGCCCGGCCCCCCGGAAGATTTTGAAATCTGAAAAAGAATTACAAATGCATTCTGAAAAATAACCAGATAAATGAGAAAGACTAGATAGATATTGTAAAGCAACAATGTTTTTTAAACAGGCAAAAAGTACACAGATATTGGAGAAGTATACACTGAGATAGAGACCATAAGTAGCTCCAATTATATAGACAAACCAAGCAGATGATAAAGTAGTCATTCTAAAACTTACTCTAAAAATCATTCTAAAATCCAATTAAAATTAAGGTATAAGGAAACTATCAGAAAATAGAATACAATATTTGTCAGGGCCGGGTGCAGTGGCTCACGCCTGTAATCTTAGCACTTTGGGAGGCCAAGGCGGCCAGATGATTTGCAGTCAGGAATTTAAAACCAGCCTGGCCAACATGGTGAAATCCCGTGTCTCCTAAAAATACAAAAATTAGCCAGGAAGTGGTGGGCACCTGTAATCCGAGTTACTCGGGAGGCTGAGGCAGGAGAATTGAGTGAACCGGAGGGCGGAGGTTGCAGTGAGCCAAGATCGCACCATTGCATTCCAGCCTGGGAGACAAGAGCCAAACTCTGTCTCAAAAAAAAAAAAAAAAAAAATTATCACATATATGGGAAAATGATCATTCAATTTAAAAACAAAAGCAAGATACGTCAAAGAAAAGACAAACTCAAATACATAAAAATTTTAAACATATGTATAATTCAAAATAATTAAAATGTAAGGTAACTGGAAATATATATTAAACATGACAGAAGATATAAAGACCTTTTTCAATTTTAAAAGGAAACTAGGCTCATAAATAGAATTTTTAAAAATGGACTATAAAAATGGGAAAAGGTATTTCACACAAAAAAGAATTAACGGCCGGGTGCGGTGGCTCACGCTTGTAATTCAGCACTTTGGGAGGCTGAAGCAGGTGGATCACCTGAGGTCAGGAGTTCGAGACCAGCCTGGCCAACATGACGAAAACCCATCTTCACTAAAAATACAAAAATTAGCTGAGTGTGGTGGCACCTGCCTGTAATTCAAGCTACTTGGGAGACTGAGGCAGGAGAATTGCTTGAACCACGGAGGCGGAGGTTGCAGTAAGCCAAGATCACACCATTGCACTCCAGCCTGGGCAACACAGCAAGACTGTCTCAAAAAAAAAAGAAAGAAAGAAAAAATTCACATACATACAAAAATCATTTATATAAAAATAGAATGCAAACACCTGACCATTAAGTGTAACTTTAAAAAAGAATTAGGTACAAGCTTTTAAAAATTATAATTTTGGTGCTGGTGATTTGCACCAATATTTAAAAGTATACATTTCTTTTCTCTTTCTTTTTTTGTTTTTTAAAGATAGAATCTCACTCTGTCACTTAGGCTGGAGTGCAGTGTCATGATCTCAGGCCACTGCAACCTCAACAGCGTGGCCTCAAGTGATCTTCCCGCCTCAGCCTCAGCCTCAGCCTCAGCCTCAGCCTCAGCCTCCCGAGTAGCTGGGATTACAGGCACGCACCACCACCCTGGCTAATTTTTTTTTTATTTTTTGTAGAGAAAGGGTTTTTGCCATGTTGCTGGGCTCAAAGGATCCACCCGCTTCAGCCTTCCAAAGACCTGAGATTACAGGCGTGAGCCACCGTACCCAGTCTAAAGTATACATTTCTAGTGACATAAATTGGTATGCTTCTTTGAGGACAGGGACCATGTCTGTTTGTAATGTATCCCTAGTGCTTAGTATAAGTCCTGATATACAGTAGATGCTCGATAAATATTCGCTGAGTAAATAACCTCTTTTAGGAAGCAATGTGTTAATATATAGGGAGAATCATAAAGATATTCATACCCTTTGACCTAGTAAATGTACTACAGAAATGTATTCTAAGAAAATATTTTAGGCCGGGCGTGGTGGCTCATGCCTGTAATCTGAGAACTTTGGGAGGCCAAGGTGGGCGGATCACAAGGTCAGGAGATTGAGACCATCCTGGCTAACACGGTGAAACCCCGTCTCTACTAAAAATACAAAAATCAGCCAGGTGTGGTGGCAGGCACCTGTAGTCCCAGCTACTCGGGAGGCTGAGGTAGGAGAATGGCATGAACCCGGGTGGCAGAGCTTGCAGTGAGCTGAGATCACGCCACTGCACTCCAGCCTGGGCAACGGAATGAGACTGTCTCAAAAAAAAGAAAATATTTTAGTAGAAACCAAAAAGTATGTAGGAATATTGTCTATCTATATTGGCTCCAAACTGGCAAAAAAAAAATTGAACTACACAACCATGAAAGAATGGTTTAAATGCATAAAAATGAGGAAAACCTAATAAATTGTTACAACTATGAAGTTTCCATTACAATTAAATTATGAATTAAATGTAAATAGGACCAGAAAATGCCTGGCCTATAGACTAAATCATAATCTGCCCCACCAGACTGTGAACCCAGGATGAAGCAGGACCTTGTCTATCTCACCCTTGCCTTCCAGTGCCTGGCATGGAGCCTTCCTAGGACCATCATCTAACACTAACCACACTTCCCTCTCTTTTTTTTTTTTTTTTTGATACAGAGTCTTGCTGTGTCACCCAGGCTGAAGTGCAGTGGCAATCTTGGCTCACTGCAAACTCTGCCTCCTGGTTCAAGTGATTCTCCTGCCTTGGCATCCTGTGCAGCTGGGATTACAGGTGCCTGTCACCATGCCCGGTTGTAGAGACAGGGTTTCACCATATTGGCCAGGTTGGTCTGGAACTTCTAACCTAAGGTGATCTGCCCGCCTTGGCCTCCCAAAGTACCGGGATTATAGGTGTGAGACACCATACCCGGTCACTTCCCTCTTCTTATTCTTTTTGTCTTAGATGCTCCCAATTTAATTCTAACCACAGGATTAATACTCCATAGAATCAAGGGTCACCTGTGAGCCACCTCCAGTTTACACAAGAGGGATTTTGATCTGTTATTTATTACACAGAGATGGTGCTTCTCTCTGCAAATCCTGTTGGCAGCTGACTAGCAGAGAAAGTCACTTAACCTCTGGGTGACTCAAATTTCTCATCTGGAAACTGCAGAAGATAATACTACCTACCCTGAAGACTCGTAATGAGGATTAAATTAGATAATGTATGCAAAGTGCTTAGCATGGAACCCAGCACAGGATTAATGCTCAATAAATGTTAGCTACTAAATTTTGCATCCTAATGGAACTCTCCAAGGCACTGAAAAGCCCTATTCAAGCTGGTGCTGAGGAATTGGAATTGTGCATTTTATGGGCTCCCTGTTATAATGATAATGACGTATATTATTTTATGAAGGATGAGGATTATGATTTAATCCCTAGAAATAATCAACAAGATGAAATAGTGAGTCCTTTTTTAATGGTCTCCCTGTACTCTATTAAAAACCAGGAGAGAACAATGAAACACTGTCTCTAAGAGACAGCAGTCCTTATCTCCATTTTGCTCTAATTTAATTAAATTTTTTAGAAATTCAGATCTTATATGCTCTTTGAAGGAAGACAAGAAAAAGGAACCTAGAAAATGAAGATCTAGCTAGCAAGAGGTTCCTAGGGCAGCCAACCTGACACTTCTCAATTCATTTCAAGGCTTCTCAATTCATTTCAAGGCTTCTCAATTCATTTGAAGGTTTAGTTCGAGGCTTAGTTCCTTAGTTCATTTCAAGGCTTAGTTCCTCTGAGTCAGTGGCTAGCATCCCAGCTATACAGCAGTGATTGCTAGAAAAATAAATTTTCATAATATATGTGAAACACCTTTTAAAATGTGACATATGGGGCTAGGCATGGTAGTTCATATCTGTAATCCCAGCACTTTGGGAGGCCAGGGCAGAAGGATGGATTGAACCGAGGAGTTCAAGACCACCCTGGGTAATATAGAGAGACCCTGTCTCTACAAAAAATCAAAAAATTAGCCAGGCATGGTGGTGCGCCTATAGTCCAAGCTAATTAGGATGCTGAAGTGGAAGGATCACTTGAGCCAGGGAGGTGGAGGCTGCGGTGAGCCTTGTTGCACTGCTACACTCCAACCTGGGTGACAGAACAAGACTTTGTCTCAAAAAATAAAAATAAATAAAATGTGACATATTACTATATATAAATCTAAGTTGATACATTTTGACTATATATAGTTATATATATTTGTGATAATTAAAATAATGTATATGAAAATAGATAACATGTATGATAATCTCCTTATGTTCCATCCAAGTGTATTGCATGAAACATAAAGACTACGTAAGTGTGAATTAAATCAGAACCAATTGAATCTTCAGTCACCTAAGATAATTCTATTGAAAATATACTTTTTTCTTAGTTTCAAACTATCTTATTCACCTTTGCTTCAAACTTACCTTCATTAAGCCCTTGTTTAGCAGGGCCGGTTCTACACCTGTGTCCTGGATTCATCTTCACCATCTTCCAGGGACTTCCCTACATCAAATATCCCCTACTTTCCCTCCATTATCAGCATCTCTGTTATCTGAAAAAAATAAGAAAAGACACCCCCACCTTCCTGCTCCCCAGCTCCTGCCATATCTATCTTGCTTCATGTTCAGGTTCTGCTTAGAGAGGGTACACCAGGTCAAGAAGGGATGTGATGCCCTTTGGATTCATGCGAGAGAAGCTTGGTCAGAGCTGTTAGCCTGGGAAGTCAGACGTGGCAGCAGCCAGAAGGAAAAACACAGTAAGACTGTGTTCTAAGGAAAGTGCTGTGAAGTAAAAACTGTCATTAAACCAAGGGGAAAGTAGAGGCCACCAATGCCTCAAATAAGCAGGATCCCTGTAACCACGGGAACGCAACTGAAGCAGAAGGTATAGGTGGGTGTGGTGGCTCACGCCTGTAATCCCAGCACTTTGGGAGACCAAGGCGGGTGGATCACTTGAGGTCAAGAGTTCAAGACCAGCTTGGGCAACATGGCAAAACCCCGTCTACACTAAAAATATAAAAATTAACCAGACGTAGTGGCAGCTGTCTGTAATCCCAGCTACGCGGGGAGGCTGAGGCAGGAGAATCCCTTGATTCCAGGAGGCAGAAGTTGCAGTGAGTTGAGATTGTACCACTGTACTCCAGCTTAGGTGACAGAGGGATACTCTGTCTCAAAAACAAACAAACAAACAAACAAAACAAGGTACAAATCAGTAAGAGAGTTTGCGACTTTTTCCATGAACGCAACTGAGGTGTCCACTGCTCTTTCATATTGGATGCTAACCCCAAGGAACATTGTTCGGGTCAAGAGCACGTTAGGGATGAGGACAGGCCACTGCCTCTTCATTTGGGTTTCTTGAAAGTTGATTCTTACTTTCTCTACCCACTTTTTTTTCCTTCCCTTCACTCCTCAGTTCACTGGTTGCTAACTTCTTCCCCAACGATTCGATTCCATCATTATCATTATAGTGAGAGGCAAGAAAGATGTGATTCTAGCCAGTGAGCTTCAACATTAAACAGGGTTCTGCTCTACAAAAAAGTGCAGACACACCCTCTGCAAGGTCACCAGTAACCTCACTGCTAGCTCTAATGAAAACTAAGCTTCAGACTTCATGCGACTTCTCTACATCATTTAAAACTCTCCTCTATTGTTTTCCGAGATACTTACTCTCCTAAGCTCCAGTTCCCCACACCTTCCTCTCACTCTCAATTCATTGTTCTTTCTTCTAGTACAATGAGGAGCCAGAGAACAAAGGGGCAGAACTGGTTTGGGGATAGAAATGGGTTAGTTTATTTTCTGAAAAAAAAAATGGATTTCACTTGCCAGTGTAGATGTCCAACTAGATAAATATATATGATGACAAAGGCCACACCCTAGGAAGGGAGGAATTGAAAAGAGCCTGGATCCTTGATGACAGGGAGCTTGCTTTAAAACTCTGGACTTCCTACTTCCTGACTTCTTTTCTTTTTTTTTTTTTTTTTTTGATACAGAGTCTTGCTGTGTCACCCAGGCTGAAGTGCAGTGGCCGGATCTCAGCTCACTGCAAGCTCTGCCTCCCGGGTTTATGCCATTCTCCTGCCTCAGCCTCCCGAGTAGCTGGGACTACAGGCGCCCGCCACCTCGCCCGGCTAGTTTTTTGTATTTTTTTAGTAGAGACGGGGTTTCACCATGTTAGCCAGGATGGTCTCGATCTCCTGACCTCCTGATCCGCCCGTCTCCTCCCAAAGTGCTGGGATTACAGGCTTGAGCCACCACGCCCAGCCTCCTGACTTCTTTTCATAAGACAGAAATAAACACCTGTTATTTATTTATTTATTTATTACTTATTTTGAGACAGGGTCTCGCTCTGTTGCCAAGGCTGGAGTGTAGTGGCACGATCTCAACTCACTGCAGCCTCCGCCACCCGGGTTCACGCGATTCTCGTGCCTTGGCCTCCCAAGTAGCTGGGATTACAGACACGCATCACCACGCCTGGCTAATTTCGTATTTTTAGTAGAGTTTCACCATGTTGGCCAGGCTGGTCTCAAACTCCTGGCCTTAAGTGATCTGCCTGCGTTGGCCTCCCAAAGTGTTGGGATTACAGGTGTGATCCACCGCATCTGGCCAACATCTGTTGTCTTAAAAAAACACTTCTTTGAGTTTTGCAGTCTAATTCTAACTAATGCAACCTTCATTACCTGTCTACAAAATAAAATTCAAACATAACTTGAAAGGCCCCATGACCTGGCCCCTGCTTCCCTTTCTGTTTGGTCTCCTGCCTCAGCCTTTACCCCCTAATTTCTTGTACTTTCTTCTCAGTCACTTCAAGCAACTGTAGTTCTCTGAGTATACCATATACACCTTCACATGTGCTTCCTGGTGCTCATATGGGTTTAGGGAACAGGTGTCCTGGGTCTGTTTCTACCCTGCCTGAATTGGGGCTTCTGCAAAGATTCCCATTAAGCAAGGCAGTCTTCTAGAGGTTCTGCATCATGAACCAGGAGACAACAGATGAACTCTTAAAGAGTAAAACCTATCCCAAATAACCCATACAGTACTTCTGAAAATACCAGGCTTGTGCAAAAGTAATTGCTGGTTTTGCCATTAATGGCATTTTTGCCATTCTATATCTATATAAATTAGTTATATCCACAAAAATGTAGTTGTTTTTCTAATCGTTTTTAGTTTGTGTATTCACATAAATCAATCATCTAATTTAAAAAACAGCATAAAAAGGATTATGTCAAGTAATTGCTTCTCATGTTTGTGGATACAAAAGGGCAACTGTCAAGGGCATTTTTGCCATTAGTGGCAAAACCCGCATTTACTTTTGAACCAACCTAATAAAAGCAAGTATTTTTTAATCCACCAGAGGGAGACAAACAGAAAGAAAACGTGGAAAGAGGCGAAGTAAAGCTGGCACATTTGAAGCTTTCTAGATTATGTAAGCTTTAAAGAAAAATGATTAACTCATGCTAATTAATGCTCTCTTAAGATGAAGTCTATTACAATTTAGCCAATTTCACAATTTTTAAATTATTAAAATGTGGTATATATTTTCCTGGTGTTTGTATCTAGTTGCACTTGGGGTCTATAACGAAAAGGTGCAATAGGAAATTAATAATTTCAAAATGCAAAGGACAAAGCAAAACTATAGAAAAGTGATAAGAGCACTTTGGATTCTAGCTGAGGATCTGTCTCAACCTAATGGTGAGACCAGAGATAAGTCTCCTTACTGCAGAAGCCTCGCTTGTGAAATGAAAGTACTGGATTAAATCATTATAACCAGCAAGGATTGAGTCCTTTCTTTGTGCAAGAGAAATAACCTAATTTAACTCCATAACCTTATAAGGTAGGTACTATGATTATTGCTGTTTTACACAGGAGGGAAAGTGGGTTTCCAAGGAGTTAAATAGCTTGCCTGACATTATACAACTATCGGGTCACAGAGTTAGGTTCAGAACTCAGGAAATCGAGCACCATTGCCTGTGCTCTGTACCACTATCCTGTACAATTGCTTTTACAAAGATTCTTTCTGGATCTCAAATGTCTATGGCTTTATAATAAGGACAAGAGTTAAACAAACTGCATGAACCTAAAGGTATTTTAAAATCTGTCATATTTTGTATTTTCCCTTCTAATTTTCTTTTTCTTTCTTTCTTTTTTTTTTGAGACAGGGTCTCACTCTGTTGTCTAGGCTGAAGGGCAGTGTCATGACCATGGCTCAGAGCAGCCTCACCTTCCCTGGGCTCAGGTGATCCCCCTACCTCAACCTCCTGAGTAGCTGGGACTGCAGGTGCATGCCACCACGCCCAGTTAATTTTTGCTTTTTTTTTGTGGTGATGGGATTTCACCATGTTGTCCAGGCTGGTCTCTAACTCCTGGGCTCAAGCGATCCACCTGCCTTGGCTTCCCAAAGCTTTGGGATTACCGGGCCCCTGTGCGTGGCCTCCTTCTAATTTCTAATACACGTTAGACGAAGAGTCTTGCAAGTATCCACTATAAAATGCTTACACTTTTTTTGTATCAGGTCTGGTTGATGAATCTATGAATTCAGTTGTTGTCACTTGGTGAAACTATCTAAATACATTCAGCAATACTGCCAGCGATTTTTAAAGAACAATTATGCTAGTAATTCCTTTTATTATTATTATTATATTTTTGAGACAGAGTTTCACTTTTGTTGCCCAGGCTGGAGTGCAATATCACGATCCGATCTCGACTCACCGCAACCTCCGCCTCCTGGGTTCAAGCAATTCTCCTCCTGCCTCAGCCTCCTGAGTAGCTGGGATTACAGGCATGCGCTACCACACCCGGCTAATTTTGTATTTTTAGTAGAGACAGGGTTTCTCCATGTTGGTTAGGCTGGTCTCGAATTCAGGTGATCCACCCTCTTGGCCTCCCAAAGTGCTGGGATTATAGGCGTGAGCCACCACGCCTAGCCTAGTAATCCTTTTTAATATATAAAGAAAAGAACTCAGGGATTAGAAAATATTATAGACTCTTTTTCTCTTTGAGTCATGCTGGTTTCATTCCAGGGAAGATTAGCGAGATTTAACAACCATTGTCAGCCCCAAAGCCTAGTGGGTATCCTATTTTTACATAAAGGAAGCTTGGGTCTTACATAAAGTTTCACTTAGGAAGAACAATTTTTTTAAGGCCTAGTTTGACCTTCAGTCAGTTGTCTTCTTCCCATTGTGCTTTGCCAACATAGCCCAAGGTCATTCTGACATCCTGTTGAAAATGTAGCTGATTCTTCCAAGTAGAATTGTAGGTGTTTTCCTAAAGTGGAGAATGAAAAGCTTCAAGTCACTTACCTTTCAACAAATTTACAAAGAGGTATTAGATGATCTCAATAAGAGTGTTGAGTATGTACAAATCACTCAGCTGTCTGTACTAACCCCAAAATAGTTCATACTCTCATTTTTTTTCCGTGGTACATGTCAATACTAGCAGTGTCTAGGCTGCCTAGAATTGCCTAGAATGACACACGTTTAGTTGTTTTTATAATCAATTTTTAGTTTGTGTATTCACATAAATCAATGTCCTAATTTTAAAAACAGCATAAAAAAGATTGTGTCAAGTAATTGCTTCTCATGTTCGTGGATATAAAAGGGCAACTGTCAAGTAAGAAGCCACCTGGAATGCAAGAATTATACATCATCTCAGTCTTTCTAGAGGGGAGAGAGGGGAGTTTTTCTTCAGTCTTGTAGCTTCATGAATAATTCCACACCCATCTACATGTCTTTACCCGTTTACATAAGGCTTTTTTTTTTTTTTTGGTTTAGACCACAGGCTGTTCTCTGATTCACTCAGGGGGAAAAAAAAATCTACCATTAGAAAGAGTTCTGCTTTTTTTTTTTTTTTTCAGATACAACAGTCTGGGGTGCAACAGAGAGTTGAGTGTTCTATTTGGACTAACATTTTCTCATTTTCCTCTAGGATACAAAGATGAATAAATGATGGCATTTTTCTGTCTTCTGTGATAAACTGTTTTCGCAAGCCATGGTGTAGGTTTATGTGGACTTTACGGGTTTCATTTAATTCACATGAAATTATGCTAAAGAATGAGCCCATTCACTGTGTCCTGTATTTCTCCCAGCTGTAGTTCTTTAAACATTATTCATAAGTTTCTGTACTACAAGCATTCCTTAAACCCAAACATCCACTCTAACTGACAGCAATTGGGCCTGGGCCATTTAAGATTATATTCCTAAGAAAATGAAAACAAACTTATTTTATCGGTTTTCTCCCTTATCCCAGAAATTTAACAAGGGCAATGCAAACTGCTATCCTGGAATTATTCCACTGTTTGAAAGTCTAAAGCAGGACTGTCCAAGATAGTGTGAGCTATATGTGAATTTTAAACCCTCTAGTATCCACTTTAAGAAAAGTAAAAAGAGAAGGGACAATTTATTTTATTTAATTAATCAATTAATTTATTTTTTTGTAGAGATGTGGGTCTCCCTATGTTGCCCAGGCTGGTCTCGAACTCCTGGGCTTCAGCAATCCTCCTGACTTGGCCTCCTAAAGTGCTGAGGTTACCGGAGTGTGACACTGTATCTGGATGATTTTAATAATATATTTTATTTAACCCAATACATCAGAAATATTATCATTTCAATACATAATCAACATAAAAAAATGTTGATGGCCGGGCACAGTGGCTCATGCACTAGTAATCCTAGCACTTTGGGAGGCCAAGGAGGGAGGATCACGTGGTCACGAGTTTGAGACCAGCGTGGTCAACATGGTAAAACCCCATCTCTGCTAAAAATACAAAAATTAGCCGGGCATCTGTAATTCCAGCTACTCAGGAGGCTGAGGCAGGAGAATTGCTTGAACCCAGGAGGTGGAGGTTGCAGTGAGCCGAGATAGCACCACTGCACTCCAGCCTGGGCAACAGAGCAAGACTCTGTGTTGGAAAAAAAAAAAAAAAAATCAAATATTTTACAGTCTTTCAGGCATTCAGTTAAATTTTTACACTTAACAGCATTTACAAGACCAGCCACATTTTAAGTACCTGATAGCCACAATATTGGATGGCACAGGTCTAAGGGGTCTCTCTCTCTCTCTTTCTCTCATTGCATACAGGAAAGAGATAGCAGGGTCTTAGGATGTGGATTCAAAATGCATTAAATATCTTAAGAGAACTGCATTCTAACTGGATGAAAACGGCTGGAATTCCCACATCTCCTGATGTCTCTCTGGCCACAAACTTCATGGCCTTTCTGTTCATCTATCTGGTCTTCTGTTGATCTCTGCTGGCAAAGGGCTATGGTTTAAAGCTTTTTGGATTTCAATGTTGGAGCTTACTGATGGTTCTATAATAACCTGATTTTATATGTACCTGAATGTGCTGAAATTAATGCTAACTTCAAAATTATTCCATTTCCTTTCTCTCAACTTAAAACCCCCACTCTCTCCCTGTAATTTAGAAGTCTTATCTCAAAAATATATGCCAGTGAAAAGTGCCAAGTCAGCGAAAGGGTGAGGACAAAGGCATAAAAAGAATTGTGTGGGCTGGGCACAGTAGCTCAAGCCTGCAATCCCCAAGACTTTGGGAGGCTGAGGCAGAAGGATCGCTTGAGGCCAGGAGGTGGAGGCTGCAGTGAGATATGATCACACCACTGCACTCTAGCCTGGGCAATAGAGCATGATCCCGTCTGTAAATAAATTAATAAATAGATAGATAAATAAAATAATTGTGGGGACCCCTATTTGATAACTCGTGACCCCTGAACCACAGTTTAAGGAATGATATTTTTTTGCACTCAGCTCGAGAAGAGGTTAAAAAAATGCCTTTAAAAAACATTATAGCATGTTCCTGAGTCCCAGACCAACCTTTCCTTTTTTCTCTTTTGTTCCCTTTTTAACAATTCTCAGTTTCTGGGTAGCTACAAGCCCAGGATTGCACCCAGGATTCTAAATGAGATGTGAGAAACCTTTTACAGAGAGGAACTATTGCTTTGCTCTACAAGGAAATCCCCTGTTTGCAACTAGACCTTTGATGATATTATTATCTAGCCCTAGGGCTCTTTCCTCATTATTTTCTGCAATTCTACCTATTAGGGCTCCATTTAAATGTATCATGGATGCTACTTTGATGCATGACCTTCCAGCTTTGTGGGACTGAATTTCATTAGCCTCCTTTCTGCCCATTTCCCTAAACTCTTTAAATCTTTAGTAATCTGGTCCATTCCTAGAATGTAGCAACTGATACTTCTTCATCACAGATTCCTGTAAACTTAGCTTCCTACTTCAGGACACAGTAAACTCCATTCTCCCTTTGTTTTAAAGGTACGTAGCGTGGAGTAATTAGAATGGCACATTGAGGACAGAGGTCTTGCTTTTCTGGGGTGGTAGGTGTGCACCTGAATGCAGGCTGTCTGGTCCTAGCTCCTCTGAGCTAAGCTCCCTTGCTGTCTCTACTCAATGCCTTGGAGTTGTAAAGAGGGCAGGCTGTTTTTCATATTCATAGATAGAGTTTTCTCCTAATTCTGGTCTTCCTGCCCTGCTATAACTCTTGGCTCTGGCTAAAGTTTCATTTCTGCTTCTATTTCTAGGGAGGGGAGAAGTTTTCATTGAGAAGTACAGTAGGCAGCGGATGTGGGGATTCCCCTTCTCCCCACCATCCTGCCCACCCCCTCCATGTGGCCCTCTTTCTCCCCACCACCGACTGTGCTCGGAACAAAGATAAGACTGCTGGGTTTCATAATTCACATGTCTCTCAGTACTAATTTTGACTTATCCAGGTTGCTAGTTTGGCCCAATGCTGTAGGCTGATGCCTCTGTCCCGTTCAGTGACGTGAGCTGAGCTTTTAAACCTCTGTGGTCTCACCTCACCTGTCTTTGTGTTTAACCTCAATGGCTGCATCTGTTCAATGACAGAATGGTAAATCAGGATTTGAATCCAGGCCTTTGTACCCTAGGTTTGCATTCAAGGTAAAAGCTAGGCTTTAAGGAAGATGAGCAGACAGTTGTATATGGTTATGAGAAAGAGAGGGATGGGGAAAGAGACGCAGGCAGGGAGGTCAGAGAAGGTACTGGGACAAGTGTGAAGTAATGAGCAACCTGACTGGCATCAGGGGCAGAAACAAGGCAATTGCTGTGACAGACATTTTGAGGTTGAGGATCAATATAATTTGGCAAACTGATTTTACAGTGGAGGTGGGGAAGAGGAAGGTGACTGGCTGGCACTTTCAGGTCACAGAACAAGCGTCAGGAAGCCCAGTCAAATCAGTTAAACTTCTTTGATTCTATTTCTTCATGTGGGAACTGATGGGGTTGAACAAAATAATGTCCGGTACATTCTAGAAACAGAACCAGGGTTCCTTGGCTTTCATCTTTGTCTGTACTCATTCTCCTCAAGTAGACAGCATTAGGCAATGTTCATCACTTAAGGTTTGATCTCAAGACTTTGGTCAGGCTTTGGATGGCATAGTGTCACCCAAGAGATATGGTCTGTGGGCTGCCATGAAAACACACCAGAAATATCTCTCGCCTCTTTCACGTAGATGTTAAGGGTGAGGCTCCAGGGCACATTGCCTGGGCTTGAATTCCAGCTCCACCGCTTATTAGCTGCCTGACATTAGGCAACTTAATTAACTTCTCTGTGCCTCAGTTTCCTCATCTGTAAAATTGACATAATAATAGTGTCTATCTCACTGGGTTGTTATGAGGATTCGATGAGATAGTACATTTGCCTGACACATAGCATTATACATTTAGCTATTATCATTTCATATTTCTTGGTTCCTAAAATCCCACCATTTATGATTTATCTAATAGGACATTTAATTGTTCCTTCAAGAAAAAAACAAAAACAGGAAGAAAAAAAAAAAAAAGGAAGCCATTTTGCCGAAGTCACAGTATGAATGAACTAATCAGAGACATTCTGATGGGAGTGAGAGCAAACTTTAATCATGGGGAATCGGTGTGGGGCACTGGTGCTGACCAGGAAAGCAGGCCTGGAGGAGGGGCTTGGGTTTAGGCAGTCAGGCCACAGCAGGAGAGCGCCAGCCTCCAGGGGGAGGAGAGGATGGAACTGCATGAAGGGAGATGGGCACAGAACAAGGAGGGGAAGGTGCCAAGGTTACTTTGGCTCTTCATCCACTGCCAAGGTGTGAAGAGCTCTGAGGAGAAATGGTCACAGTCCTTGGGAAGCCAGAGTCCCTGCTGCCCCCATCCTTCTCTTTCTTTCACCCTCCCCATGGGACTGGACAGCAAGGAATGCAAACAGACCTGTTCTCTCACTGCCTCTGAAAAGAGTGAAAAAGCACTGTGGTGGCAGCTGAGGGAGAACTGAAGAAAGGGCCCCTTGTGGTCAGCATCTCCCGTAGCTTGGGCACTTTGCCTTCCACTATCACCCTCCACCAAAAATAAATGGGAGCAGGTTGAAGAGCGACCCAGCATGCTTCAACCCACTTCAGGGCTTCCCAGTGAGACTTTAAGTCTTTTGAGGGCAGAAACCATATGTCACATTGTCTACCACAGCATCTGGGTCACTTGCTGAGCGGGTTCTGACCCAAGGCCGGTCTGGACGAACAAAAGCATGAATAACTCTCCAGAGAAGTAGGTACAGTTCGTCATAAGAATTATAGAATAGAATAAACCCTTTGTTTCTTGTTCCTAGAAACTTGAAAACAGCCCTCCCAGGTTTATTTGGTTTTTAATAATGCCCACGAAGAAACATTTTAACTCCTCAGATATAGCTACTGGTGTCTGAATTCTAATAGCTTGTTCCAATTGCCACCAGTCTCTATTTTATAATGTTTAACATTGAACATGTAGAATCAAATGTTTCATCTTCTCTTTGGTGTTATTTTCCTTTTAAAATATTTTATTATTGGCAGGGCGCGGTGGCTCAAGCCTGTAATCCCAGCACTTCGGGAAGCCGAGACAGGTGGATCACGAAGGTCAGAGATTGAGACCATCCTGGCTAACACGGTGAAACCCCGTCTCTACTAAAAAAATACAAAAAACTAGC